>NC_079190.1:143992238-144306804 GCF_029499605.1 Hyla sarda | reverse complement strand
ACTTTTAGTACTGCCGGCCGCCAGACTCAAAGCAGCAGCTGGATTCTTCAGCCGCAGAGTACAGATTCTCAGGGCAGTCGGACGGCCTGGCCCATCAGGCAAGTGCCCGGGCTGCCCGATGGCCAGTTCGGCCCTGTATGTCCCTTGTATTGTGGTGTTATTAGTGATACTGGTCTGCGTATAGTGGCTTTTCCTTACAGTATGGTGGTATTATTAAGTCACTTTCTAAGTCTACGTTTCTAAGCCCGATACTAAGATAAAATCTAGCATGTGCCACATTGAGGAGGAAAATGGAGTTACATGTGGGTATTTATTTTTTTGCATTTATGTCAGTAATGTAAAATCAATCACCCCTGTGCAAATCACCAATGTAGGCCTCAAATTTACATAGTGCACTCTCACTCCTGAGCCCTGTTGTGCGCCCGCAGAGCATTTTACACCCACATATAGGGTATTTTCGTACTCAGGAGAAATTGCTTTACAAATTTTGGGGTCTTTTTTTCCTTTTAACTATTGTGAAAATGTAAAGTATGGGGCAACACCAACATGTTAGTGTAAAAAATTATTATTTTTTACAATAACATGCAAGTGTAGACCCCAACTTTACCTTTTCATAAGAGGTAAAAGGAGAAAAAGTCCCCCCAAATTTGTTAGGCAATTTCTCCCGAGTACGGAAATACCCCATATGTGGCACTGAATTGTTGCCTTGAAAAAAGGACAGGGCTCCAAAGTGAGAGAGCACCATGCGCATTTGAGGCCTATATTAGGGATTTGCATGGGGACAGACCCGCATGCAAGAATTACACTTGCCTCCGATACCAAAATTACCCTAAGGCAGTGTTTCCCAAACAGGATGCCTCCAGCTTTTGCAAAACTCCCAGCGTGCCAGGACAGTTAATGACTGTCCGGCAATACTGGGAGTTGTTGTTTTGCAACAGCTGGAGGCTCTGTTTTGGAAACAGTGCCGTACCAGACGTGTTTCATTTTTATTTGGGGGTGGGGGGGTTAACTGTGTAGGGGTTTATGTACATGTGGTGTTTTACTTTTTATTTTGTGTAGGTGTAGTGTAGTGTTTTTAGGGTACATTCACACTGGTGGAGGTTTACAGCGAGTTTCCCGCTGGGAGTTTGAGCTGCATCTGAAAATTAGCTGCATCTCAAACTTGCATTGAGAAACTCACTGTAAACCCACCTGTGTGAATGTATCTTGTACATTCACATGGGGGGCACCTCCAGCTGTTGCAAAACTACAACTCCCAGCATGCCCTTTGGCTGTCGTGCATGCTGGGGGTTGTAGTAATGCAACAGCTGGAGGCACACTAGTTGCAAAATACTCAGAGTTTGCTACTTAACTCAGTGTTTGGCAACCAGTGTGCTCCAGTTGTTGTAAAACTACAACTTCCAGGTATGTTCTATAAGTGCATGCTGGGAGTTGTAGTTTGCAACAGCTGGAGGCACACTGGTTTTGAACACTGAGTTAGGTAACAAACTCAGTGTTTTGCAACCAGTGTGCCTTCAGCTGTTGCAAAACTACAACTCTCAGCATGCACTTACAGCTGAAGGGCATGCTGGGATTTGTAGTTATACAACAGCTGGAGGCACACTACTGCAACTCCCAGCATGCCATTTGGCTGTCCGTGCATGCTGGGGGTTGTAGTTATGCAGCAGCTGGAGGTACAAAAATGTGCCTCCAGCTGTTGTATAACTACAACCCCCAGCATGACAAACTACCAAAGGGCATGCTAGGAGTTGTAGTTGCGCCTTCTGCTGTTGCATAACAACAACTCCCAGCATGCATCTGGAACAGTGGCGGAGCGGGTGCCGTTAGGGAAAAACTGCAGGCATCCTGATTTGTCAGCCGATAACGGCTGAAGAATCAGGACGATCGTGAGGTGCCACCATTGCCACCTCACTCCTGCTGCTATGGGATGATAGGTGCCATCTCGGACGGCGCCTATCATCCTCTATGAAAAAGTGTGCATCCAGCTGTTGCATGTTGCCGGTTATTACTTGTGATCCAGCCTTTCAAGGTGTTTTCTCGGCAGGTTACAAATGCATTTCTAAAAGGGCTTTAACTATCGGGCAACAAAATTCACCCAGTCTCTTTTCTACACAACAACAGAAGTCGCAGCCCACTTGGCTGCGATACCTTGGATCTTACAAGTGCGGACATGGTAGATGTGTGTGGTGCAGATATATGCATAACTCTGATTCTGTGGTGTCAACCTCTACCGGTGACATCTATAAGATTAACAAATATATTAACTGCAACACATCGCATGTTATGTATGTCTTTACTTGTCGAGACTGTAAGCTCCAGTATGTAGGGTGTACTACCACCCCCCTCATGGTACGCATCCGACAACATATTTCAGACATACCACACTTTAATTCAAGACACATTTCCATGGTATCCAGACACATAGCATAGGTACACGCTTGGAACACATCGTCCCTCATGCTGCAGGGACTGGAACGAGTTACACCACCTGTTAGAGGTGGTGATACCAGACTCAAGCTCCTGGACCGAGAGGTCTATTGGATATTGAAGTTGGATAGCCGCACTCCACGGGGTCTAAATAAGAGGATGGATACCATCCTCCACTATTGATTTTTTGAAGTACATTCCCATGGGTAGGTTTTTCTTATATATTCTATCTGGTGCTCCCCTCTCTAACTTGTGTTATTCCATCTTCTCTCTTTCCAGGTCCTAATCATTTTTTCCTTTTACAAATCTTGCATTGGTATTTATCCTTACTGTCCTCCCTCTAATATTTGGTCTTATTTACATCTAGTTCGTCTTTTGCCCTTTTTTCTTTCCTCCCCTTGCCTTTTTCTACGCTACTTATATCAAGCCCCACGTAGGATTTCTGTAGCAATATAGTAAAAATGCATATATATATATATATATATATATATATATATATATATATATTTACTATTTTTTAGACATTTCCATATAGATATGATCTCTGCATCAATCCTACATTATGGTTTCAGTAAAAGTATCTATTTCTGTTACCTTATATGTATGTTTTTTGCACTTGAGTGGATGGGGGATGATATATATATATATATATATATATATATATATATATATATATATATATATATCTTTTCTCCATAATGATTTGAATACACTATGAGGTATACTTTGTTACTAGTATAATAGTCTGAAGTATAATATTTCTTACCTCGCTCCTCCATACCCACTCTATGCATCACATTTTCCCTGTTCTTTTTTGTTCACTTCTTAGGATTAACATTACGATTTTATTTATGTAATTTTTCCTTTTGAGAGTCTACATACTTTTACAATGTTAATATTGATGCATGTATATGTTATTGTTTTGTTACATTTGTATCATGTTTTACAGCTACATTGTTGCTTCGCTCTGTGTCGGCAGCACGGAACTGCATCCGGGTTTTTGATGCAGCCTTCATATAGCGAAGGGGGAGGAAAACACCTGCTTGCCGCCGCCATGTCATTGGAGGGCTGGCAAAAGGTGTACCCTATTTAAGATCTGTACATACACTGACACTTTGTATGACTAATGTACGTGCCTAGGACCGAAACGCGTCATGTTGTCATGTCCTCCATGTATTGAAGCTTTTATACAATAAAGAGGTTTTCCGATACCTACGCTGGACATCCTGTTCGTTTGCATAGCTGTTGAATAACTACAACTCTCAACATGCATGGACAGCCGAAGGGCATGCTGGGAGTTGTAGCAGTGTGCCTCCAGCTGTTGCAAAACTACAACTCTCAGCATGCCCTTTGACTGTCAATGCACGCTGTGTTGCAGTTTTGCAACAGCTGGAGACACATTGGTTGTGAAACAGAGTTTGTGTCCTAACTCAGTGTTTCGCAACCAATGTGCTTCCAGTTGCAAATACATTGCAAAAATACAACTCTCAGCATGCACTGAGAGACTGTACATGCTGGGAGTTCTAGTTTTGCAACAGCTGGAGGCACACTGGTTGCGAAACACAGTAGCCCCATTTCTTCTGAGTAAGAACATACCCCATATGTGAACTACAGGGCTCAGAAGAGAAGGAGCACCGTTGGACTTTTGGAGAGAGAATGTGTCCGAAATTGAAGGCCATGTGTGTTTACAAAGCCCCTATAGTGCCAGAACAGTGGACCCCTTCCACATGTGACCCCATTTTGGAAACTACACCCCTCACATAATGTAATAAGGGGTACAGTGAGCATTTACATCCCACAGGTGTCTAACAGATTTTTGAACAGTGGTCTGTGAAAATTAGAAATTTTGCACATGAAAAACATACATAGCAATGTCAGAAAATGTAAAGGCGTCAAAATGCATAACATTTTTTTTTGTGAAAGCAGCAACGCCTCCGGGGCTGCACAATACTATGCTACGACAGTTGTCTCTGAGGGACCTTCACCCTCCATTGAGCCAGCATTGGACATGGCCACACAGGTTCAGGAAAGTTAAGCACTAAAGTAACCAAAAAAAAAAAAAAAAAAAACTACTCAAGTTGAGAATAAAATCCATTTCACATGGTGGCTATAAACCTCACAAAAGAAAATAATTCATGTCGCTTGCTGATATGCTGCAGGAGGGACTCAGAAATGGCTGCTCTACAGGGTAAAATACGCTGTCCTCTTTGGTGGTAAATTCTGTGTAAAAGGTGCTGTGAACAGCTGATTTCAACATTTGAGCCAAAATTACTAACAACTTGCACCAAATGATAAATTTGGTGCATGTCCACGTAAACCAAAGTGAAAAAAAAAGGGTAAAAAGAAACTTTCAACAGGCAAAATTGATGAATACCCCAATTGTATATGTGAATCACTATATAATTTATTTGATATGTCTATTTTCCTTTAAAGCAGAAAATTTCAAAGTTAAAAAAAATTCAAACTCATCAAATTTTGAAATTTTTGGCAAAGAAATGATACAAGTATCGACAAAAAATTACCACTGATAAGTAGAATATGTCACAAAAAAACAATCTCGGAATCAGCATAAAAAATAAAAGCATTCCAGAGTTATTAATGCTTAAAATTACAGTGGTCAGATGTTCAAAAAACGGTGTTTTGGGCTTGGTCCTTAACCCCTTAACGATGCAGGACATAAATGTACGTCCTGGTGTGCTGGTACTTAACGCACCAGGACGTACATTTACGTCATATGCATAACCGCGAGCATCAGAGCGATGCTCACGTCATGCGTGGCAGGTCCCGGCTGCTGATCGCAGCCAAAGACCCGCCCGTGATGGCGGACATCCGCGATCATGTGGACATCTGCCATTAACCCCTCAGATGCCGTGATCAATACAGATCACGGCATCTGCAGCATTGCAGCACATATAAAAATATGTTTAACATAAAAACCTGGTTTAAATAAAAGGTAATTTTCTGATAACACATTCTCTTTAAAGATTTTGTTTAGAGAAGAGCAAACTTTTCGAAAATTTGATTCGGACGATTAGCCGAATTTTCTGAAAAATTACTTTCGATCCGAATTTATTTGCGGCAAATCTATATTAAAAATGCCTATTTCTGGCCTACAGAGAGCCTCAATAGGGTTATAGAACACTTTGCTGTGTTCTGGGGTAGTGAAATAATACTGTTATTCAGAATAACATGCAGATTACCAGCATCGCTTTTAGAATCACTGCCGCACAATGACAGAGCCTAGAGGTGGCATCAGTATGAGGAGCCATATAGTGGCTGAATGATACAGCGTGGAGGTGTTGGCAGCATGAGGAGACCACATAGTGGATGAATGGCACAGCCAGGAGTTGACAGCAGCATGAGTAGACACTAGGCCTTCACAATCCCTAAGATTAAAAGATGAATTCAGAAATGTAAACTGAAGATTTTTTATGGCTAGTGCTACCTACCATAACAAAATGTTTATTCCCTGACCCAGGCCTAGCAGCAGTATCAGTTAACCATATATTGCCTGAATGACACAGCCTGGAGTTGGCTGAAGCATGAGAACACGCCAGGGCTTCACAATCCCCCCCCAAAAAAGAATTTTATAAATTTAAAATGAAGAGTTTGGATAGCTAGTGCTACCTAGCAAAACAAAATTGTTATTCCCAGGCCAAGCATCAGTATCAGTAAACCATATATTGCCTGAATGACAGAGCCTGGAGTTGGCTGAAGCATGAGGAGACTCCAGGGCTTCACAATCCCCAAGAAAAAAGACAAGAATTTTTTAAATTTTAAATGAAGATTTTGGATAGCTAGTGCTACCTAGCATAACAAGATTTTTATTCCCATGCTTAGCAGCAGTATCAGTAAACCATATATTGCCTGAATGATACAGCCTGGAGTTGGATGAAGCATGAGTACACACCAGAGCTTCACAATCCCCCCAAAAAAACACAAGAAGTTTTGAAATTTAAAATGAAGATTTTGGATAGCTAATGCTACCTACCATAACAAGATTTTTATTCCCAGACCCAGGCCCAGCAGCAGCATCAGTAAACCATATTTTGCCTGAATGACACATCCTGGAGTTGGCTGAAGCATGAGGAGACCATTGAAATGTATGATTTTTTTATTTAAATTTAAGTAAATTAATGATAATAACTTTAAATAACTTTTCACTCCCAAGTTTTAGTGTCCTGGACCCCAGCATGTGGGTACAAAGGGCCAAATTTAACAAGCCCCCACAGGGCTCATGTGGCCGTGAGATGTAGGTGAAACGTCTCCATTGCCCTGACCAGCCATTGTTTCCAACACTTTTCGCCAAGGCAAACCATGTGAAGAACAGCGTGAGACCGCTGTGCCCTGCACACATGGTATTCTGAAGGGCCACTGAGACTTGTTCGGACAGTGGAGGATGAGGAGGCGGAGTCGTACACTGTCACAGGACCAACGGGCTGACAGAGTGGAGTAGGAAGCAGCATGAGTACACAAGAGGGGTTCATAACCCCTAAAATTAAAAGGCGAATGTTGAAATCTCTATTGAAGTTGCATGTTAGGTAGTGCTACCATCCAAAAATGTAAGGCCCAAGCCCAGAAGCATCAGTAAGCCAAGTAGTTCCTGAAAGACACAGTCAGGAAAAGGCATCAGCAGTACACAAGATCATTTCATAACCCCTAAGATTGAAAGATCAATGTTGAAATCTCAATTTAGCATGTATGTAAGCTAGTGCAATACATCCAAAAATTTAAGGCCCAAGCCCTGAAGCATCAGTAAGCCAAGTAGTTCCTGAAAGACACAGGATCAGTCAGGAGCAGGCATCAGCAGTACCCAAGAGGGTTTCATAGCCCCTTACATTGAAAGATCAATGTTGAAATTGTTATTAAGCATGTATTTAGCTAGTGCTAAACATTCAAAAATTTAAGACCCAAGCCCAGAAGCATCAATAAGGCTGCTTTCACACTGTAAAATACTCCTGTTAATAAACACCTGTTATAAAATCCCAGGAGATCGGCAGTTAAACAGCCGTTAGAAAATCCCATTATCGCCCGTTATTCATAACGGGCGTTATTTTATGACGGGAGATAGTAACGGGAGAAATAGTGCATGCACATATAAAAAAAAAAATTCACTATGGACATGTATAACTACACATATATTTTCTAATTTCTAATTTTCTATGTATATTTATAAAATCTATGTTTTTTCATATGCTCAGTGCTATTTATATAATTATGTATGTGTATTCTGTGTGTTTTTTCAGATGTTTATATATATTTTTTGTCTGACAATTGTCTTGTTACACTTCATGTTCTATGGGAAAAGCCTGCTTCCTGGGTGGTCCCATGTTCAGGAATTGGTTTTCTTTGCATAAGGTATATTAAGCTGGTCTTTTCTATCAGTAGTTGCCATGACTAAGACTTAAGAAATAAGTCGAAATGCGTTTTATCCCTTTTTTTTTGTTCTTATGCTATATTTGGGATTTTAATCTGATATGGAATAAAGCTTGACATTTTTACTCCAAGTCGGGAGCCAGAAACCTTGTTTCCTTGTCTGCAATCAGTATACCTGGGGTCCCAGCCTCAGTGCTATGTTTTCGGGCTTCCACGAGGAGAGGTTGTGCTGGACGATTGGACTCTAATAGCAGTGAGTGGGCTGATCCAATTTATTTCTATAAATTTATTTTTGTAAAACACCTGCCGGTGAGTACTATTGCTTGGACTTTCACATTATGTAGGCCCTTAACAGATTAACAGGTACAATATGGTAGACTAATTAGATGTAGGGATGTGGTATGCACGTATGAGGGCAAGAAAAAGCACTACAGTACACTTGGAAAACATATTTTCATTAAACAACAGCCAGTGTGATTAGTTTTCCTTGGCCTTTCACTGTATGTAGGCTTGTAACAGATTAACAGGTACAAAAAAGTGCACTACTTAGATGAAGGCATGGGGTATGCACGTATGAGGGCAAAAAAAATGAGCTTCAGTACACTTTGAAAACCTATTTTCGTAAAACACCAGCTAGTGATTACTTTTGCCTGAACTTACCCAGTATCCAGACTTGTTACAGATTTACAGATACAAAATAGTAGACTGTTTTGATGTAGGTATGTGTTATGCACTTATGAGGGCAGAAAAATGCGCTACAATGGGCCTGAAAACTCTGTAATTTTTGTAAAACACCAGCCGGTGATTACTTTTGCTTGGACTTTCACAGTATGTAGGCCCTTGACAAATTAACAGGTACAAAATGGCAAACTATTTAGAAGTACGTGTGCAGTATGCACTGATGAGAGCAGAAAAATGCGCTACAATATGCATTAAAAACTCTGTATTTTTGTAAAAAAATTCGCTACAGTACACTTGGAAAACGTATTTTCATAAAACAACAGACAGTGATTAGTTTTCCCTGGCTTTTCACTCTATGTAGCCTTGTTACAGATTAGCAGGTACAAAAAAGTGCATTACTTAGATGTAAGCATGTGGTATGCACGTATGAGTGCAAAAAAATGCGCTACAGTACACCTGATAAACATATTTTTTGTAAAACGCCAGCCGGTGATTACTTTTGCCTGGACTTTCCCAGTATCTAGACTTGTTACAGATTTACAAATGCAAAATAGTAGACTGCTTTGATGTAGGTATGTGTTATGCACACATGAGGGCAGAAAAATGCACTACAGTCCACTGAAAAAACTTATTTTTGCACAGCAGCAGGACACAACAGTGCAGCACCACAAAAAAAAAAAAAAAAAAAAAATTGCAATCTGTCACAGAGAATTAAGAATGGTGTGATTTGCTGGTTATTATACCATCTACAGACTAGTATAAGCAGCTGATGATTTCTTGTGGAAAAAATACACAGAATTGCGCTGAAAGATCATTCCTGCCTCCTGTGATATGGTTCATGAAGTTAAGGCAGCTTGTTGATTTGTACGAGGCAACGAAAAGCTATCTGCCCCTCTTTGATAAAATGCTGAATAAAGTGATCGGGAGGTTAATGGCTGGCGTAAAAATCCTTCTCAGGGAGGACAAGCAAAGCACTGCACTGCTCTCTGTCCACAACGCTGATGTGACTAGAAGTTGGAAGTGGAACGCTGGGTATGATCAATTCAGCGTGTCTGTGTAACACACAGAGACACACAGCCGTCCTCTCTCTGCAGTGTATGGCATGAAATGAGCAGCCACAAAATGGCTGCCGATTATATAGGGCTGTGACATCACAGGGGTCGATGAATGCTGATAGGCTGCATCCTGCATGGGATTCAGGGTCATCCCGCCTGCCTCCCTTCCCGCCTTCTCACCTTCCCAGCATCCCCTGCCCCATGTGCTGACATGTGGATCCGCCATTTTAGGTGTCCTGGGGCCTTGAACGCTGTAAAATGGAGTTTAATGAAGCGATTTGCGCAATAGAATAGCGGCTATATTCGCATTCGTTGCAAATCGAATAAATCCTGAAATTCGTAACGAATTTGGGTTTGTCTGCTTCGATTCGGTCATTTTGATCATGCCCACTGCACCCCAAACATTAGTAATGGAAACACAATATCACAGTCGGTATGATTTTAAGAGTAATATTATGTTTTAAAAATAACAGCTATATTTAATTTAGCAAAATATAAAAATTATTTTATTATATATAGCACATTTCATCTATACTTGTATAGTACAAGTTTGAATAAGTTACACTATTAAAAAAAGGTAATTCTCTTGAGAAAGTCTGTCAGGTTCCTTTACACTATACATTTATTGTCCTTTTAATAATGATCAATGCTGGAATCCTATCCAACAAAGTATTGTTTAGAATCCATACTAAGCCAGCTTGTTAGGTTTAAACTCAAGAGGATGTGATTGGATCTAAAAATAAATGGCTTAAAGATTTGCATTGTCAAGTAGACAGCAAGACTTTCTTCTGCTTCCAAGATTCTTTCAAATAAAGCATTAGCTTTTTCCTCTCCAAGTTGCTTTATTGATAAGTTTTGCCTACTTTCTTTTATCACTGAAGTAATAGCAGGCCTATAGGGAAATTAGGAGTTATGTCTGTGCAGTATAACCCATGGTAAATCAAACTGTCAGAGAGTACATCTACAAAAAGGTACTCTAAACATAACATTTCGCTTTGTTGATGACAGGAGGTATACAATGACAAAGAATGGTTAAAGTTTAGAATTGCAAAAATAAATAAAAGTATTTAGAAAAACTAAAGACGTAGCAAAGATTTTCCAAACTTAGATTTGTATTATAAATCTACTGCAAAAAAAGGCACCTCCTGGGAATTACTTTCCTGTTATTACTGCTATAAATATCTTGATAGTGGAACTTACTGTTTTTATACATTTCTATATATTGGTTAAAATCCTGGGATTAGTTAAGAATATCTCAAGCCTATTTCTTTCAAATAATGCAATATTTGCATCCTACGAATGAGTATTGTATATACCCACCATACAGACAGTACGTTATGACAATTATATAGGCTGATTTGATTTTTTTTTAAAAAGGAAGAAAAGAAAGCATGCTTGTTTCTAAATATAACTTAACCCGTCCAGGACACAGGGCGTACAGGACGTTTCAGTTCACCGCCGGTGAATAAGTGGGGGAATGGAATGGGATGCCTGCTGAAAGAATTCAGCAGGCATCCCCTGCAAACCCCTGGGGTTGCAGCAATTGGCTGTGCATGCTTGGAATTGTATTGTACAACAGCAGGAGGTGAGTGCTGTGTACCTCCAGCTGTTGTGTTATACAACTCCCAGCATGCGCAGCCAAAGGGCATACTGGGAGTTGTAGTTATGCAAAAGCTGGAGGCACAACTGTAACTCCCAGCATGCCCTGTGTTAGTCTGTGCATGCTGGGGGTTGTAGTTATGTAACAGCTGGAGGCACATTTTCTATGAAATAGTGTGCCTCCAGTTGTTGCATAACTTCAACTCCCAGCATGCACAGACAGATAAAGGTCATGCTGGGAGTTGTAGTTGTGCCTCCAGCTGTTGCATAACTACAGCTCCCAACATGCCCTTCAGCTGTGCAGTGCATGCTGAGAGTTTTAGTTTTGCAACAGCTGAAGGCCCACTGGTTGAAAACCACTGGGTTAAGGTTTGTTACCTAACCAGTGCACCTCCAGCTGCTGCAAAACTACAACTCCCAGCATGCACACTGACAGTCCTTGGATGCTGGGAGTTGTAGTTCTGCAACAGCAGCAGGTACACTATTGCGGAATACACTGCAGTAGCCTATTACCTAACTCAGTGTTTCCCAACCAGTGTGCCTACAGCTGTTGCATAAAACTCCAAGCATTCACGGTCTGTAAGAGCCCCATGTGAGCGTACAGGGTACATTCACATGAGCGGGGGTTTACAAAGAGTTTCCCGCTTCAAGTTTGAGCTGTGGCAAATTTTCCGCTGCAGCCCAAACTCCCAGCGGGAAACTCGCTGTGAACCTCCGCCCCATGTGAATGTACCCTAAAAACACTACACTACACTGCTAGTCCAGTCTCTTCACAGCCCTTTAGTGTGCCTGCAGAGCCCTTTACATCCACATATGGGGTATTTCCATACTCAGAAGTAATGGTCTTACAAATTTTAGGGGCTTTTTCTCCTATCACCCCTTGTGAAAATGAAAAAATTTGGGTAACACCAGCATTTTTGTGAAAAAAATAATAACATTTTTCAATTTTATGTCAAATTCGTCAAACACCTGTGGGGTGTAAAGGCTCACTATACCCCTTGTTACGTTCCTAAAGGGGTGTAGTTTTTTTCAGCAAAATTCGCTCTCCAAAATCTTATTGTCGTTCCTTCAATTCTGAGCCCTTTAGTGCACTCACATAGCACTTTAAATCCACATATGAGGTATTTCCTTGAGAGAAATGGGGTTATAAATTTTAGGGGACATTTTCTCCTATTACCCATTGTGAAAATAAAATTTTTTGGGTAACACCAGCATTTTTGGGAAAATAATCTTTTTATTTTTTTATTTTTATGTCCCACTTTAATGAAAGTTCATCAATCACATGTAGAGTGTTAAGGCTCACTGAATGATCCAGAAAAATGTGAGGAATATGGTATCTCTGAGGAAAACTTGATAGAAGTAAGGACATTGGTTGATTTATTAGAGGAAGGTGAAAGTGTGAGTGGACAAGGTCCGTTCACTGATTTAAAAATCAAAAGTACAAGGACTACACCTCAAATGGATACATCCAGTTTGGATGTATTCCTTGATGTAGTGACAAGTGAGTTGGAAAAAATACCCCCTTGGAATCACAAGGTGAAATCCAATCTGACTGAAGTTGAAATGTTGGCTTTACAAACTTTGGAAAAGGATCCTAGCATAACCATCAAACCCTCCGACAAAGGAGGCAATTTGGTGGTTATGGATACATTAAAATATCAGGAGATGACTCTCTCCCTACTTAAGGATCGAATCTCCTATAGGATTATTCCGAGAGACCCTACAGAGATATTTAAAGCAAAATTGATACATCTACTTGATTGGGGTCTAGACCAGGGACTGATCTCTTGCCACGAGCATAAATCTATGCTCCCAGTGGAACCACAAATCCCGACCTTCTATTCCCTCCCTAAAGTTCATAAAGGGCTGTCCCCATTCAAGGGACGCCCAATTGTGTCTGGGGTGGACTCCATAACACAACATGTTGGTATCTATCTAGACCGGATACTGAGGGGTCATGTGTCCTCCCTACCGTCATACATACGTGACACCAGCGACTTGCTCAAGAAGATCGATGGCATCCAATTGGATGCCGACATGCTTCTGGCATCGATAGATGTGAAAGCGTTGTACAGTTCCATCCATCATGAAAATGGTCTTAGGGCAGTTGCCTTGTTTCTGCAAACTAGAGGTGTCCAGTTCCGGGCACACAATGAATACGTCATCCAACTCCTCGATTTTTTGTTACAACATAATTATTTTTTGTTTGACTCTAAGTACTACCACCAGCTCAGGGGTACTGTAATGGGGAGCCCGGTGGCGCCCTCATATGCAAATTTTACCCTGGGCTGGTGGGAGAGTACTATCGTTTTTTGCGAGGAAGAGAGTAGCTGGTCCCCACATATCATCTATTGGGGACGCTACATAGATGACGTATTCATTGTGTGGTCCGGAACTGAGGACCTCTTTAAGAGGTTTGTGAGACACCTTAATGAGAACCCTCTGGACTTAAAGTTTACCTTTGAGATCCATAGATATGAATTGCCATTCCTGGATGTATATATCAGGAGAGGCAATTTGGGTTTTCTTGAGACTTCTACACATAGAAAATCCACAGCGACGAACAGTTTGCTCCGTTGGGAAAGCTACCATCCGCATTATCTTAAGAGAGGCATCCCAACGGGGCAATATTTGCGAATTCCTCGCAACTGTTCGTCGCTGGAATCATTTAGGTCTCAAGCAAGAGACCTACGTGATAGATTTCTGCAGAGAGGTTACCCTATCCAGACATTATCCTCAGCCTATAAAAGAGCTCTCTATCTATGGAGAGACGGGATCTTCTTACTCCTAGACAGAAGAAGGAGGGTAATAACCAAATACGGTTGATCGGGACGTTCGACAACCAGGTGGATAGGGTACAGGCGATTTTACGGAGGCACTGGCCCATCCTCCTACATGACGAGGACATCAGTGACGTGCTACCCTCATACCCTTATCTACGTTCAGGAAAGGCAGATCTTTGAGAGATAGGCTAGTACGCAGCCATTTCCAAGGTATTAAAAGAGAGGGCACTTGGCTTGAGAGACGCCCCCTGGGAACTTTTCGCTGCGGGAGATGTAAGGCCTGTGCATCTGTGTCACAAACTAAAACCTTCTTCAGTGCAGTAACTAATAAGATCTACCAGATTTGTGATTTTGCAAACTGTGACACTGAGGGGGTGGTTTATTTGTGCACATGCACATGCACGAAACAATATGTAGGTAAAACCAGGAGAGCCTTTAAGAAACATGTGAGGGAGCATATATGTGACATTGAAAATCAAAGAGATACTCCCCTTGCTCTACATGTTTCTGAGAAACATGGAGGTAATGTGGGGGAAATCTTGTTTTGTGTTATGGAAGTTGTCCGGAAATCCCCGAGAAAGGGTAAATGGGATAGAAGGATTTTACAAAAGGAGGCAGAGTGGATCCACAGGCTAAAATCAGTGACACCACAAGGACTAAATGAGCAACTATCGTTTAGTTGCTTTATTTGAAATGTTAACACGTTTTCAGCATTCAAGTTAATGTATCCTGTTCATTTTTTTATTGAAGGCCTTAGTTTTAGGGATACTTAGAGTACTGATATATGGCAGTTTTATCATATATAGACCCTTGTCTCTGTCTGAGGGAGTTAGCTTTAATTAATGGCTCTAATGAGTAGAAATCAGAGAGTTATAGTGTAACATACATCAATACTTTTGAGGGTGGGTAAATATAAAACTACACCCCAGTATATTATGGTTCTATATCAATACCTATATGCTAGATGGTTAGGTTGGTGTGGGGAGGAGCAAATAGGTCTTAGTGCCTTCTCCCTTATGCTTGTACAGTATTTAGCATTTTGTATTTTTGTGAGTCAATGTTACTGTTTGTGTTTTATTTGTGATCATCTATGGCCCCTATACTCGAATTAATTAAATCTAACTAATTACCTCCTTGTGTCTGTAACGCTATAGCGAAATATGGACGAGTCATTGGATTATACTTAACCATTGAGTCGATCCAAAGTAGTGGAACGCAAATTAAGATGGTGTGGAACGCACATAGTTCATTTGACACGCAAGTACATGTGAGAGTGAGTTGTGAAACGCATCAGATCTTTTCTGATGCGGAAACCGGAAATGGAGGTGAAATTAGGGTCGAGTTGTAGAACGCAAACAGGCCAGGCATTGAGACGCACACATGATACATGTCCGGAAGTGACGCAGATGGTGTCCCTGGTCCGGTGCGTGTATCAGCACATGGAAGGAGGCATATATAAGGAGCAGATGTGCTCTGCATAGATGCCGCCAGCCTGGATCGGAGTCTGGTATGGTCATTATCCGTACCCGGATCATGGTGGAGGTGAGAATTATTCTAAATACTATCTTATGGCAGTGTATTTGTACCATCCCTAGTAATAATACAGATTGTGTATACTAGTTTTCCTTTAGCCTTTCTGCCAGTCAGTATAGGGAGTGTGAGAATTATCATTGGCTACATAGTCCCTCACATATGGGAAATTTATCTTTAAGGTAATGATATATTGTACTTTATTTGGTACTTAATAGTATATTATTATGTGGTCTTATTGACGAGTGGTCTGTTTATCTATAGTGTGGATTCTGTGGGAGCTATAACAGCACCTTGGTTATCATCAGTATTTACACACGGAGGTAAAATGAATCTAATGGCACATTTATTGAGTTAATATGTTATTTCAATTAATAAATTATAGTTCATCAATTTATATTATTGTATTTTCTTAGCTAATAGGGGCCATTGTTGAGGAAGAAAATAAGTGTACTTCTTAGCCTATGTTATACCATATGGGCATTCTTTGATGTACTCTGACATTCAGGTACTTTTCAAAATTATTCTATTCTCTGTGTCATAAATAATGGTCTTTGTAGTTGTATTCTGCTATATGTTTTATTTTGCTGTATGTGCTTAATGTGCTTGAGCCGCATGCTTGCTTATTCTTAGTCTGTCTGCTTGCATTTTGTTTGTTTAAACAGGTACCGTATATACTCGAGTATAAGCCGACCCGAATATAAGCCGAGGCACCTAATTTTACCACAAAAACCTGGAAAAAAGTATTGACTCGAGTATAAGCCTAGGGTGGGAAATGCAGCAGCAGCTACTGGTAAATACCAATAAAATTACATTAATTGAGACATCGGTAGTTTAAATGTTTTTAAATGTTTATTTAAAAGAAAAACTGTAAACTAGCTCTGTAAGTGGAAAAGAGGGTCAACAAAAACCATATGGTATCAAAAATAACTTTAAAAGTACAAAAACCTCAATCATGAATCAAGCTAAAACAAAAGAGTTAAAATCCTTCAAAACTGGATTCCTCCTCGTCATCTGTATGTCCAAACAGAGCTTCAGCTAAAGCTGGTGTGAGGCTATCAGCATAGACATTGTCATCATCACTGATTTCGCCGTCTTCACCATCACTGCTGTCGTTTTCATACAAAGCGCTGTCTTCACTGCCATCCATAGCATTACTAATGCCACATTTCTTGAAGGCGTGTTTCACCATGTCCTCTGGAATATCTTCCCATGCATCACAAACCCACCTTGCTACCAATTCTATGTCGGGCTTCATCAGATTTCCAACTTTTGTCAGTCGGACTTGACC
This sequence comes from Hyla sarda, assembly GCF_029499605.1. NCBI lineage: Eukaryota > Metazoa > Chordata > Amphibia > Anura > Hylidae > Hyla > Hyla sarda. Next base: position 144,290,062 of record NC_079190.1, on the reverse strand, counting down.
AGATGACATCCATTCATGCCACATCTTTCGCACACGATCTTTGAAAGGTTTATTTAAACACACATCTAGGGGCTGCAATACAGATGTAAGCCCACCTGGAATAACGGCCAAAGTAACTTGAGAAGACTTTGCCAATTTTTTTATGTCATCAGATGTGTGGGCTCTGAACATATCCCAAACTAGCAATGATTTTTTTTTCTTTAAGGCTGCTCCTGGTCGTCCGTTCCAAATTTCTTCCAGCCATTTTTTTGTTCCGTCTTCATCCATCCAACCTTTAATATGCGCGCGCACTGTAATTCGTGGTGGGAATTTGACCTTTTTAGGCAAGGTCTTTCTTTTAAAAATAATGACAGGCCGCAACTTAGTTCCATTAGCCAAACATGACAGAACAACTGTGAAATGGTTTTTTTCATTTCCTGTGGTTTTGAGTAAAATAGTCTTCTCTCCCAAATTTGCCACAGTTCTGTTGCTTGGAAGATCAAACGTCATAGGTGTTTCATCCATATTTCCAATATCTCCCAGGTCATAATTATGGATCCTTCTTTGTTTTATTATGAATGAATGGAATGACATCAGTTTTTCATCAAGGTCTTTTGGCAACTTCTGTGAAATCTTTGTTCTTTGCCGTAAACATAGGGCAAACCTATTCATGAAGCGGGTACACCATCCTGCTGATGCAACAAAATTTTCAATGCCTGGTGCTTTTAATTTGTCATCTTTAGCCATTTGAAGGGCACGTAAACGAATTCCCATTCGTGTTACGCAGTAACCGTTTTGACGACACTCCATAACCCATTTATGCAATTCAGTCTCTAGAGCACCATATGAAGTTGTTAAAACACGTCAAGCTTTTTTTGCCTTTGGAAGCTTTTCCAAGTCCGCTTTCATTTTCCGCCACACCCTCACTTGTTTTTCGTCAACACAAAATTCCCTACTTGCAATACTGTTATTGCTTTCTTCTGCTCTTGACACAACCTTAAGTTTGAAACCAGCTTCGTAGGACCTACGTTTTTGTTTTGGTCTGGGATTGGAAGTATTGGGATCCATTTCTAACAGGTAAAAAAAATAAAAAATAAAACACTTTGAAAGACCCAAAAAAAGACACCACAAGACCCAAAACCTGCTGGATCACCAAGGAAGCAGACAATAATTCAGGGTTTGGATAGTTTGATATAATATTCCAGAGGGAACAAGCAGTGCCCAGTACGGCACGGACCACGCAGAGGCTGCTGGCGCCCACAGCTGAGAGACGGGGTGAGGGATTTTTTTTTTTTAAGGCTGATGCCAAAAATCTGTTAACTTTCAGATGTTTTGTACATTTACCATTTATTAAAGGACAACTGTACTGCAGCACTTTTATGTCCCCCTGGTCCCGGGCTGCAAAAATAAACAAAATAAACTTGAACTCACCTTCCTATGCTCCCCCGTTGGACCAGTACCAGTCTCACGGTCCAGCGCTGACATCCTCTTCCTACTTACTGGGAACGGAGAGGGTACAGTGCTGTCAGCGTATCACTGGCCACAGCGATGTACCACATTGCTGCTGCTGGTGAAACACTGACGGCACTGTACCCTCTCCGTTCCCAGGAAGTGGAATGAGGATGTCAGAGCTGGAGCCTGAGGCCGGTACCGTTCCAACGGGGGAGCATAGGCAGGTGAGTTTATTTTTGCAGCCCGGGACCAGAGGGACATAAAAGTGCTGCAGTACAGTTGTCCTTTAAGGTAAATGCACAAAATATACTGTACATGCTAGAATATGTGTATGTGTTTGTGTAGTGTGTACAGTGAATAAACTGTGTGTATATAATGAATGCAGAGTGTATGTGTGTGTGTGTGTAGTGTGTGTACCGTATATAATGAATGCAGGGTGTGTGTGTGTATATAATGAATGCAGATTTGTGTAATGTGTGTTTGTATGAATGAAGAATGTGTGTGTTTGTATGTGTGTGTGTATATATATATATATATATATATATACATACACATATAATACTGAGTGGGGGTGGGGGGGGGGCATATCTATTATTTCATAATTTTTATTATTTTACTTTTTGTTTTACTTCCCCCTCCCTGCTTGTTACTTGGCCAGGGAAGGGGGATCTGCTATCCCCTGGTGGTCCAGTGGCATGGGCTGAACATTGGGAGAAGTACTGTACCTTCCCAGCAGCTCTCTTCAGCTCCACTGTGCGCGCTTTGAGCATTGCCATGGAAACCCGTGACAATGCTCTGCCGGCCGCGGGTCTCGCGAGAGTTACACAGTGGAGCTGCAGGGAGCTGCTGGGAACGTAAGATACAGCTTCTGTGGCCGGGCAGCCCTCCTTCTGCGCCCCCACCGCCGAGACACGCAGGCGGCAGAGCAAAGTGGAGCTTCATGGCAGTAAGTTAGAGCTTCTCCGCCGCCTCCCAATCTGTGCCCCCACCGCCGAGACACGCGGCCGGCAAACACAATGAAGAATGCAGCAAAGAAGGTAACAGCTTCTACCGCCCCCCCCCCCCCCTCTGCGACCCGCGAAACCCCCGCCCCCACCGCCGGACTTGTCAGGAGCCCGGCGGTCCTGTTCTATGTTATATATTATACATTTCCATAATATAGAACCGGACCGCCGGGCTCCTGACAAGCCCGGCCGTCCTGTTCTATATTATGGAAATAGTCACTCGAGTATAAGCCGAGGGGGGCATTTTCAGCACAAAAAATCATGCTGAAAAACTAGGCTTATACTCGAGTATATACGGTATATGTCTTCTTGTTGTTTTTCTGCCTGTCTGCCTTTTGCTTTTCAGGATGTGGAATTAGACCTGGAGGTCATATCAAGGACCTAGGGTCTATTGGATGTCAAGACATTATTGGAGATTATCCATAAAGAAGAATCCCACAGAGACTATACTGTGCATCTATTAATTCTGCTTGCTTTGTGCTATATCTTTTTATAGTTTATAGTTTTCTTCCTGTCTGTTATACATTGAATGGAATAAGTTATAATACACATTCCTCCACCGTGTATCTGGGGCCTAAATTATAACCCCTGATGAACCGTGGACATATTTAAACCACGGGGAAATGCGACGGGTTTAGTAAGGGTGTTAAATAGGGGATTGACCCTGGTTAGAGTCTTCCTGTATTGTAGACCCGTGACTCTGTATCCATTTTATAGTAACTATAGGTTTTAAATGTATTCAATAAAAGTTGTAAAATTTTAGCTTTTTTTTGGTTGGTCTTGAGGGACTCACTGACTGTACCCCTTGTTATATTCCTTGAGGTATGTTGTTTCCTGATTAGTATGCCATGTGTTTTTTTCTTTTCTTTTTTTTTTTTTTTTTGCATCTGAAATATTAAGGAGTGTTTTTAGACTCTTCAGGGGGGTCTGACTGGCCAAAATACCCAAAAATCTTCATGTGGGTTTTGTGACAAAATAATGGGACTAGATGTACAGAAAAAAATACATTTTAAACTGACATTACAGTCTACCACTTTAACTAGGGTCAATTTATAATGCATTATTCCTAATGATTTTGTGACCAATCTGTGCATACAACAATAACAACAATTATTATTTTTTTTTATAGATGGAGGACATTCCCTTAAAATTATCCCCACTGGTAGGCCAAAAAATGGAACAGTCACAGCCAACAGAACAACCTAACAGTCAACTAAAAATTCCTCTTTATTCCTCCTAAGGCCATGTTCACACTACGGAATTCTCGCGGTGGACAATTCCGCCGCTGAAATTGTTCCGTGCAAAGAAAGAACATGTTCATTCTATGAGCGGATTCCGCGAGCACTGCATAGCCATCAATGGTGATGGCTCAGTGCCTCGCGGCCGTAGCGCCGAAGTACCTTCGGCGGCGGCCGCCAGGTGGAATCTCCGCTCGCGGAATTCAGCGAGGGGAGATTACGTAGTGTGAACGAACCCAAATCAATTAACAGTGTTGCAAAAAAAGCAGGAAACACTCCGACATGTCTCTAATCCATGACATATTCTTAGTCATGGCATACTTATTTCCACACCTAGTTCGCACCCTCATCCACCACAATGCATGCTAACATATCTCTTAAGCCATGTAAAATGGCATTTATCAGAAATAAATGAACATATTATGAACAATGTGTAACATTCAATTGTTCAGTTTACAAAAAGCATGTGCGAAAATCAGAATATGAGCACATACTACTAGACTATACATGACATCACAGCTTTCCCTAGGCCAAATTAACACCATTTTGGTACAGTAGTATATAGTGTCAGCTTTATGTATGGTGTTTGTAAATTATATCAAAAATTGCTTTCTTGCACACCACAATTTGAGAACATCCTCTATGATTATTATGTAATGCTCTCAAATCTATACAGTATATACAGTGGGGCAAAAAAGTATTTAGTCAGTCACCAATTGTGCAATAGTGTTGCTCGCGAATATTCGCAATTCGAATATTATTCGCGAATATCGCATATTCGCGAATTCGCGAATTTCGCGAATATAGCGCTATATATTCGTAATTCCGAATATTCGTTTTTTTTTTTTTTTTTTTTCTTCACAGTACACATCACAGTGATCACCCCTCTCTGCTTCCAGCTTGTGTGGTGTAAAGAAGGCTGTAATACTACTGTGTGAGACTGCCATGCAAAAATTCGCATATGCGAAAATTAGCATATGCTAATTTTCGCATATACGAATTTTCGCAAATGTAAATTTTGTATATGCTAATGTTCACATGATAATTTTCGCATACGCGAATGTACGCAAATGCGAAAATAAAACGGAAATATAATGAATATGCGAATATTCGCGAATATATGACGAATATTCGTCCATATATTCGCGAATATTCGCGAATTCGAATATGGCCTATGCCGCTCAACACTATTGTGCAAGTTCTCCCACTTAAAAAGATGAGAGAGAGCTGTAATTTGCATCATAGGTATACCTTTACTATGAGAGACATAATGAGAAAAAAAAATCCATAAAATCACATTGTCTGATTTTTAACCCCATAACGCCTTAAGGACCAATTTTCAACTTAAAGGGGTACTCCGGTGGTTACGATTTTTGGCTATATTGCATCTTCTTCTAATGTTTTTTGCAATTGACATGTATTATATGTTTGTGTAGCATGTGTCTTTTTTTTCCTTACCTGTTTGTGGGCCAGGAAGTTCTGTAGTTCTGTGTTGGATCTCTTACTGTTGTCCACAACGTCGGCCATGTTAGGATTAGGCTGTGGACAACACGTCAAGGCTATTTATTTTTTCTCTGATCTTTCAGAGCCCAGAGGACGCAGGTCTGCATTAGAGAAAGAAGCCACGCCCCCTCATCTCCACCTCCTGGAGGACGCAGGTCTGTATGAATGAAATAAGCCACGCCCCTCATCTCCCCCTTCCGGAGGACACAGGTCTGCTTGAGAGAAAGAAGCCACGCTCCCTCATCCCCCCCCCCTCCCGGAGGACGCAGGTGTGCATGAGAGAAAGAAGATAGAGCAGGGGGAGAGAGAGGACATACACAGCTCCTCCTCTCCCCTCCCCCTGCTCTGTCTACTGAGGACGCAGGTCTGCATTGAAAGAAGACAGAGAAGATAAGAGTGTTATCTGAAGGGGAGGATAGCAAAGTGCACGTGCTGGGGATATATAGAATGCAGGGGAATAAATCTCGGACTGGGGATGATTTCTATGTGTGAAGGGGGGGACAGATGCTGGGAGTTGTAGTCCCTGTTATGTGTGTGAATGCTAGTGTTTACAAACCAGTGTGCCTCCAGCTGTTGCAAAACTACAACTCACAGCATGCCGGGACAGACTTTGAGCATTTTGGGAGTTGTAGATTTGCAACAGCTGGAGGCACACTGGTTGGGAATCACTGTTCTAGCCTATTCAGCATACACATCATGTTACACCAGTGTTTCCAAGCCAGTGTGCCTCCAGCTGTTGTAAAACTGCAACTCCCAGGGACCGACCCGGGAAAATAGTATTGTGGGTAAAGGGCGAAACAAAACAAAAAAGGAGCCGCCCCAAACCAGCAAGGCATGTGGCATGCTGGGATTTGTAGTTTTCAGCACAACAAGAAACAGGAAATAGAAGCAAAGATAGGAAAACAAAGTGGGGAATAAAAAAAACAACAAAGAACGGAAATAGGGTAGAATGGAAATGAGACAAAACAAATAGGGTAAGTCAAAAACGGAAAAAACGCGTTGAGGACCGGAGTACCCCTTTAAGGACACAGCCAATTTTATTTTAGCGTTTTTCTGTTTTTTCCTCCTCACCTTCTAAAATTCATAAGTCTTTTATATTTCCATCCACAGACCCAAATAAGGGCTTGTTTTTTTTGCGTGACCAGTTGTACTTTGTAATGACATCACTCATTTAACCCTAAAATGTATTGTAAACCCCCCCCCCCAAAAAAAATTGTCTAAGGAAATTTAAACGAATAGCATAATTTTGCAAATTTGGGGGGTTTCCATTTCGCTCTGTACACTTTACGGTAAAAATGACATGTTTTCTTTATTTTCTGGGTCAAAACGATCAAAATGATACCCATGGTTACATACTTTTCTATTAATGTACTGCTTTTAAAAATCTCATACAATCAGTATGATTAAAATTGCCCAATTTATAGTTTGGACATTTACGCACACAACGATACCAAATATGTTTATTATTTATTGTTTTATTTTATGCTTTTTTTTTTTTTACTAATATGTGGAAAAGGGGTCATTTAAAACTTTATTGGGGGAGGGTTTTTTTCAAATTTTTTTCACTTTTTTAAAACTTTTTTTTACATTTGTTTTACACTTTTTAAGTCCCCATAGGGGACTATTTATAGCAATCATTAGATTGCTAATACTGTTCAGTGCTATGCATAGGGTGTAGCACTGATCAGTATTATCGGCTATCTTCTGCTCTGGTCTGCTGGAAGGCAGATCAGTGCAGAAGACCCCAGGAGATGGACTGAGACAGGTGAGGGGTTAATGGCAGATATCAGTGCGATTGCTGACAGCCACTGGGACCCGCACCTCCTTCACTCGTGCCACAGCCGTGCCATAAATGTATGGCGCTGTGCGCTAAGTGATGCTATGCAGTGCCATACATTTATGGCACAAGTCCTTAAGGGGTTAAGGACGGACCCATTTTTTACCTTCATGACCAGGCTCTTTTTTTTTTTATTTGACATGTGTCTCTTTAAATGCTAATAACTTTAGAACACTTTTTCTGAGTGGAGCGATTCTGAGATTGTTTTTTTTTTGTGACATATTTTACTTTATATTAATGGTGCATATTTGTTGACACATGCAGCATTTTTAATGAAAAACTCCAAAACATTGTGAAAAAATGGCCAGGTAGCCAAATAGATAGGTAGCTAGGTTGGCAGGTAGTTTGGTATAAAGTAAGCTAGGTAGGTAGTCAGGTATGAAAACAGGTAGGTATAGCCAGGTAGGTAAATAGATAGTTTGCCAGGTAGGTATGAAGACATGTAGGTAAGTAGCTAGGTTGCCAGGTAGGTTGTTAGCCAGTTAGTGTACTAGGTTGCCAGGTAGGTAGCTAGGTAGGAAGACAGGAAGACAGTTAGGTAGATACGTAGGTGGGAATACACTCAGGTAAGTAGCAAGGTAGGAAGACACTAAGGTTAGTAGACAGGAAGACAAGTAGATACATAGGTGGGAATACAGTCAGGTAGGTAGTCAGCATGTGGTGGAATAAAACTCTCAAAAAGTAGCATTGGTCATACAGTTTTTTTCAACCAGGGCATCTCCAGCTGTTGCAAAACTACAACTCCCAGCATGCCTGGATAGCCAAATGCTGTGAATTTTATTTTTTATGGGCTAGTGGACGGGCGATAGGGCGGGGAGGGGGTGACCTCCCGCCGGCCACTGCAGATTTAAAGAGGCAGCGGCCGCTGGCCCCAGAGGTATGTGAGGTAGAGGCACACTGCTGCATTCTGACTGATTGGCTGACTGTATGTAGTCAGTCAATCAGTCAGCGAGCAATGTACAGGGGTGGGCCCCCAGCAGTCAGTGAGTGACAGACACAGTCACTCACTCACAAGCAAAACAAAAACAAAAACAAAAAAGGATAGGGACGGCCGGGCCTCCCTGAAGCTCCGGGCCCCTTACAGGAGTATGGGTTGTACCCCTACTGTATTGTGTATTGTGAACGATGATATTGAAAAATAATACAGTAGAACAGGATATAATTGTTAGAATATGAAAATATGAAAGGGTGCTATTGAAGTACAATGGGTCTTAGCTTCCTGAGCCAGTCCAGGTTTTCATTGTGGCCAAGATCCACACAAGTGCCAAAGACAGAGCCAAAGACAAGTTCTGAAGACTTAGGGGGAGATTTATTAAAACATGTGTAGAGGAGGAGCAGTGCAGTTGCCCATAGCAACCAATCAGATCGCTTCTTTTTATGTTTCAGAGGCCTTTTATTTTTAAATGAAAGAAGCTATCCGATTGGTTTTCTATGAGCAACTCAGCAACTTTTCCTCTGAACAGGTTTTGATAATTCTCCCCTTAGTCTTTAAGCTGAGGCTGTGAGGAACCACTCTTGAGGGTTGGAGTTCTGCCATGTGTAGCCTCAAGGGAGATGTTTGCCTGGTGGGAGTAACCCATTGTTGATGTTTTTCCTGTTGGGTTTCTAGTAGTGAGTTACTTGTACAGATTGGAAATATTTTCTCTGTAGTTAGTTCTGGACAAGTAGGATTTATGTTTTTATTTATTTTGTTTATGCCCGAAGCTAAAGCCTGTATTTTGTTTTGTGCTTGAAAATAAGACAGGAAAAACCCTATTTGAACTGTATGTCTGTTTCATTGTCTCTGACTGTTTTTTGCCATTATTTGCCTTGCTGTAGGTAATCTCCAAAAATAGATGAAACTTGGATAGATGCATATTTTCATGTTAATAAATGTATGTTATGTTCTCTCAGTTATGGATACCGAGGCCATCCTTTTTAATCACTTTGTATGATATAGCTATTAATGAGCTGAATAATGTGTTTGTGGTGTATTAGAGGGGGAAAACCAAGTGACAGGGTTTCTAATAATTGCTTAAGCAAACCACTAAAACTACTACTTTTCATTGTTACTTTAAAATGTAAATCATTTTTAAGTATGCTGCCAGTATGCTGTAAATTGAATATGCAAACCCTGAGGAAAGTAGCTGCAGATTATCATTGACTAAATAAAAATGTAAGACGTATACTTATAATGATGTCTTACATTTTATAATTGACAGACTGTTTTCTGCAATGATGTAGCTTGCCAGATGCAGTTAAGGAGGCTCGGTAGGTTGTATTGTTACATGCTCCTCCATAGACAGCTATTTTATGCACATGGAAGCCATTTGGCTTTCACACAGGCATGAGGGGGGGGGGGGTTAGAGCTACACAATTACAGAGAACAGGGCTACTGTCAGGGAGCTGTATATGAGTAAGTGTCTCATTTTAGTGATATAGCAGCAGAATGGTGGAGAATAGGAAGCTCTGCATGCTGAGTCCTCTCTGCATTGGGCAAAGCAGGCAATTTACATATTAGCAATGGAGGATAATATAGCATGTGTCTCCGAATGGCGGCACCAATCTGGGTAAGTAATACATCATTTTTCTCATTGTTGCACACATAGGGCTGCCGCTGGGTAGCCCTCTGTGTCTGCTCATAGGAGAATACGCAAGTGTATTTGTGCAGCAGATTTTGCGCAGTGTGAAATGCATTGCGTATATGCTATGTGTGACCCTACCCTTAAAGGGGTACCACACTTGAAAACCTTTTCTTTAAATCAACTGGTGCCAAAAAATTTAACAGATTTGTAAATTACTTCTATAAAAAAATCTTAATCCTTCCAGTACTTAACTGCTGTATGATCCACAGGAAGTTCATTTCTTTTTGAATTTCCTTTCTGCCTGACCACAGTGCTTTATGCTGACACCTCTGTCCATTTTAGGAACTGTCCCGAGCAAGGGCACACTGACAACACTTGGGGCCCCCTGCAAGGCTTCGCAGCTTGTCAATATTCTGCCATGCCCCTATTCCACCCAAATCCCACACACAATAAACTAAAATGTATTTATGTTAGAAACACTTTAACTTAGGTAAATTTCCATGACCAATAATACTGGTATACAAGGAGTAAATATATACCACCACACAATAACTGGATAATACCACCATACTGTAATGAATAAAAACACTATACACAGACCAGTATACTATACAGGATCTGTATACTATATAAGTGATTACATACAGGACCATTTAGCAGTAAATACCAGCTTTACAGAGATCTGTATACAATATAAGTGATTATATACAGGGCCATATGGCGGTAGCTATCAGCAGGTCACAGGATCTGTACACCATAGAAGTGATTACAGTTACATTTTGGGACTCACAATTATGTCTTTTCTGAACGGCGGCATCCCCTTTCCTTTTCTTCTCCGTCCGGATCATACCGCCATGTTGATCTCTTAACATTTGTAGAGCAAGCATGTCAGACTCTACAATTCTCAGTGTCATCCCCTCCTCTACACAATCTCCCCATCTATAGGCACACAAACTGTAATAATGCTCTCCTTGGTGTCCTGAACAGTAAAAGGGCAAGTAGGTAGGTAGCCAGGTAAATAAGTAACTAGGTAGGTAGATCAGGAAGCCAGATATGTAGGTGGGTGACTAGCCAGGTAGGGGGCTAGCTTGGTAGTTAGGCAGACATGTATAAAGGCCAGGTATGTACATAGTTAGGTATGTAGGTAGTTAGATATGTAGGTAAGTAGTTAGGCATCCAGGTATAAAGTTAGATAGCCCTCTTTTCCCTGTAGATATAGGCAGCAGAGTTAACCCCCCTTCCCTGTAGGTTTAGGCAGCAGAGTTAACCCCCCCTTCCCTTTAGGTATAGGCAACAGAGTTAACCCCCTTCCCTATAGGTATAAGCAACAGAGTTAACCCTCACCCACACCCTTCCCCATAGGTATAGGCAGCAGAGTTAATCCCCCTTCCCAGTAGGTATAGGAACAGAGTTAACCCCCCTATCCCCATAGGTATAGGCAGCAGATCCCCCCTTCCCCATAGGTGTAATGGATTTAATATATATATATATATATATATATATATATATATATTTTTTTTTTTTTTTTTTTTTTTTTTATAAAATGACTTCTTTTACATCTGCTTAGTTCTTTGCTCAATATTAGCTGACCAAACAGAAACCAGCCTCTCCCCCACTAGTGCAGGGTGGCAATCAAGATTGAACTGTTTGCAGAGAGATAAAGTAATGTCAAAATGACATTTGGATGTTTGGGGAGAAGAAAAAGGTTTAATAATTGCCTAGCGCTTTGAAGCAAAACAAGTCAAACTTGTGCATGACAAAAAAAATGTACACATACCTTAAACACACATGTCACTAGTAATTAATCAATAATGTGGGTGGTAATTTATGTTAATTCTAAGGTCTGTATAAACCCCTGTGAAATGCTGTAATAAAAGGAAGGAAGAGTTTCTGTACGGAAACAATGTGTCAGTGTGTTATTCACTTACTTTGATGCATGCATCAAATAATAATTGATTTGGACGGGGACAGATATCCACTATGTCCTGAAGGAGGGTTCTGCTTAACCCCCCCCTTTCCCCATAGGTATAGGCAGCAGTTAACACTCCCTTCCCCATAGGCATAAGCAGCAGTTAACGCCACCTTTCCGCATAGGCATAGGCAGCAGTTAACCCCCCTTCCCCTTAGGTAGAGGCAGCAGTTACCCCCCCTTTCCCCATAGGTATAGGCAGCAGTTAACCCCCCTTCCCCATAGGTATAGGCAGCAATTACCCCCCCCCCTTCCACATAGGTATAGGCAGCAGTTAAACAACCCCCCTTTCCCCATAGGTACAGGCAGCAGTTAACCCCCCCTTTTTCCATAGGTACATGCAGCAGTTAATCCCCCTTTCCCCATAGGTATAGGCAGCAGTTAATCCCCCCCTTCCCCATAGGTATAGACAGCAGTTAACCCCCCTTTCCCTATAGGTATAGGCCGCAGTTAACCCCACCCCATTTCCCTATAGGTATAGGCAGCAGTTTACCCCCCTTTCCCCATAGGCATAGGCCGCAGTTTACCCCCCTTTCCCAATGGGTATAGGCCACAGTGAACCCCCCCCTTTTCCCCATAGGTACAGGCAGCAGATAAACCCCCAACCCCTTTCCCCTAGGATGGTTAAAAAAAAAAGATGCTTACCTGATGTCCCGAGCGATCTGCTCAGCAGGGGCCCGCGTCTTCTCTCCTCCACAGTGCAGGCGCCGATGAGCGACATCATTGGCACCTGCACTGTGTGCTGCGTGGTGGTGGAGGTCACGTCACCTCTGTGCCATATGCGGTTCAACCAGAAGGGACGCGTTCTTCTGTATGTGGCCTTTAACTGGCCGGGCCCTCGGACAACGTCCGATCGAACCTGATGGTCAGTCCGCCACTGGTCCAGAGTAGGAGCAAATCCCCATAGAAAACCTATCGTGCTCTGGACAGTTCCTAAAATGGACAGAGGTGGGCACTGTGGTCAGATAGAATGGAAATTTTAAAAGAAAATAACTTCCCGTGGATCATAACAGCAGCTGATAAGTGCTAGAAGAATTAAGATTTTTTAATAGAAGTAATTTACAGCTCTGTTTGACTTTATGGCACTAGTTGATTTGAAAAAAAATATATCAATATATAAAAATGTTTTCCAGTGGAATACCCCTACTTTTTAAGTAGTGCAATAATAGTAAAGCATATAAACTTGGGTATTGTTTTAATCATAATGACCCAACATATATAGAAAATGTAATTTTTACCGTAAAGTTCCCTGCGTGAAAACCAAAAACTTCAAAAGTTGTAAAATTAAAATTTTCTATAATTTTATTGTTGCGCTGTACATTTTATGGCAAAATGAAAGGTATCATTTCAAAGTACAATTGGTGGCACAAAAAACAAACCTTCATATGGGTTTGTGGATTGAAAATGGCTCTTAAAAGGCTAGGTGACAAAAAAATGCAAAAATTAAAGTTGGCTGTATTCTCAAGGCCAAAATGGTCTAAATCCCTAAGGGGTTCAAGAATAAGAAGTTGTTTTAAAACACATTTTATAATTTATTTAGTGTTGATCTTGAGTTAAAGTATATGTTTTTTTAACTATTGCTTTGTACTTTTCATGTGGCAGAGGTCTTCTGAAAAAATATGCCTATTTTTGTTTGGATAACATCTGTAGCTTGCTTTGTTAGCTCTATTTTCTCTATATATTTTGACACAGCTATGTTCTTCTTTCTCTCCAGTCTCTTTCTCTCTTTGAAATATTATTCCAAGGTTTCTTTCCCCTTTCCACTCTTTACGCTGGTGTGTGACTCTCTTTCTTTCTGCCATTATCTCTAAAACTGAGAGAGCAGAAGGTCTTTTTGACTGGTTTATTTTTCTCTGAGTAGCAGCTAAATGGTATGAGATTTTCATAAAGCCAATATAGAAAATTGTTTCATTCATTCAAACAAATCAACAATTAAAACATTTTTGTTTAAAGGAAATCTGTCATCAGAATCACCCGCACTAAACCTGTTACACAGGCTTGTAGTGCGGGTGATCCTGATTAAAACGCTTCTTACCTGGTTAAAAATGGTTCAGCGGTTCTTCAGAGATCTTTATTTTTAGTTTTCTGTTATTCCCTGGCTTGGGACTCAGTGGGAGGTGTTATCATCTGGGACTCGGCTATACGCCATTCTAGCTGGGTGGAGCTGCTGCCTGGCTCATGAATATTCATGAACTTATCCTCGTAATCTAACTCCTTTTTCTAGGTCTGGTGGGGAGGACCGCGCATGAGGATAAGGTCATGAATATTCATGAGCCGGGCGGCAGCTCCGCCCAGCTAGAATGACGTATAGCCGAGTCCCAGATGATAACACCTCCCACTGAGTCCCAAGCCAGGGAATAACAGAAAACTAAAAATATAGATATCTGAAGAACCGCTGAACCATTTTTAACCAGGTAAGAAGTGTTTTAATCAGGATCACCCGCACTACAAGCCTGTGTAACAGGTTTAGTGCGTGTGATTCTGATGACAGATTTCCTTTAAAGATTTGAAGTTTGGAAAGTGTATTGTTTTTAGACCAGACATTGAAGAGTCATGTAATGTAGAAAGAAAAACTAATATTGACCATATATAGTAGATAGATGTTGAGTTCCAGACCCCTTTTCTTCATGGGGGCATAAAACAATACCAGAGAAGTCTGTCAGTAGCTTTATTTTTTCTCCCCATTCAGAACACCTACATGCTTGGCCAACCTGAATGTGTATGTGCACAGGGGAACCAATGAAGATAGCTATTGGCCAAGCAATTGTTCAGTCAACAGCTATTAAATATGTTTGGCCATCTTGACTGTCCACTACATTCTAGCAGCTCTAAGGTTTTAGGGATTTGTGTTATGACAAACTTGTTGACTGTTTCTGTGGATTATAATCAGTTTCAATTTAAGATTAGTACCTGATAAGTAATGCATTCGATTTCTAGCCCATCAGCTCTTTCTGAAGACTAATTTAAATATCAACTATAACATGGTGTTCAAATATGAACATATCCTTTAAATTCTTTGTTTTATTTTCTAAAGGTAATTTTGCCATATGTTTCAGCATGTGCAGTAAGTTTTAAGGATGTTTCTTCTTCTTCTTTTTTTTAAAAAAGCAGTAAAAAACTGCTGAAAATGTAATTTAGATTTAAAACCTGTCTATTCTCTTTTTAATCTTGTCATTTCAGTACACTGTCTTCAAACATATTCAGTTTTATATTACAGATTCCATTCTGGAATAAATATGATAAAACTGCAATACATGGTATTCGAAGATAAGATGTTTTATAGGATGAGTACCAACAGGTAATACTTCTTATAAATTCTATTGTCATAATCAAAATGTGATTTTCTTTTTAAGTCTGTGATTGATGGAAATACTTTGTCAGATATTTAACTAAAAAGTTCAAAGATTAGATATGTGAAAATTTTCAAGAGCTGTACAAATGACTCCAATTTTATCATGAAAGATTTTCCACAAGAAATAATTGGAGTTTTAATAATGTAAAGGCATTTTAACCACCAAAATACATTGAATGGAAATATATATCAATTACATAATAACTACACATTTGAGAAACTGATATTTAATATAGGTTCTATCATGTTAAGCAGTTATGGACTTTAAAGAATTTGAAATTACTTTCTACTTTAATAAATTAACATTATATTATATACTGTAATCTGCATACCACCTATAAGCATACACAAATCTTTTGTTTTTAATGGAGGTAACATAAGAGATAAGTTCTCACCACTGCCTCTGAGCACCCTAGTGTGTCCATCGATGCCTCCCCTCTAATTCCTCTAATGTAACAAAGACACAGAAGGTGTCAAGAGCGGTGAGTGTGGCTGGCTAGCCAATGACCAATGTTATAGTATCCTGTACTGACAGTCTCACTTTTCACAGAGTACACTGTAGAGCAAGTAAATATTATGACCAACACTTACTGTGCTCACTAATCCTAAACCCAACATTCATTTCAATAAACTCCTTCAAGAATCCTGGTCAGGACATGAGATGTTTACCTCTCTCTCTCTCTCTCTCTCTCTCTCTCTCTCTCTCTCTCTCTCTCTCTCTCTCTCTCCCCCTCCCTCCTGATGTCTCCTTAACAATGAGTTTTTATTAATTGCAGATAATAACAGGGAATTTAACTCTTTCCCTGCTTCCCGGCAAGTAGTGTAACAGAAATGTCTTCAGGAAAGCAATGTAAGGTTTAAACTTCCTGGATTGTTTCAGTTATCAATAAGGAAACAGCAACATCCAGAGAATGTAAAATGAACCTTGAGTGTTCATACTAATCAGCCAGACAATGTTTGCTCTTTCCAGAGTGATGTTCCTACCTCTTACACTGAGTGTCACCTGACCATTGGTAAACTTTCTCAGAGATGTTTCAGTGATCAACACTGTATATGTGTTTGTATAAGAGACGAGAAATGTTGTGGCTAATTCCATTAAGTATTGATCTGCAATGCTCAGAAGGTCCCATCAGGAGAACGCTAGTCAGAATGACAGGAGGCAGCTATAATTTAACGATCACACATTGCTCTTTATGTGAGTATTGCGGGATCATTAAGGAAGCTGTAGCAGGGTAACGGGGAAAAATTGAGGTGACTGTGATTTTTAATCCTGCAAAAAAATACTGATGCACTCCACACAAACATATCCCAAAAATCTCTCTTAGACATTTTGCACTTTATGGTCATATTAAGGACATAGATGGCTTTGAAAACATTTAATTTCAATTTGATTCCAGTGTTTTACTTTATCTTTTAGGTCATTTGAAAATGTTAGCCCTTAATGAATACACATTTATAACCTCTTTTCTGTGTGCACAACAAAAATAACACAATAAGGGAGTTATATATAGTAGTTTGCAGATACTAGTAATATTGAGCTAAAGAGAACTAATTGGAAACAGATGTCAGCTTGGTAAAATCTTTTAATAAATTGAATAACATAAAAAAAATATGTTTCACTTTGTTCCAGGAAGATGAACATGATGACAAATTATATAAAATGGAACAATTATAGTTTCCATGTTTTTACAGGTGTCAATTTGTAAATTATTCTTATATGTTGCTGCAAAGGCCACAAAGAGTACTCACATAATAGATGGTGTAAAATGGGCTGACTACTATGTACTGCTTAGTCTCGAAAAACTTTTCTGGGTCAAATATTGTAAATTTTGAATCACAATTTTATTAATTTTTCTTTAGAAAGTAAAAGAAAACAAATGAAAAATGTAAATGTGTAAAAAATGATTAAGGATAAGTGGTGTTTAGCATCATACCTGTCCAAGGGTTAATTGTGCTATTGCAGCTCAGCTCCATTTATTTCAGCACTTTACGGATTTTTTTCTGTAGATATCTTGGTAAAATGTAATGTAATGCTAGGGAATCATTGCACTTAGAGGATGTTGACCAAGCTTTTCTTACAATGTAGCAAATAAATTAATTACAGATATGACACAATATAATATATGTTTAATAGCAAAATATTATGGCTTTGTGAAAAATAACCAAATGAAAGTTTTTTTTTAATTAAAGTGTACTTGTCATTAGCAGAAATGTTTTATATAGTGTAGAAAATAACATTATGGCCACATGTTACTATGGTAAAACTAACTAGTCTTTCTGCTGTTATTTCAAATTATTTTGGTGCATAATGTCTGAGAAATGTTGCCACCACTGTGTGACCAACAATGCATTCTTAACAGCTAAAAATGGGCTTGGTCTGTCAACCTGATCTACTCACTATTGAATTCACAAAATAGCCCGTGAATAAATGGCTGGAAAATTCCATCTAGAAATAGCTGGTCAGAAAATTTTCCGACTTGTAAATCTGTGATCCCTATAGTAAATAGAGAGGAATCCTGCAGTTCTGAAACAACATTTCACACTAGTAAAAATCGAACACTTTTAGTAAATGAGGGCCTATATGTATATTTGTAATATACATTAGTTAAATTATTTTTATATTTTTGTATCTGCAGCTACTGCTTGTGTGTCCCTGTGAGAAGACCAAATACAGAAAGTGTGGGTGGAAAAGCAGGGCTCTATTCAGTGAGGACAAGCAGGGCTCTGTACACTGAGGACAAGCAGGGCTCTATGCAGTAAGGACAAGCGGGGCTCTGTACACTTAGGACAAGCAGGGATATATGCAGTGAGGACAAGCAGGGCTCTGTACAGTGAGGACAAGCAGAGCTCTTGGCAATGAGGACAAGGAGGGCTCTGTACACTGAGGACAGGCAGGGCTCTGTGCAGTGAGTACAAGTAGGGCCCTGTACACTGAAGACAAGCAGGGCTCTGGGCACTGAGGACAAGCAGGGCTCTGTGCACTGAGGACAAGCAGGGTTCTGTACACTGAGGACAAGCAGGGCTCTGTGCACTGAGGACAAGCAGGGCTTTGTACAATGAGGGCAAGCAGGGCCCTGTGCACTGAGGACAAGCAGGGCTCTGTACACTGAGGACAGGCAGGGCTCTGTGCAGTGAGTACAAGTAGGGCCCTGTACACTGAAGACAAGCAGGGCTCTGGGCACTGAGGACAAGCAGGGTTCTGTACACTGAGGACAGGCAGGGCTCTGTGCAGTGAGTACAAGTAGGGCCCTGTACACTGAAGACAAGCAGGGCTCTGTGCACTGAGGACAAGCAGGGCTCTGTGCACTTAGGACAAGCAGGGTTCTGTACACTGAGGACAAGCAGGGCTCTGTGCACTGAGGACAAGCAGGGCTTTGTACAATGAGGGCAAGCAGGGCCCTGTGCACTGAGGACAAGCAGGGCTCTGTACACTGAGGACAAGGAGGGCTCTGTACACTGAGGACAAGCAGGGCTCTATGCAGTAAGGACAAGCGGGGCTCTGTACACTTAGGACAAGCATGGATTTATGCAGTGAGGATATGCAGGGCTCTGTACAGTGAGGACAAGCAGGGCTCTGGGCACTGAGGGCAAGGAGGGCTCTGTAAACTGAGGACAGGCAGGGCTCTGTGCAGTGAGTACAAGTAGGACCCTGTACACTGAAGACAAGCAGGGCTCTGAGGACAAGCAGGGCCTTGTATACTGAGAACAAGTAGGGCTCTGTGCACTGAGGACAAGCAGGGTTCTGTGCACTGAGGACAAGCAGGGCTCCTTAGAGTGAGGACAAGCAGGGCTTTGTACAATGAGGGCAAGCAGGGCCCTGTGCAATGAGGTCAAGCAGGGCTCTTTACACTGAGGACAAGGAGGGCTCTGTACACTGAGGAAAAGCAGAACTCTGTACACTGAGAACAAGCAGGGTTCTGTACAATGAGGACAAGCAGGGCTCTGTACACTGAGGACAAGCAGGGCTCTGGGCACTGAGGACAAGCAGGACTCTGTACACTGAGGACAAGCAGGGTTCTGTACACTGAGGACAAGCAGGGCTCTGTGCACTGAGGACAAGCAGGGCTTTGTACAATGAGGGCAAGCAGGGCCCTGTGCACTGAGGACAAGCAGGGCTCTGTACACTGAGGACAGGCAGGGCTCTGTGCAGTGAGTACAAGTAGGGCCCTGTACACTGAAGACAAGCAGGGCTCTGGGCACTGAGGACAAGCAGGGCTCTGTGCACTGAGGACAAGCAGGGTTCTGTACACTGAGGACAGGCAGGGCTCTGTGCAGTGAGTACAAGTAGGGCCCTGTACACTGAAGACAAGCAGGGCTCTGTGCACTGAGGACAAGCAGGGCTCTGTGCACTTAGGACAAGCAGGGTTCTGTACACTGAGGACAAGCAGGGCTCTGTGCACTGAGGACAAGCAGGGCTTTGTACAATGAGGGCAAGCAGGGCCCTGTGCACTGAGGACAAGCAGGGCTCTGTACACTGAGGACAAGGAGGGCTCTGTACACTGAGGACAAGCAGGGCTCTATGCAGTAAGGACAAGCGGGGCTCTGTACACTTAGGACAAGCAGGGATTTATGAAGTGAGGATATGCAGGGCTCTGTACAGTGAGGACAAGCAGGGCTCTGGGCACTGAGGGCAAGGAGGGCTCTGTACACTGAGGACAGGCAGGGCTCTGTGCAGTGAGTACAAGTAGGACCCTGTACACTGAAGACAAGCAGGGCTCTGAGGACAAGCAGGGCCTTGTATACTGAGAACAAGTAGGGCTCTGTGCACTGAGGACAAGCAGGGCCCTGTGCACTGAGGACAAGCAGGGCTCCTTAGAGTGAGGACAAGCAGGGCTTTGTACAATGAGGTCAAGCAGGGCCCTGTGCAATGAGGTCAAGCAGGGCTCTTTACACTGAGGACAAGGAGGGCTCTGTACACTGAGGAAAAGCAGAACTCTGTACACTGAGAACAAGCAGGGTTCTGTACAATGAGGACAAGCAGGGCTCTGTACACTGAGGACAAGCAGGGCTCTGGGCACTGAGGATAAGCAGGACTCTGTACACTGAGGACAAGCAGGGTTCTGTACACTGAGGACAAGCAGGGCTCTGTGCACTGAGGACAAGCAGGGCTTTGTACAATGAGGGCAAGCAGGGCCCTGTGCACTGAGGACAAGCAGGGCTCTGTACACTGAGGACAGGCAGGGCTCTGTGCAGTGAGTACAAGTAGGGCCCTGTACACTGAAGACAAGCAGGGCTCTGGACACTGAGGACAAGCAGGGCTCTGTGCACTGAGGACAAGCAGGGTTCTGTACACTGAGGACAGGCAGGGGTCTGTGCAGTGAGTACAAGTAGGGCCCTGTACACTGAAGACAAGCAGGGCTCTGTGCACTGAGGACAAGCAGGGCTCTGTGCACTTAGGACAAGCAGGGTTCTGTACACTGAGGACAAGCAGGGCTCTGTGCACTGAGGACAAGCAGGGCTTTGTACAATGAGGGCAAGCAGGGCCCTGTGCACTGAGGACAAGCAGGGCTCTGTACACTGAGGACAAGGAGGGCTCTGTACACTGAGGACAAGCAGGGCTCTATGCAGTAAGGACAAGCGGGGCTCTGTACACTTAGGACAAGCAGGGATTTATGCAGTGAGGATATGCAGGGCTCTGTACAGTGAGGACAAGCAGGGCTCTGGGCACTGAGGGCAAGGAGGGCTTTGTACACTGAGGACAGGCAGGGCTCTGTGCAGTGAGTACAAGTAGGACCCTGTACACTGAAGACAAGCAGGGCTCTGAGGACAAGCAGGGCCTTGTATACTGAGAACAAGTAGGGCTCTGTGCACTGAGGACAAGCAGGGTTCTGTGCACTGAGGACAAGCAGGGCTCCTTAGAGTGAGGACAAGCAGGGCTTTGTACAATGAGGGCAAGCAGGGCCCTGTGCAATGAGGTCAAGCAAGGCTCTTTACACTGAGGACAAAGGAGCTCTGTACACTGAGGAAAAGCAGAACTCTGTACACTGAGAACAAGCAGGGTTCTGTACAATGAGGACAAGCAGGGCTCTGTACACTGAGGACAAGCAGGGCTCTGGGCACTGAGGACAAGCAGGACTCTGTGCACTGAGGACAAGCAGGGCTCTGTACTCTGAGGACAAGCAGGGCTCTGTACACTGAGGACAAGCAGAGCTCTGTGCAGTGAGGACAAGCAGGGTTCTGTACACTGAGGACAAGCAGGGCTCTGTACACTGAGGACAAGCAGGGCTATGAACACTGAGGACAAGCAGGGCTCTGTGCAGTGAGTCTCTGTGACATGCTCCTGGCTCATACAGCAGGATGATTGAAAAGCCAGGAGCCTGCACAGAGCCCTGCTTGTCCCGCCCTCACTTCCTGTATTTGGTCTACTCACAGAGACACACAGGCGAAAGCTGCAGAGACAGCATTTTTTTCTCCAAAAAATATACACATTCTTTAACCAATATATTACATATATTGGTATTATCTACATTATATAAAACATTTTTACTGATAACAAATGCACTTTAGAGACAGATTTTTTTTTATAAGGTAGGGAGAAAATTTTTGAATCACTCAATGACTAGTAGAAAAACTATGGAATTATCATCAAATCAATTCCAGTAGATACTTTTCCTTCTTGTACTGTTATGATGGCCTGAATTCCTTAAGGTATAGATTTTACTATAGAAACAATATTCTTCATCAAGCGTGCTCAAACTTACTTGGAAAGCAGTTGACAGATGAGTTTTGCAGAATAAAGCTGCGTCATGTAAAAAAAAAAAAAATTCATCGTAAATGTCCAAATAGATTGAGACTCATAGGGGGAGATTTATCAAAACCTGTCCAAAGGAAAAGTTGCCGAGTTGCCCTTAGCAACCAATCAGATCGCTTCTTTCATTGCTGAAAAGGCCTCTGCAAAATGAAAGAAGCGATCTGATTGGTTGATATGGGCAACTCAGCAACTTTGCCTCTGGACAGGTTTTGATAAATCTCCCCCATACTGTTTACTTGCTACAGTATGTCTTAGAACTAATATGCCTAAAATAAGCTTTTACAGTTTTGTACTCCATGACAGTAAACATTTAGCTGAAAAATTACAGCAATTTTTATTGACAGATTAAGTAAAGTGTCCAAAATCTCTGAATATTTTTAATGGAGTCTTCCTTTAATTCCTTCTTTGAAGAAATATAATATACCAAGCGATTCCATTGTATTTTTTTCCTTGGGAAAATATCAGCAATAATATTAACCATAGTAAATTTGGTCTCAAATCTCTACTCTAAATTCTTCAACAGTGCCACTAGAGAATCTAGTAAAAAAAAAAAAAAAAAGATGAATGCTTTAGTGTAACTAAGCTCCCGTATTGTAATTGCAGAATGAAAGGCAAGAGAAGAATGGGTCAGGTTAATTAGAAGATAAAATCCCAGCCATGGAACCAAGCTTATTATCATTTTAAAAGGCTTTGGATGAGGAAGAAGAGATTTGTGCCAGGAACAATGTCCACTTCCTAGCACAATGACATGTCATTCAAACACATGAAACACTGTTAACTTTTATAGGTTTTTAGAACTGTGTGACCTTTCTATCAGTTCCTTTTAAGTAATTTCTTCAGTTACACCTTCTAATTTATTTTTACATTCTAAGGTCTTCAGTGAAGCAAGCGAAAAGTTATTTGAAATAACATTCAGAATAAATATAATAAAATAATTGATCTCTTTTCTTTACATAATTTATTTTATAGTGAAAATTTAGTTCGGTATTTAGCACTGAGGTCAGCATGCAGTTTGTATGTTCACCCTGTTTTTATGGCTTTCCATTAATCATTGCAGTTTACTTACCATACAATAATATTAGCCTTAGTATATGGTTATAGAACATTTATGAACATTAGTAAAAATATACTGATATTTGTACAAAATTAAGGAATATGTTGAGGCTATGGGGTTTTCACAATGGCCCCTGTAAAGTATTAAGATACAATAGGAAAAAAAGCAGTTGTGAAAGTAGATTTTTGGTAGTAGGAAATTGTGATAGCTAGATGACTTGGCCAAAGTATCTCCAGACAGTAGGTCTTGTGACACGTTTCTAGTATGCATTTGGCAGTAGCTACAAAAAGTGGTCTAAAAAATTCCAGCTGGTAAACCAATGCAGTGTCATAGACAGCCTAGGCTCACTGATGAGATTTAGAAAAAAAAGGCTATCCAATCTGGTGCAATTTTGGCATTGAATTACTATTCCACAAATTGGTGAAAAAGATGATGCTAACTCTAATAGAAAGGTGTCAGATCATAATGGACCTCACAGCTTGCTGCTTATGTGGATGAATACCTGTAAATTAGTCAGATTTCCCATGCTGATCCCCGTTTACTGCCGAAAGCACCTACAATGGTCAGCAAAGCATCATAAGTGGATTATGAAGCAATGGAAAAAGGTGATCTGGTCTTATTATTCATGTTTTCTTTTTACATCAAGTGTATGTCTTGGTACTTACCTGTAAAAGTGATGGAACCATGGTGTACTAAAAGGCAAGCAATGGGGGCAATGTTCTGATCAATGTTCTACTGAGAAACCTCTGGACCTTGCATTCATGTTGCTACCTACTTTAAGTTTGATGCAATCCAAGTACATTTTATGTCAGCTGTATATTCTAGCAGTTACCTCTTTCAGAAGACTAATGATGCCTGCCACTCTACAAAAATTGTTCAGGAATAGTATGGAGCAGGGGTGGACTGACAACACTCATGGCATATGGAACAAGTAAAGCAGGGGCTTCCTGCAAGACTCTGCTCCTGGCAACACCTCTGACCCACCTCTATCTCACCCAAATCTCTCCTTATTCCCCACCCCTGCACACAAATGTATATATATATATATATATATATATATATACATATATATTTATATATTTGTGTACATGAAACATGTTAACATAGGCAAGATCATTTTCCATGTCCAATAACACCAGAATACAAGGAGGAAATGTATACCACTACACAATAACTGGATAATACCACTATACTAAATAAAACCACTATACACAGACCAGTATCCCCCCCCCCCCATGCAGTGCCCATATAGTGGTAGATACCTGTAAATGTACACAGGATCTGCAGACCATATAGGTGATTTCATACAAAGACCATATAGAAGTAGATACCAGCTGTACACAGGATGTGTATACCATATATATAAGTGATTACAGTTACACCTAGGGGCACACAATTGCCATCTTTTCTGATTGGCAGCGTCCTCTTTCCTTTTCATTTCCATCTAGAACAGACCGGCATGTCAACTTCTTTCAGTCAAAATTCATCTCTTAACATCTGCAGGACAAACATGTTAGACTTTGCATTTTTCCAGTGCCCTACTCTACACAATCTTCCCATCTATAGGCCCTGAACTGTTACAATGCCCCCTTGGTGTCCTACACAGTAAAAGGGAAGGTAGGTAGATAGCTATTTAGGTAGCCAGGTATGTAGGTAGGAAGCAAGCTAGGTAGTTAGTAAGCCAGGTATTTAGGTAGTTCTGTAGCCAGTTATGTAGGTAGGTAGTTAGGTAGCCAGATATGTAGTTAAGTAGCCAGGTATGTAGGTATGTAGTTAAGCAGCCAGGTATATAAGCCAATTATGTAGGTAGGTATGTAATTAGGTAGCCAGGTATGTAGATAGGAAGGTCGCTATTTAGATAGCCAAACATGTAAGTAGGTAGCTAGCTAGGTACTTAGGTAACCAGGAAATGGATGTAGTTAGGTAGTTCTGTAGCCAGGCATGTAGGTTGTTAGGTAGCCAGGTAGTCAGGACAGGTATGTAGGAAGATAGCCAGGTATGTAGGAAGGTAGTTAGGCAGCCAGGTATGTAGAGCAGGTAAGTAAGTAGCTAGGAAGCCAGGTATGTAGGTAGGTAGTTAGGCAGGTGCTAGGTGAAAGAAAAAAAGAGAAAAAACTAAACAAAAAAGATACTCATTTGTCCAACACAGTGATCTTCCCTGCTCTTCTGCCAGGCTGCATTATTTTTCCTCCACATTGCAGGTGCTAATGAGTGACATCATCAGTGTCATGTTCTCTCATTGTAGGCTGCAGATGCGGTTCTTCTTAAAAGGAAGCTTTCAGCTGTAAGCGTGTGAGCTTGCCTGGGGTCCAGGACCAATAGCAGCAACGTGCCCTTTTTCCAGTCGGGCCTTTTTGGGATGCGCATTTTTATGCGTAATACTTTTTCCTGCGGTTATTGGCTTTACATTTTTCATGTATTATTTTCCTCCCTAAATGTATTCTAGGTGGTGTCAACTCTAATTATATTGTTAGATGATTATTGAGAGGGTAGAAGTAAACAAGAGAGGCAGAAGGAGGGTTCCTCTCATAAATAAAGACTACAATTTGACTGTATTCTTTCAGCACATTAGCCAAACATCATAAAATTACTTTGTATTGTTTTGGCTACAAGAATAAGAGACATGTTGGAGTAGAAATATGTTGGCTTATATAGGGCAGCATATTAAACTGACATATCCATTTTGTTTATGTTTTATTTTAAAGTTCAATATGACAAATATTTCTCACTCTTTTTTCAGTTGTGAATCATCAATATGGCATACTCAACTTTTAGGGCACAGAATATTAAAAAGAATATATGATCATAAAGGTCTTCTCATAAGGTTGACCACTGTGTACTATGGAGAATAGTTACACAAATTTTGTAATACTAGATGTCTCTTAACTGCATGTTCATTTCTATGTAACACATGTAAAGCAAAAGTGAACTGTCAGAAAACAGCAAGCGTGTGCCTTTGCCATAGATATACATTTTTGTTCTAACATAACCTTTAAAATTCCCAGAAATGTTTTATACAGCGGGTATATGTTCATACAAACAAACAGAACCAATAATTTTGTGCTGTGCAATTGTTCTAGAAGTAGTAGAAAACACTTTATAAGGATCATGGGGTGTTCATGATGACTTGCAACTAAAATGCAACTAAAATGCAACATGTTTCTATAATTGTACTATACAAACAGAAACAAACAAAATGAATAATAAATAAGGAGAGGACAATGATAAAATATATATTTCAGAATAAATTACAAAAATAAATTAAAAAGGCATCAACTAAATGGGATAGCAAATGTAATTGAAGGATTATGCTGTTTGTTTGCATATTTTCTTTTCCTACCATGCTCAAACAAAATATGTTTGATACCAAACTTTAAAAGTGTTCTTCATTGAGTTTAAACAGTGGTATTTCAAATCTGCTTAAAAAAATGTCTTCAATATTAATTAAGAGTTTTGTTTTATAGTTTTAACCCCTTAAAGGGGTACTCCGGTGAAACCCTTTTTTCTTTTAAATCAACTGGTGGCAGAAAGTTAAACATATTTGTAAATTACTTCTATTAAAAAATCTTAATCCTTCCAGTACTTATTAGCTGCTGAATGCTACAGAGGAAATTCCTTTCTTTTTGGAACACTGATGACATCACGAGCACAGTGCTCTCTGCTGACATCTCTGTCCATTTTAGCAACCATGCATAGAAGATGCATAGCAGATGTATGCTAAGGGCAGAATGATGGCTCAGTTGTTAGCACTGTTGCCATGCAGTGCTGGGGACTTGGTTTCAAATCCCACTAAGGACAACAATAAATAAAGTGTTATTATTATTATAATAACGTCAGCAGAGAGAACTGTGCTCGTGATGTCATCAGAGAGCATTCCAAAAAGAAAAGAATTCAGCAGCTAATAAGTACAGGAAGATTAAGATTTTTTTATAGAAGTAATTTACAAATATGTTTAACTTTCTGCCACCACCGGAGTACCCCTTTAAGGACTTAGCCCTTTTTCACTTTAAGGACTCGGCCATTTTTTGCAATTCTGACCACTGTCACTTTAAACATTAATAACTCTGGAATGTTTTTTACTTATCATTCTGATTCTGAGATAGTTTTTTCGTGACATATTCTACTTTAACATAGTGGTAAAATTTTGTGGTAACTTGCATCCTTTCTTGGTGAAAAATCCCCAAATCTGATGAAAAAAATGAAAATTTAGCATTTTTCAAACTTTGAAGCTCTCTGCTTGTAAGGAAAATGGATATTAAAAATATTTTTTTGTTCACATATACAATATGTTTACTTTATGTTTGCATCATAAAATTTATGAGTTTTTACTTTTGGAAGACACCAGAGGGATTCAAAGTTCAGCAGCAATTTTCCAATTTTTCACAAAATTTTCAAACTTGATATTTTTCAGGGACCAGTTTAGTTTTGAAGTGGATTTGAAGGGTCTTCATATTAGAAATACACCATAAATGACCCCATTATAAAAACTACACCCCCAAAGTATTCAAAATGACATTCAGTCAGTGTTTTAACCCTTTAGGTGTTTCACAGGAATAGCAGCAAAGTATAGGAGAAAAATCAAAATCTTCATTTTTTTACACTCGCATGTTCTTGTAGACCCAATTTTTGAATTTTTGCAAGCGGTAAAAGGAGAAATTTTTACTTGTATTTGTAGCCCAATTTCTTTTGATTAAGCATCTACCTCATATGTCTATGTAAAGTGTTCGGCAGGCACAGTAGAGGGCTCAGAAGGGAAGGAGCGACAAGGGCATTTTGGAGAGAAAATTTTTCTGAAATGGTTTTTGGGGGGCATGTCACCTTTAGGAAGCCCTAGGGTGTCAAAACAGCAAAAAAAAAAACATGGCATACCATTTTGGAAACTAGACCCCTCGGGGAATGTAACATGGGATAAAGTGAGCCTTAATACCCCACAGGTGTTTCATGACTTTTGCAAATGTAAAAAAAAATAATAATAATAATTTTACCTAAAATGCTTGTTTTCCCAAAAATTTTACATTTTTAAAAAGGGTAATAGCAGAAAATCCCCCCCAAAATTTGAAGCCCAATTTCTCCCGATTCAGAAAACACCCCATATGGGGGTGAAAAGTGCTCTCCTGGCGCACTACAGGTGTCAGAAGAGGAATATTCACATTTGACTTTTTGGAAGCAAATTTTGCTCTGGGGCACGCCGCATTTAGGAAGCCCCTATGGTGCCAGGACAGCAAAAAAAAAAAAAAAACATGGCATACCATTTTGGAAACTAGACCCCTTGGGGAACATAACAAGGGGTAAAGTGAACCTTAATACCCCACAGGGGTTTCAAGACTTTTGCATATGTAAAAAAAAAAAAAGGTTTTACCTAAAATGCTTGGTTTCCCAAAAATTTTACATTTTTACAAAGGGTTAAAGCAGAAAATACCCCCCAAAATTTGAAGCCCAATTTCTCCCGATTCAGAAAACACTTCATATGGGGGTGAAAAATGCTCTGCTGGCGCACTACAGGTCTCAGAAGAGAAGGAGTCACATTTGGCTTTTTGGAAGCAAATTTTGCTCTGGGGGCATACCGCATTTAGAAAGCCCCTATGGTGCCAGGACAGCAAAAAACCACCCACATGGCATCAAATTTTGGAAACTAGAGCCCTTGAGGAACGTAACAAGGGGTAAAGTGAACCTTAATACCCCACAGGGGTTTCACGACTTTTGCATATGTAAAAAAAAAAAAAAATGCTTGGTTTCCCAAAAATTTTACATTTTTACAAAGGGTTAAAGCAGAAAATATCCCCCAAAATTTGAAGCCCAATTTCTCCTGATTCAGAAAACACCCCATATGGGGGTGAAAAGTGCTCTGCTGGCGCACTACAGGTGTCAGAAGAGGAGTATTCACATTTGGCTTTTTGGAAGCAAATTTTGCTCTAGGGGCATGCCGCATTTAGGAAGCCCCTATGGTGCCAGGACAGCAAAAAAAAAAGAACCATGGCATACCATTTTGGAAACTAGACCCCTTAGGGAACGTAACAAGGGGTAAAGTGAATCTTTTGCATATGTAAAAAAGAAGAAATGTTTTACCTAAAATGCTTGGTTTCCCAAAAATTGAACATTTTTACAAAGGGTTAAAGCAGGAAATACCCCAAAAAATTTGAAGCCCAATTTCTCTCGATTCAGAAAACACTCCATATGGGGGTGAAAAATGCTCTGCTGGCGCACTACAGGTCTCAGAAGAGAAGGAGTCACATTTGGTTTTTGGAAGAAAATTTAGCTCTAGGGGCATGCCGCATTTAGGAAGCCCCTATGGTGCCAGGACAGCAAAAAACCACCCACATGGCATCACATTTTGGAAACAAGACCCCTTGGGGAATGTAACAAGGGGTAAAGTGAACCTTAATACCCCACAGGGGTTTCACAACTTTTGCATATGTAAAAAACAAAATTATCTAAAATGCTTGTTTTCCCAAAAATGTTACATTTTTACAAAGGGTTAAAGCAGAAAATACCCCCCAAAATTTTAAGCCCAATTTACATCAATTCAGAAAACATGAAAAGTGCTATGCTGGCGCATTACAGGTCTCAGAAGAGGAGTAGTCAGATTTGGCTTTTTGGAAGCAAATTTTGCTCTGGGGGTATGCCGCATTTAGGAGGCCCCTATGGTTCCAGGACAGCAAAAAAAAAAAAAAACACATGACATACCATTTTGGAAACTAGACCCCTTGGGGAACGTAGCAAGGGGTAACGTGAACCTCAATACCCCACAGGGGTTTCCCGACTTTTGCATATGTAAAAAAAAAAAAAAAATTCTACCTAAAATGCTTGGTTTCCCAAATATTTTACATTTTTACAAAGGGTTAAAGCAGAAAATACCCCCCAAAATTTGAAGCCCAATTTCTCCCGATTCAGAAAACACCCCATATGGGGGTGAAAAGTGCTCTGCTGGCGCACTACAGGTCTCAGAAGAGAAGGAGTCACATTTGGCTTTTTGGAAGCAAATTTTGCTCTGGGGGCACACCGCATTTAGGAAGCCCCTATGGTGCCAGGACAGCAAAAAACCACCCACATGGCATCACATTTTGGAAACTAGACCCCTTGGGGAATGTAACAAGGGGTAAAGTGAACCTTAATACCCCACAGGGGTTTCACGACTTTTGCATATGTAAAAAAAAATTATAATTTTACCTAAAATGCTTGGTTTCCCAAAAATTTAACATTTTTACAAAGGGTTAAAGCAGAAAATACCCCCCAAAATTTGAAGCCCAATTTCTCCCGATTCAGAAAACACTCCATATGTGGGTGAAAAGTGCTCTGCTGGCGCACTACAGGTCTCAGAAGAGAAGGAGTCCCATTTGGCTTTTTGGAAGCAAATTTTGCTCTAGGAGCATGCCGCATTTAGGAAGCCCCTATGGTGCCAGGACAGCAAAAAGAACCCCACATGGCATACCATTTTGGAAACTAGACCCTTTGGGGAACGTAACAAGGGGTAAAGTGGACCTTAATACCCAAAGGGTTTCACGACTTTTGCATATGTAAAAAAATTTTGGGGGGAAACTAGACCCCTCGGGGAACAGTGTTACAGTGAGTACTAACACCTCACAGGTTTTTTGATCAGTGGACCGTAAAAGTGAAAAATTTGATTTTTTTTGCACCATATTGATAGTGTTACCCCAAATGTTTCATTTTCACATTGGGTAATAGGGCAAAAGGCCCCCAAAATTTGTAGAACAATTTTGTCTGAGGAAAAAAAATACCCCATATGTGGATATAAATTGCTATGTGGACGCACTGCAATGCTCAGAATAGAAGGAGTGAAAATTTTGTTGAAATTGAAGTCGGGGGTCATGTGCATTTATAAAGCCCCCATTGTGCAAAAACAGCAAAAAAAAAAAACACATGTGACACCATTTTAGAAACTACACCCCTCAATGAATGTAACAAGGGTACAGTGGGAAATAACACCTCCCAGGTTTTTTGAAAAGTGGACCATAAATTGAAAATTTTGATTTTTTAACACTAAAATGCTGGGGTTACCCAATTTTTAACATTTTCAGAAGGGGTAATATAAGGAATTGGATTACAAATTTTGGAGGGCTTTTTCCCCTATAAAAATACATCCACATATGGGGTAACATGCTGGGCGGGCACACAACAAGGCTCAGAAGTCATAGAGGCCAGTTTGTATTTGTGGCCTTTGGCATATCAGTAGCTGACGGTTACATACATTCCCAGGAAAATACAAAAATGAAACACCCACATGTGACACCATTACAGAAAGTACCCACCCTGAGGAATGGGTATAGGGGTACAGAGGACATTTTGAACTCACAGGTGTTTCCTAAATTTTCCAGAAATGGATGAAGGGTAGCTTTTGAAAATTGCAATTTTCAACCTATGCTCTGCTTCATTTTTCTGGGAACAATTGCTGGGGACGGCTTCGTCCTGTGTGAGCTCGTCTGTGTGATGGGTGAGTGGTTCTCCGGCAGTTCGTGGGTCCCGGGCTGGCACGGCAAGCGTCCAGCCTGTAGATGTGATGTCCGGGACTCACGGAGGTAAACCAGGGCTGTGAGGATGGATCGATGAGAGCGTTGTCCGTGACATTGAAATGCGTCTAGCTTGCCACAGTATAAACGCTATTGCACAATAACCACAAAGACTATCGTAATTGCCATCCGAGATTCATCATTTGATTTATCATCATTTTGAACTGCTGGATGCCCTTTATTTGGAGACCACTGCAGCCCGCGCGCACATAGTGCCGCGTTCACACACGTGGAACGCTCTCATCGATCCATCCTCATAGTCCTGGTTTACCTCCGTGAGTCCCGGACATCACATCTACAGGCCGGACGCTTGCCGTGCCAGCCGGGACCCACGAACCGCCGGAGAACCACTCACCCATCACACAGACTGGCTCACACAGGACAAAGCCATCCCCAGCACAGGACGCAGTCGTGATAGCCGCACCAGCCGTGCCAGCCGAAGCAGTAACCTATCCTGCAGTGGGTGAGTGGTGCTGTGCACCGTTAATCATTTCAAGCGTTACACAGTCAGTACGCCTCTACTAGTAATACCATCACAATCGGCACTATATAACCAACGAACTATACCTATGAACTGTATCTACTAAACACATAGGAGTTATACACAAGTATACAATCTTACAAACTGTATCATTTATGGATCCAATACACCGAATGGACTAAGTGCAATAGCGAGTGAGATCAATTTTATATAGCATATCTATCAAAATTGATATTTTTATTATTATTAATAATATTTTTTAATTACTTTTAATTATATTTTAATACCATTATATTTTTGTTATCAACTAGTATTGCCGTTCACCCCACAAAAGGGCCCTGCTAAAGGTGACGACATACACTAATTGTTATAAATAAATTTGCATTCATCTATACTATCTGTTCCATTTCTTTATTCTTCCCTTTCACTTCCACCCTATATCTGCAGTCCTTTAGAGGACTGGTATCTTTAAATATTATATATTTATAACACATATACTTTAAGAAAATAAAGATATTGGGGGTAGTGGGAAAGAGGTTTTGGTTTTGATTTTTTTTTTTTGGGGGGGGGGGGGGGTGTTTTGGTTTAACATTTGGAAGACAATGTACCCTGGACTGGTACATTGGAGCTGAATTCTGGGGAATGAAATTTAGGACAAAGGATGGAAAATTTAGTACTCCATGGAAGTGTGATACTCCCTGAAGCAGCCTATGCAGAGGCCCGGATGATTGGGGCAAGTGTCGCATTGGTACATGGTGTCCTTCCGTCTCCCCTTCTTGTGACACACTCTGCATCTTTCCTGGGTCCATCCCGACCTTCCAGTGTTGGGGATCACACCTGGAAAGTGTTGGACGGGGACGATCCGGGGACCTAAAGTTCCAGAGGTGCTCTGACCCGCTCTTTGGCGGTCACCAAAGATGAGGGCCCTTAGAACTACCTCTTGAAACTCCAGGAATGTCCCTGTGTTGCCAGCATACTTGTACAGTATAAAAGAGTTGTACATGGCAACCTGTACCATGTAGACCGCAACCTTTTTATACCATACACGTGTTTTCCGCATGGCATCATATGGCTTGAGGACTTGATCAGAAAGATCAACTCCCCCCATATACCGATTGTAGTCCAGAATACAATCGGGCTTGAGGACGGGTCCCGCGGTACCTCGCACAGGGACCGAGGTGCTGTCGTTCGCATGAATAGTGGTCAGCATAAGGACATCCCTCTTGTCCTTATACCAGACCAGCAACATGCTTTCATGGGAAAAGGCACGGGACTCACCCCGGGGGATATGAGCATGTTGGGAATGATGGGGCGGAAGGCCTCTTTGATTCTTCCGGACTCTCCCACAAGCGACCGTGGATCTGGCGGCGAGGGATGAAAAGAGAGGGATACTAGTATAAAAGTTATCCACAAAAAGGTGGTAACCTTTATCTAGCAATGGGTGCAAAAGGCCCCAAACGATTTTCCAACTAACACCCAGAGTGGGGGACATTCTGGGGGCTCAAAATGGGAATCTCGTCCCTCATACACTATAAACGTGCAAGTGTACCCGGAGGTACTCTCGCAAAGTTTATACATCTTCACGCCATACCGCGCTAGCTTGGTAGGTATGTAGTGCCGGAAGCTGAGTCTCCCCTTAACCCCTTAAGGACGCATGACATACTCAAACGGCCCCTTTTCCATCCTGTCAAATCCCGGCCCCCTGCCGCTAGCCGGAGGGGAGCCGGTGCCCGATGCCTGCTGAAATCGTTCAGCAGGCATCGCGGCATATCGCCCAGGGGGGTCATGATGACCCCCCATGTTGGTGATGGCTGCAGATCGCTGGACAATTCAGTCTCTGATGGCCCCGAACAGCCATAGCCAGCAGGGGTGAGGTGGCACTGGTGCCACCTCACGATCGCCCTGATTCGTCGGTCGTCGGTGTCACTCCCACAACCCGCTCCGCCCCTCTTCCGGAGGACGTGAGTGGGTGCGGGAAGAGGACCCCGGGAGCTGGTGACCCAGATCCCCGGCGTCAATGTTGGGATCGGGGCCCCAGGAGCGGCGGCGGGACTTACCTGTGCCCGGAGCAGCAGCAGGAGGTGAGTGACAGCCTCCTGCTGTTGCTTAGCAACAGCTCCCAGCATGCAAAAAGGGCATGCTGGGAGCTGTAGTTATGCAACAGCAGGAGGCAGACCACCACAACTCCCAGCATTCCCTTATGGGCATGCTGGGACTTATAGTTTTGCAACAGCTGGAGGCAAATTTTTTCTATGGAAAAGTGTACCTTCAGCTGTTGTATAACTACAACTCCCAGCT
This sequence comes from Hyla sarda, assembly GCF_029499605.1. NCBI lineage: Eukaryota > Metazoa > Chordata > Amphibia > Anura > Hylidae > Hyla > Hyla sarda. The sequence continues at coordinate 144,256,055 of NC_079190.1, read as the reverse complement.
TGCACAAACAGCTAAAGTGCATGCTGGCAGTTGTAGTGGTGCATCTGCTGGTTGCATAACTACAACTCTCAGCATGCATATTGGCTGTCGGTGACTGCTGAGAGTTGTAGTTTTGCAACAGCTGAAGGCTCACTGAGTTAAGTAGCAAACCAGTGTGTCTCCAGCTGTTGCATAACTACAATCCCCAGCATCCCCAGCCAAAGTAGTATGCCTCCAGCTTTTGCATAACTACAAGACCCAGCATGCCCTTCCGCTGTCCGTACATGCTGGGGGTTGTAGCTTTTGCAACAGCTGAAGGCACACCGGTTGCAAAACACTGAGTTTGTTACCAAACTCGGTGTTTCACAACCAGTGTGCCTCCAGCTGTTGCAAAACTACAACTCCCAGCATGCACTGATAGACCGTACATGCTGGGAGTTGTAGTTTTGCAACAGCTGGAGGTCCCCCCCCCCCCAATGTGAATGTACAGGGTACACTCACATGGGCGGAGGTTTACAGTAAGTATCCGGCTGCAAGTTTGAGCTCAAACTGCCAGCGAGAAACTACTGTGAACCCCCGCCCGTGTGACTGTACACTAAAAACACTACACTAACACAAAATAAAGTAAAAAACACTACATATACACATACCCCTACACCGCCCCCCTCCCCTCCCTAATAAAAATGAAAAACGTCTGGTACGCCACGGTTTCCAAAACAGAGCCTCCAGCTGTTGCAAAACAACTACTCCCAGTATTACCAGACAGCCACTGACTGTCCAGGCATGCTGGGAGTTATACAACAGCTGGAGGCACCCTGTTTGGGAATCACTGGCGTAGAATACCCCTATGTCCACCCCTATGCAATCCCGCATGGCGCTTTCACTTTGGAGCCCTGTCGTATTTCAACAGTTTAGGGTCACATATGGGGTATAGCCGTACTCAGGAGAAATTGTGTTACAAATTTTGGGAGGTATTTTCTGCTTTTACCCTTTTTAAAAATGTAAAAATTTTGGGAAAAGAAGCATTTTAGGGAAAAAATATATATTTTTTTTACATATGCAAAAGTCATGAAACACCTGTGGGGTATTAAGGTTCACTTAACCCTTTTATACGTTCCCCGAGGGGTCTAGTTTCCAAAATAGTATTCCATGTGGGTTTTGTTTTGCTGTGGAGGCACCATAGGGGCTTCCTAAATGCGGCATGCCCCCAGAGCAAAATTTGCTTTCAAAAAGCCAAATGTTACTCCTTCCCTTCTGAGACCTGTAGTGCGCCAGCAGAGCATTTTTCACCCCCATATGGGGTGTTTTCTGAATCGGGAGAAATTGTGCTTCAAATTTTGGGGGGTATTTTCTGCTATTACCCTTTTTTTAAATGTAAATTTTTTGGGAAAACAAGCATTTTAGGGAAAACATTTTTTTTTTACATATGCAAAAGTTGTGAATCACCTGTGGGGTATTAAGGTTCACTTTACCCCTTGTTATGTTCCCCGAGGGGTCTAGTTTCCAAAATGGTATGCCATGTGTTTTTTTTTTTTTTGCTGTTCTGGCACCATAGGGTCTTCCTAAAGGTGACATGCCCTACAAAAACCCTTTATCGCTCCTTCCCTTCTGAGCCCTCTACTGCGCCCGCTGAACAATTATCATAGAAATATGACATATGTGCTTACTCGAGAAAAATTGGGTTTCAAATACAAGTAAAAATTTTCTCCTTTTTACCCCTTGCAAAAATTTAAAAATTGGGTCTACAAGAACATGCGAGTGTAAAAAATGAAGATTGTGAATTTTCTCCTTCACTTTGCTGCTATTTTTGTGAAACACCTAAATGGTTAAAACGCTGACTGAATGTCATTTTGAATACTTTGGGGGGTGCAATTTTTATAATGGGGTAATTTGTGTGGTATTTCTAATATGAAGACCCTTCAAATCCACTTCAAACCTGAATTGGTCCCTGAAAAAAAGCGAGTTTCAAAATTTAGTGAAAAATTTGTAAATTGCTGCTGAACTTTGAAGCCCTATGGTGTCTTCCAAAAGTAAAAACACGTCAATTTTATGATGCAAACATAAAGTAGACATATTGTATATGTGAATAAAATTTTTTTTTTGGGGGAATAACCATTTTCCTTACAAGCAGAGAGCTTCAAAGTTAGAAAAATGCTAAATTTTCTAATTTTTCATCAAATTTTGGGATTTTTCACCAAGAAAGGATGCAAGTTACCACAAAATTTTACCACTATGTTAAAGTAGAATATGTCAAGAAAAAACGATCTCGGAATCAGAATGATAACTAAAAGCATTCCAGTGACAGTGGTCAGAATTGCAAAAAATGGCCGAGTCCTTAAGGTGAAAAAGGGCTCAGTCCTTAAGGGGTTAAAGCTGATGAGAGACTCATCAATAGCGACCTCCCGCCCTGGGACATAGACCTCCCAAAATCTGGCCCCGAAGTGATTAATTTTGATTCCTGAGTCACCAACAAACTCAGGAATCACGGGCTCGTGGTCCGCTGGCTGAGTCCAGACAAGTTCTCCGGTACGAGGTACCAGTGAACTTGGATGGGGGGCTTCACTAGTATGAGCGACAGGGGGACTCATACTAGCATGGGGTACAGGGTCAAGGACAGAGGAGGTTTGCGGCGCCGCAGGGTGGCGAGTTCGCCGCCTTGGTGGCTCATCATCAGAACTAGATGATGAGGAGGACGAGGAAATAAGGAAGGTGGGGGTCTTCCTCGTCCTCTGAGACGCTTTCAGAGCAATTATGGCATATGCCTCCTCTGCTGAAATCTCCCTGCGGGCCATTTCCCTACTCTAATGGGGATGGGTGTGTATGTGTGTGGGGGAAAACTTGTGCTGTGTGTGGTGTGGGTCGAGACTTCCTCCCTAACCCGCCTAACCCTGCCTAACCTAACCTAACTAAACTAACCCACCCTAAACGATAAAAATATAAAATAAAAAGGGGACTTTATTTTTTTTTTTTAAAGGGGGACTTCTAGCGCAAAAAAGCCCTGTGCCAAAAAAAAGCGTTTATCTAATCAGTGGTGTGCGCACTGATTAGCGCTTGTGGCGGAAGGGGGTGCAGAAGTCAGTGGGGGGGTCTGGCCACTCAGCCCAGAACAGTGGCTGGTGGCTTGTACACAGACCCCCACACAAAAAAAACGGAAAAAAAAAACGCTTAACCCCGAAAAAATGCACCCACCTGAATCCAAAAAAACCCGCTGATCAGTGATAAATCACTGAGAGCGGTGGGACAGGCTGCACACAGAGGTACAGTCCGTCCACACAGTGCACGCCTGCTACTGGTGGCACGGACCGCCTATGGGTGCAAAAAAAAAAAAACGCGTTAACCAAAAAAGTGCCTGTACCACAAAAAAAAACACTGATCAGTGATAAATCACTGACAGCGGTGAGGCACACCACACAGACAGGTACGGTCCGGCCACACAGTACACGCCTGCTACTCGTGGCACGGACAGCCTATGGGTGCAAAAAAACGCGAAAAAAAGCACTATGGGACTGATCAGCGGCGGGTGGGCTTTAACAAACGGTGGCGGACCGCTCTTACACGCGCTTAGAAAAAAAAAAAAAGATCTGCGCCAAAAAAAAGGCTGACGGCAGCGACCCAGCAGGACCGGGGTCACGCAGCTAAAGGTGCTACGGACCCACGGACACCCACTGAGGTGCGCGGAGAGAAAAAAAAAGCCTTTTTTTTTTTTTTTTTTAACCCTAACCTGTCCCTACCTAAATCTAAAGATAACCCTGGGGGATTTCTGTGCCAAGGAGCCACAGAAAGGGGGCAAGGGACACTTTTTTTAACACTGCGGGAATGGTGGTAGCACGGGGCTCCATCCTGCTCGCCAGATCTGAGGAGAATGGCGGGCAGAACGGAGCAACATGCTCCAAGCCCCCACCATTCCCTCCCATTACTATGTAATGGCCACCCAATCACAACTGTACTGAGGGGGGTGGCACCAATACCAGCCCCCAGTACAATAAGGATGATGATTGGTGGTGTGTATGACACCACCATTTATCATCTATAACCGGGTCACAGGGTCACACGTGACCCTGATAACCCGTAACCGCTGCAGAACAACGGTAAGTAGTTACCGGCGCTCTGCAACGATCGCCGGTATAGTAGGTCCTCCGGACCTCCTCTGGCATACTGCCACAATGTCTGTTAAATGAAATCAGCAGACATCCGGGTCCGATCCCCGCCCGGCGAGCGGCGGGGAACGGAATCGCAGTGCATCGCTCGTCTGAATTGATGACCCCCCCTGGGCGATATGCCGCGATGCCTGCTGAACGATTTCAGCAGGCATCGGGCACCGGCTCCGCTCCAGCTGGCTGCGGGGGGGCCGGGAAAGCTCATGACGTTCTCATACATGATGAGTCCTTAAGGACACTGACGTGAAGACGTATGAGAACGTCATGAGTCCTTAAGGGGTTAAATGTCATCCTCCGAATGAAGTGCCAGGTTAGGCATTCTTAGTTTGATTTTGTCCTTTTAGGTACCGCGCTATGAATTGAATGATTAGGGTGGGTTCACATATGTCCGTCATACAACATTGGTGAACTCAGCCTAAATCTAGATGCAACTGATGCCACAACTGATGACAACTTGTAATCAGTTGTATTGCATGTGGCATCCATTGTTTTTGCACAGCGGACAGGGGAACGCAGCAAGCTGTGTTCCCCTGTCCGGTGCCCTCCGGCATGTCCAATAATCTGGTGTCAAAATTGGGATGCTGGATGATTGTGAACTGTCCCATTCAAATGAATGTGGTCAATTCTAGCATCAGTTTTCCTCATTCGCATGCCGGAGGGAAACTGTGCCGGACCACTGATATATGTCAACCTAGCCTTACACAGCTCTCTATTTATAGCATAGAGTTTTCAGATGAAAAATGCTGTATAGTGTCCAAATAAATTGTGCCCAAATTGCCCAAAGCTATTCAGTGCTGTAAAAGTAAAGAAGTGCAGATGTGCCCTTACCTTTCCTCTTGGCTCTTTTGCCATTTATGAATAAAAATATGGGCTTAAATAAAATGTGGCTGTATTTTTTGGGGGACCAAAGCATCTCCAGGACAGGATAAAAAAAAATGCAAGATTTACTAATTTTTACAGTTCAGACATAAATTTTTTGTAATTAATTTTTTTTATACATTTTTTATGAGAAAACTGAGCTATTGGAAATTTTTATTAGGGAGGGGTTTGGTTTATATATATCATTATATTTGCACAGTTATGTTTGAACAGTTTTTACATATTTTGTAGTCCCTTTGACCCTGTGAGTCAGAGTCAGCAGACACATTACAGCCAATCAGCAGCAGTCCCTCCCTTCCAGACCCTCCTACCTCTTGCACGGACTCCATTTTACCCTCATTCGATATGCTGCAGGCTTAGGAAGTGGAAGGTCAGAGAAGCTGCTCCTGCTGTATAGGGAAAGTGATAGGTTGCTGCTAGGTGGTGTATTCAGGGTCCAGTTTACTCCTAAAGCACTAGTGTAACATCTGCTTTAAGGACAGCACCCAAAAAAAAACCTTTTTAGGGCTCAAATATCAGTCTGTGTGTCTTGCAACAGCTGGAGGCACCCTGGTTGGGAGGGAACCGCTGGTTAAAAGGGGTACTCCAGAATAAAACTTAAGTTCCTTCAAGCAACTAACTACTACAGTATTCAAAGGGCTGAAAGATATCAGTTTGTGTGTCTTGCAACAGCTGGAGGCACCCTGGTTGGGAGGGAACCGCTGGTTAAAAGGGGTACTCCAGTATAAAACTTAAGTTCCTTCAAGCAACTAACTACTACAGTATTCAAAGGGCTGAAAGATATCAGTCCGTGTGTTTTGCAACAGCTGGAGGCACCCTGGTTGGGGACCACTGCTAGAAAGGGGAACTCCGCTGACAAGCTTTTTTTCTTTAAAGCAACTAACTACTACAGTATTCAAAGGGCTGAAATATATCAGTCATTGTGTTTTGCAACAGCTGGAGGCACCCTGGTTGGGGACCAATGCTTAAAAGGCGAACTCCACTGGCAAGCTTTTTTTCTTTAAAGCGACTAACTACTACAGTATTCAAAGGGCTGAAAGATATCAGTCCGTGTGTTTTGCAACAGCTGGAGGCACCCTGGTTGGGGACCACTGCTTAAAAGGGGAACTCCGCTGGCAAGCTTTTTTTCTTTAAATCAACTAACTACTACAGTATTCAGAGGGCTGAAATATATCAGTCTGTGTGTTTTGCAACAGCTGGAGGCACCCTGGTTGGGGACCACTGCTTAAAAGGGGAACACCGCTGGCAAGCTTTTTTTTTTTTTTTAAAGCAACTAACTACTACAGTATTCAAAGGGCTGAAATATATCAGTCCGTGCGTTTTGCAACAGCTGGAGGCACCCTGGTTGGGGACCACTGCTTAAAAGGGGAACTCCGCTGGCAAGCTTTTTTGCACATTGTCACACTAGTGCAAATCATATTTGGTGTGACAGTCGTGCAAATAAAAAAACAACAACATTTTTTGGCTGTTAAATAAAACCATTCACTGTCAGTTCATGTCACAGTTGCCAGTTTATTTGCCTGCAGGACAAATTGTGTCACTCTAGTGCAAATCACATTTGGTGTGACACTTGTGCAAAAAAAAAAATACCTTTTTTGGCTGTGAAATAAAATCAGTCACTTCACTTCACACTTGGGAGTCTTTTGGCCCTTAGGGCTCATTGTCACACTAGTGCAAATCATCTTTGGGGTGACCGACCATAGTGTAAATTTGAAAAAAAAAATTTTGGCTGTGAAATAAAATCAGTTCACTTCACACTTGGAGTTTTTGGGCCTGCTGGGCTCATTGTCACACTAGTGCAAATCATATGTGGTGTGACAGTTGTGTAAATTTAACAAAAAAAAATAAAATTTTGACTGTAATAGATTGAATAGCAGTTAGTTGTCTGCAAGCGTGTGTGTCAAGCCTACAGCGTCTACTCTACGTCTACGTCTGTCAAGGACATCTTTGAGCGTAAGATGCCAATGTCACAAGGTCACCCCCTAGCCCGGCATCTGACAGCTGGCTTGTCTGAACTCATAGCCTGTCAGCTTTTAAAAAATTTTTAAAAATTTTAAAAAATAGCTAAAATATTTTTTTAGCTATTGGGACACCGCAGTGGAAGGTACCCGGCCAAAATTTCTTTGCACAAAAGGCAATCCCCAACCGGTACTCGATTGTGCCACAGGAAGTAATGGCAAGTCTGGCACACAGTGTTGGGGCAAGGGTCCATCTGACCACTGATACCTGGTCTGCAAAGCATGGTCAGGGCAGGTATATCACCTACACTGCACATTGGGTAAACCTGGTGACGCTGTGTAGGGTTGCCACGGTGGATTTTGAATGAAGACGGGCCTCTTGAAGCTGATTGGTCACTCGCTGCTGGATGGTATGGGGCGACCAATCAGGAACGTGCCGCACATGGCTGTGTACAGTTACGCTGTCATAGGAAAAAGTCGGTGAGGGGATGTCATCCAAACATGAGCATGGGGATGGTAGGCTTAACTCTGATTGGCTGTTCGGGATGTCGAGTGAGCCAATCAGAGAGGGGACGTATGAGTTCAGGTTGCAAGTGTTTGCCGCTGGTGGAGGCAGGATGTCTTTCAAATCTTTCAGCCAATCGCTGCTTGGAAGGTCCGGGCGGTGACCAATCAGGTTAAAGACGTATAATTCCTCTTTAGGGGATTCCTAGAGGCATCGGCGGCAAATCTTTTTTGAAGAATTCGACCAATCGCTGCTGGGCAGGTCCGGGCGGCGACCACTCAGGGATGAGACGTGTATTTCCTCTTTGGAGGATTCCAAGAGGCATCGGCGGCAACTCTTTTTTGAAGAATCCGACCAATCACGTTCTGTCTGGGTAAGGTGGCGACCAAGGATGACTTGCATGACTTATTCGCCACCAACTATGGCTCAAGTCGCAATATTTTAGGGTACTTTCTGGCTGGGAAACAAACATAAATTTTTCTGGCTGCTGCTACAGCAGCGGCTGCAACAATACCAAATTTTTCAGCCATGTGTATATGCCTAATTTTTCTGGAACTCTCTGCTGACATCTCTGTCCATCATGCCAGTGAGGCGCTTGATTTGCGACAGCCCAACACGTTGGCATTCAATACTCCTAATGTTCAACCGCCTGCTCCAACAAGAAAAAGCCGTTAACAAATATTTGTATGCTAGGACATCATCTGCGGAGCTGGGAATTTTTTTGCCACGTTACTGGACGCTCATGCGCAATGCCTGTAGGCTCATGTGTCCTTTTGAGGAGGTGACAAACCTGGTCAGTCACACCGAAGGCACCATCACCATCATACCATTTGTTTTCCTCCTGGAGCGTGCCCTGCGAAGAGTGCTGGATCAGGCAGTAGATGAGCGTGAAGATGAAGGGTTGTGGTCACCATCACCACCAGAAACAGCCTTATCAGCATTGCTTGCTGGACCTGCGGCAACACTGGAAGATGATTGTGAGGAAGAGGAGTTAGAGGAGGAATGTGGCTTTGAAGAGGAAGAGGAAGACCAACCACAACAGGCATCCCAGTGTGCTCATTGTCACCTATCTGGTTCCTGTGGTGTTGTACGTGGCTGGGGGGAAGAAGATGATTCCTTCCCTGATATCACTGAGGACGAGGAATGGGACATGAGTAGCTCGGCATCCAACCTTGAGCAAATGGGGTCTTTCATGCTGTCGTGCCTGTTGAGGGACCCTTTTATTTTGAAAAGGATTTCTTTGTGTTTTTCACCGTCCTGCATTATAGAGTCTTCTGGACTTTATGATAATTTAAACTTTAATTTTACTAACCATTACACAAAGGAACGCTTGTTGCGTGTGATTTTTTAACTTAAATTTTCAAAAGTAAAATACAGAGAGGGAAGAACTCTGTTTCTTTATTTGATGAAAAATTTTATTTAGAAAATTTTGTGTGTGTTTCTCCGTCCTGCATTATAGAGTCTTCTGGACTCTTGGATATGCGCTAGTTCTTATTTTTCAGCCATGTGTACATGCCTAATTTTTCTGGCCTCTGGTGCTGCACTTTTTCTGCTGCTGCAATTTTACTGGCCGCTGCTACAGCAGCGGCTGCAACAATACCAGCTTTTTTAGCCATGTGTACATGCCTAATTTTTCTGGTACTCTCTGTTGACATCTCTGTCATTTTAGATGTGTGCTAAGGGTAGCATGGTGGCTCAGAGGTTAGCAATGCTGCCTTGCAGCACTGGGGCATTGGGTTCAAATCCCGCTATGTGTTGCCTAAAGGGGAGCTCTAACTATGTTCTGCCTAAAAGGGGGCTCTAACTATGTGCTGCCTAACATGGGGGAATCTATGTACTGCCTATAGGGGGGATCTAACTATGTGCTGCCTAAAGGGGGTATCTAACTATGTGCTGCCTAATATGGGGAAATCTATGTGATGCCTAAAGGGGGGGGGGGGCTCTAACTATGTGATGCCTAAAGGGGGGATCTATCTATGTGCTGCCTAACATGGGGGAATCTATGTACTGCCTATAGGGGGGGGGGGTCTAACTATGTGATGGTTAAAGGGGGATCTATCTATGTGCTGCCTAAAGGGAGGCTCTAACTATGTGATGCCTAAAGGGGGGCTCTATGTGCTGCCTAAAAGGGGCTAAAGCATGTTATTCCAAAGAATTTAGGAATGTTAGGTGATTTATGCCCTTTATGGATTAAAACCAGACTCTGCATCAACTATGTAATTTTCCATGGGAATTTTGCCATGGATCCCCCTCCAGCACGCCACAGGGTATTAGTCCCCTTGAAACAACTTTTAAATCACTATTGTGGCCAGAAAGAGTCCCTGTGAGTTTTAAAATTCGCCTGCCCATTGAAGTCAATGACGGTTCGCCAGTCCGCAAATATTTGCGAAGTTCGCGTTCGCCGTTCGCGAACCGAAAATTTTATGTTCGTGACATCACTATCTAGCACTTGCTTCAAGTACAGACCATGTTTACACTTCTAAAATTGCTTTAAATATTTCTTGAAATGGTTGTAGCATAGAACATGTGCTGGGAAATACCTTTAAACTTACTGAGGTAATAGAATAGTGAATATAAAAAGCCATATAATTACTAAGTATAGTTCTGATTTCAGAGAGTGAAATACTGGTTAGAATCATATATTGTTCTGTCAATTATTGGTTTTCTGGAATCTTCATTTCTTCCATTCAAGATGCTCTGTTTCAAATTACATACTTATAAAGCAGGAAGCTGGTTAATACAAATGTTTGCCTCCCCTATTTTAATAGCCTTTGTGCGTCATGTTCAGATATGTCTATTGGGGAGTCACTGCCCAAGGCCTTCCTCCCATGACTTTAATGACAGTAGTGAAAACATGCTGAAAAGAAGTGACATGCCACATCTTTTTTTTTTTAGCATGGTACAGCACTAAAGCACCCACTGAACTCTTTGGGAGCTTTAACCCCTTAAGGACCCAGCCAAAATATACCTTAAGGACCCGGCCATTTTTTGAACATCTGACCACTGTCACTTTAAGCATTAATAACTCTTGGATGCTTTTACCTTTCATTCTGATTCCGAGATTGTTTTTTCGTGACATATTCTACTTTATGTTAGTGGTAAAATTTTGTCGATACTTGCATCATTTCTTGGTGAAAAATTCAAAAATTTGATGAAAAAATTGAAAATTTTGCATTTTTTTTTACTTTGAAGCTCACTGCTTGTAAGGAAAATTGATATTTCAAATAAATTATATATTGATTCACATATACAATATGTCTACTTTATGTTTGCATCATAAAATTGACGTGTTTTTACTTTTGGAAGACATCAGAGGGCTTCAAAGTTCAGCAGCAATTTTCCAATTTTTCACAAAATTTTCAAAATCGGAATTTTTCAGGGACCAGTTCAGTTTTGAAGTGGATTTGAAGGGCCTTCATATTAGAAATACCCCACAAATGACCCCATTATAAAAACTGCACCCCTCAAAGTATTCAAAATGACATTCAGTAAGTGTGTTAACCCTTTAGGTGTTTCAAAGGAATAGCAGCAAAGTGAAGGAGAAAATTCAAAATCTTCATTTTTTACACTCGCATGTTCTTGTAGACCCAGTTTTTGAATTTTTACAAGGGGTAATAGATGAAAAATCCCCCCAAAATTTGTAACCCAATTTCTCTCGAGTAAGGAAATACCTCATATGTGTATGTCAAGTGTTCGGCGGGTGCACTAGAGGGCTCAGAAGGGAAGGAGCGACAATAGGATTTTGGAGAGGGAATTTTGCTGTAATGGTTTTTGGGGGGCATGTCACATTTAGGAAGCCCCTATGGTGCCAGAACAGCAGAAAACCCCAACATGGCATACCATTTTGGAAACTAGACCCCTCAAGGCACGTAACAAGGGGTTCAGTGAGCCTTAACACCCCACAGGTGTTTGACGACTTTTCGTTAAAGTCGGATGTGTAAATGAAAAAAAAAAATTTCACTAAAGTGCAGTTTTTCCCCCAAATTTACCATTTTTACAAAGGGTAATGGGAGAAAATGCCCCCCCAAATTTGTAACCCCATCTCTTCTGAGTATGGAAATACCCCATGTTAGGATGTAAAATGCTTTGCGTGTAAACTACAATGCTCAGAAGAGAAGGAGTCACATTTGGCTTTTTGAAAGCAACTTTTGCTGAAATGTTTTTTTGGGGGGCATGTCGCATTTAGGAAGCCCCTGTGGTGCCAGAACAGCAAAAAATACCCACATGGCATACTATTTTGGAAACTACACCCCTCAAGGAACGTAACAAGGGGTCCGCTGAGCCTTAACACCCCACAGGTGTTTGACGACTTTTCGTTAAAGTTGGATGTGTAAATGAAAAATTTTTTTTTTTTTACTAAAATGCAGTTTTTCCCCAAAATTTTACATTTTTACAAGGGGTAATAGGAGAAAATGACCCCCAAAATGTGTAACCCCATTTCTTCTGAGTATGGAAATACCCCATGTTAGGACGTAAAATGCTCTGCTGGCGAACTACAATGCTCAGAAGAGGAGGAGCGCCATTGAGCTTTTGGAAAGAGAATTAGTTTGGAATGGTAGTCAGGGGCCATGTGCTTTTACAAAGCCCCCCGTGGTGCCAGAACAGTGGAACCCCCCACATGTGACCCCATTTTGGAAACTACACCCCTCACAGAATTTAATAAGGGGTGCAGTGAGTATTTACACCCCACAGAACTTTGGAACAGTGGGCTGTGCAAATGAAAAAGTTTATTTTTCATTTTTACGGACCACTGTTCCAAAAATCTGTCAGACATCTGTGGGGCGTAAATTCTCAATGTACCCCTTATTATATTACGTGAGGGGTGTAGTTTCCAAAATGGGGTCACATGTGTCGGGGGTCCATTGTTCTGGCACTATGGGGGCTTTGTAAACACATGTGGCCTTCAATTCCGGACAAATTTTCTCTACAAAATCCCAATGGCGCTCCTTCTCTTCTGAGCAATGTAGTTCGCCCGCAGAGCACTTTAAATTCACATATGGGGTATGTTCTTACTCAGAAGAGATGGGTTTACAAATTTGGGGGGGATTTTTTCCTATTTCCCGATGTGAAAATGAAAAATTTAGGGTAACACCAGCATTTTAGTGAAAAAATATAATTTTTTTCATTTTCCCATCCAACTTTAATGAAAATTCGTCAAACACCTGTGGGGTGTTCAGGCTCACTATACCCCTTGTCACGTTCGGTGAGGGGTGTAGTTTCCAAAATGGGGTCACATGTGGGTATTTTTTTTTTTTTGCGTTTGTCAGAACCGCTGTAAAATCAGCCACCCCTGTGCAAATCACCAATTTAGGCCTCAAATGTACATGGTGCACTCTCACTCCTGAGCCTTGTTGTGTGCCCGCAGAGCATTTTACGCCCACATCTGGGGTATTTCTGTACTCAGGAGAAATTGCGTTACAAATTTTGGGGGTCTTTTTTTCCTTTTACCGCTTGTGGAAATAAAAAATATGGGGCAACACCAGCATGTTAGTGTAAATAAATAAAAAAAATTTACACTAACAGGCTGGTGTAGCCCCCAACTTTTCCTTTTCACAAGCGGTAAAAGGAAAAAAAGCCCCCCAAAATTTGTAGTGTAATTTCTCCCGAGTACGGAGATACCTCATATGTGGCCCTAAACTGTTTCCTTGAAATACGACAGGGCTCCGAAGTAAGAGAGCACCATGCGCATTTGAGGACTAAATTAGGGATTGCATAGGGGTGGACATAGGGGTATTCTACGCCAGTGATTCCCAAACAGGGTGCCTCCAGCTGTTGCTAAACTCCCAGCATGCCTGGACAGTCAGTGACTGTCCAGAAATGCTGGGAGTTGTTGTTTTGCAACAGCTGGAGGCTCCGTTTTGGAAACCCTGCCGTACAAGACGTTTTAAATAGTTTATTGGGGGGGGACAGTGTAAGGGGTGTATATGTAGTGTTTTACCCTTTATTAGGTGCTAGTGTAGTGTTTTTAGGGTACATTCACACTGGCGGGTTACGGTGAATTTCCCGCTAGGAGTTTGCACTGCGGCAAAAAATTTGCCGCAGCCCAAACTTGAAGCAGGAAATTTACTGTAAACCCGCCTATGTGAATGTACCCTGTACGTTCACATGGGGGGGCAAACCTCCAGCTGTTTCAAAACTACAACTCCCAGCATGTACCGACAGACCATGCATGCTCGGAGTTGTAGTTTTGCAACAGCTAGAGGCACACTGGTTGGAAAACCTTCAGTTAGGTTCTGTTACCTAACTCGATATTTTCCAACCAGTGTGCCTCCAGCTGTTGCAAAACTACAACTCCCAGCATGTACTAATCACCGAAGGGCATGCTGGGAGATGTAGTTATGCAATAGCTGGAGGTACCCTACTACAACTCCCAGCATGCCGAGACAGCTGTTTGCTTTCTGGGAATGCTGGGAATTGCAGTTTTGCAACATCTGGAGAGCTACAGTTTTTAGACCACTGCACAGTGATCTCCAAACTGTGGACCTCCAGATGTTGCAAAACTACAACTCCCAGCATGCCCTTCGGTGATTAGTACATGACAACAAACAGCTATGTGGGCATGCTAGGAGTTGTAGTTTTGCAACATCTGGAGGGATATAGTTTAGAGACCACTGTATAGTGGTCTCAAACTGCAGCCCTCCAGCTGTTGCAAACCTACATATTCCAGCATGCCCAAACAGCTGTCTGGGCATGCTGGGAGTTGTAGTTTTGCAACATCTGGAGGGCTACAGTTAGAGACCACGGTCTCAGACTGTAGCCCTCCAGATCTACTTACCGGCTTACGTAGGATCCCGGCAGCCGTCCTCTTCAGACGCACGTGACGCCGCCCGCCGATCAACGTCGCAGCAGCCTCCGGACGGGTAAGTGGACGTCGGCGCCCGGTCCGTTTCGGTTCCCCGTTCTGCCCCGCATATTGTGGGAGGGCAGGACGGGGAAAACGAAAGTTAACCCCCCCGCCCCCGGTCTGCTATTGGTCGTCGCCTCTGACGATCAATAGCAGACCAATAGCAGGGATAGGAGGGGTGGCAACCCTGCCACCTCACTCCTATGCCTACAGGGGGATCGTGGGTGTCTTAGACAACCGCGATCCCCCTTCTATTCCGGGTCACCGGGTCACAATAGACCCGTATGACCCGGAATCGGCGCAAATCGCAAGTGTGAATCCATACGCCCTAGGTCCTTAAGTGGTTAAGGACCGACCACACATAAAGGGCTAACAGAGAGCTGCGGCACTTGATATGGGCCCGTTTTGTGCTTGTGTGAAGACACCCTCAATTAGTATTTAATAATTTTTATTCTCGAATGAACCAATAATTTTTCTACGGAGGGATTGTCCCACAATGAACATTCATCGCCAAACTATATGATGGGTAATAAATAGAAATGAACAAACCTTTAGAAAGTTTGGCTCGCTGGGTTTGCTGCACTCTTGAAGTGTTTGGTTCACATAGTGCTAAGCACAGCAAAGGATTAAAGTATAAGTTGTGCTCAAGGCTGTCTAGCTGCAAGCACAGCTCAGACCCTACATTGCCCAGTTCGGCCGAGCAGAATCTGGCAGTGTTTGAAAGACCTGCAAACCGCAGACCCCCTGAAGTTCGGATCAAATTGGGGTTCGGAAGTCTCGGCTTGCTCAACTCTATTAATAAATGTTTGATTGTGGTCTTCAACTCTGGACATTAAGCTTTCTAATATACTCCATAAGAAAATGTTATTTCCTTTTTACAGAAATCATTATTTATATTAGCTTATAAAACCATGGCTTTGTTAAAGCTCAAGCACAGGCATGGACAAAGTCCAGTAAGTGAGGGTGGGCTAGAACTCTTCTGTGCTCTCCCCTGTCTGATAGGACAGGAGAGAGTACAGAGAAGTCCTATCAGACAGGAGAGAACACAGAGGAGTACTATCAGACAGGGCAGAGCACAGAGGAGTACTATCAGACAGGAGAGAGCACAGAGGAGTCCTATCAGACAGGAGAGAGCACAGAGGAGTCCTGTCAGACAGGAGAGAGCACAGAGGAGTTCTATAAGACAGGAGAGAGCACAGAGGAGTCCCATCAGACAGCAGATAACACAGAGGAGTACTATCAGACAGGGGAGAGCACAGAGGAGTACTATCAGACAGGAGAGAGCACAGAGGAGTCCTATCAGAGAGGAGAGAGCACAGAGGAGTCCTGTCAGACAGTAGAGATGACAGAGGAGTCCTATCAGACAGGAGAGTGCACAGTAGAGTGCTATCAGACAGGAGAGAGCACTGAGGAGTCCTATCAGACAGGAGAGAGCACAGAGGAGTACTATCAGACAGGAGAGAGCACAGAAGAGTGCTATCAGACAGGAGAGAGCACACAGGAGTACTACCCCACCCTCATTTACTGGATTTTGTCCATGCCTGTGCTTCAGCCTGAACAAAACCATGATTTTATAAGCGATGAATTCTATAAAAGGAAATACATTTCTCTTCTGAAGTATTTTCAAAAGATTAATATTTTGCAAAGATTTATAACATTTAAAAAGTTTTGGAATCTCCCAGTGCCCATTTAAGGTCTATGGAGCTGATCAAGCCAGCTAAGTACAGTGCTTAGTTGTTTCGGTCAGTGGGGATACAGCACTAGGGCCACCATCAGTCAGACATTTATAACATATCCTTTGAATAGGTGATCACTATCCATTGTGAATCAACCCCTTGCAACACAATGCATTTATTGGACAAGTTGTTTCTTTGATGGTTGTATTTCACTTTTTGTTGAATAATTTTTTTTACTTTTTTTTCTGTTAGAATTACTGCTTTTAATGCTATTTTACTGATGTTTTTTTTGTTATCATTTTACACTGTGAGAACCCAGTCTTACCTGAAAAAATGTGTATTTAAATAGGATTTCACTTGAATGGATTTCATTTTATGGCAAACATGATTATAACACATACATTTTTAAGTAATTTTTGGTTGGAGCACAAAGACCTGCTACTTTTATTTTCTCCAATTAACTCATGTACTGCATGAAATGTACTGCACATAACAAGCTAAGTCTCAAGAGCCATGGAAGCTATATCCAGGCTGTAGTTTATTGTCTTTAACCCCTTAAGGACATAGGGCGTATCCATACGCCCCCGTTTCCAAGTCCTTAAGGACCGAGGGCGTATGGATACGCCCTGAGCATTTCCGGCCCCCACCGCTAGCCGGAGGGGAGCCGGAGCCGGATGCCTGCTGAAATCGTTCAGCAGGCATCCCGGCATATCGCCCAGGGGGGTCATTATGTCCCCCCATGTCGGCGATTGCCGCAGATCGCTGGACAATTCAGTCCAGCGATCTGCGGCAGATTCCGGGTCAATCGGGTCTCCAGTGACCCGATGACCCGGAATTACTGGCTGATCGGGGCCGTCAGAGATGGCCCCGAACAGCCAGAGCCTGCAGGAGTGCCACCTCACGATCGCCCTGATTCGTCGGCCGGATTACCGGCCGACCTATTAGGGCGCCTGCTGCGGGTGTCACTCCCGCAACCCGCTCCGCCCCTCTTCCGGAGGACGTGAGCGGGTGCGGAAAGACGACCCCCGGTGCTGGGGACCCCGATCCCCGGCGTCCCTGTTGGGATCGGGGCCCCAGGAGCAGCGGCGGCGGCGGAGACGACGAGGGACTGACCTGTGCTGCTGGATCGTTGGGGGTGAGTGACAGCCTCCTGCTGTTGCTTAGCAACAGCTCCCAGCATGCAACAAGGGCATGCTGGGAGCTGTAGTTATGCAACAGCAGGAGGCAGACCACCACAACTCCCAGCATGCCCTTATGGGCATGCTGGGACTTGTAGTTTTGCAACAGCTGAAGGCACATTCTTTCTATGTAAAAGTGTACCTTCAGCTGTTGTGTAACTACAACTCCCAGCTTGCACAATCAGCTAAAGTGCATGCTGGGAGTTGTAGTGGTGCATCTGGTGGTTGCATAACTACAACTCCCAGCATGCCCGTTGGCTGTCGGTGACTGCTGAGAGTTGTAGTTTTGCAACAGCTGAAGGCACACTGAGTTAAGTAGTAAACCAGTGTGTCTCCAGCTGTTGCATAACTACAATCCCCAGCATCCCCAGCCAATGTAGTATGCCTCCGGCTGTTGCATAACTACAAGACCCAGCATGCCCTTCCGCTGTCCGTACATGCTGGGGGTTGTAGCTTTTGCAACAGCTGAAGGCACACTGGTTGCAAAACACTGAGTTTGTTACCAAACTCGGTGTTTCACAACCTGTGTGTCTCCAGCTGTTGCAAAACTACAACTCCCAGCATGCACTGATAGACCGTACATGCTGGGAGTTGTAGTTTTGCAACAGCTGGATGTTTCCCCCCCCCCCCCCCCAATGTGAATGTACAGGGTACACTCACATGGGCGGAGGATTACAGTAAGTATCCGGCTGCAAGTTTGAGCTGCGGAAAATTTTCTGTCGCAGCTCAAACTGCCAGCGAGAAACTACTGTGAACCCCCGCCCGTGTGACTGTACCCTAAAAACACTACACTACACTAACACAAAATAAAATAAAAAGTAAAAAACACTACATATACACATACCCCTACACAGCCCCCCTCCCCTCCCCAATAAAAATGAAAAACGTCTGGTACGTCACTGTTTCCAAAACGGAGCCTCCAGCGGTTGCAAAACTACAACTCCCAGCATGCACTGATAGACCGTCCATGCTGGGAGTTGTAGTTTTGCAACAGCTGGATGTTCCCCCCCCCAATGTGAACGTACAGGGTACACTCACATGGGCGGAGGATTACAGTAAGTATCCGGCTGCAAGTTTGAGCTGCGTCAAATTTTATACCCCTATGTCCACCCCTATGCAATCCCTAATTTAGGCCTCAAATGCGCATGGCACTCTCACTTTGGAGCCCTGTCGTATTTCAAGGCAACAGTTTAGGGCCACATATGGGGTATCGCCGTACTCGGGAGAAATTGGGCTTCAAATTTTGTGGGGTATTTTTTGCTATTACCCTTTTTAAAAATGTAAAATTTTTGGGAAAACAAGCATTTTAGGTAAAAAAAAATAATTTTTTTTTACATATACAAAAGTCATAAAACACCTGTGGGGTATAAAGGTTCACTTAACCCCTTGTTACGTTCCCCGAGGGGTCTAGTTTCCAAAATGGTATGCCATGTGTTTTTTTTTTTTTTGCTGTCCTGGCACCTTAGGGGCTTCCTAAAGGCGGCATGCCCCCAGAGAAAAATTTGCTTTCAAAAAGCCAAACGTGACTCCTTCTCTTCTGAGACCTGTAGTGCGCCAGCAGAGCACTTTTCACCCCCATATTGGGTGTTTTCTGAATCGGGAGAAATTGGGCTTCAAATTTTGGGGGGTGTTTTCTGCTATTACCCTTTTTAAAAATGTAAAAATTTTGGGAAACCAAGCATTTTAGGTAAAAAAAAATAAAAAATGTTCACATATGCAAAAGTCGTGAAACACCTGTAGGGTATTAAGGTTCACATTACCCCTTGTTACGTTCCCCGAGGGGTCTAGTTTCCAAAATGGTATGCCATGTGTTTTTTTTTTTTGCTGTTCTGGCACCATAGGGGCTTCCTAAATGCGGCATGCCCCCAGAGCAAAATTTGCTTTCAAAAAGCCAAATGTGACTCCTTCTCTTCTGAGACCTGTAGTGCGCCAGCAGAGCACTTTTCACCCCCATATGGGGTGTTTTCTGAATCGGGAGAAATTGGGCTTCAAATTTTGGGGGGTATTTCCTGCTATTAACCTTTTTAAAAATGTTAACATTTTGGCAAACCAAGCATATTAGGTAAAAAATAAAAAAAATGTTTTACATATGCAAAAGTCGTGAAACACCTGTGGGGTATTAAGGTTCACTTTACCCCTTGTTACGTTCCCTGAGGGGTCTAGTTTCCAAAATGGTATGCCATGTGTGTTTTTTTTGCTGTTCTGGCACCATAGGGGCTTCCTAAATGCGACATGCCCCCAGAGCAAAATTTGCTTTCAAAAAGCCAAATGTGACTCCTTCTCTTCTGAGACCTGTAGTGCGCCAGCAGAGCAATTTTCACCCCCATATGGGGTGTTTTCTGAATCGGGAGAAATTGGGTTTCAAATTTTGGGGGGTATTTTCTGCTATTACACTTTTTAAAAACGTAAAATTTTTGGGAAACCAAGCATTTTAGGTAAAAAAAATATAATTTTTTTTACATATGCTAAAGTCGTGAAACACCTGTGGGGTATTAAGGTTCACTTTACCCCTTGTTACGTTCCCTGAGGAGTCTAGTTTCCAAAATGGTATGCCATGTGTGTTTTTTTGCTGTTCTGGCACCATAGGGGCTTCCTAAAGGTGACATGCCCCCCAAAAACCATTTGACGCTCCTTCCCTTCTGAGCCCTCTACTGCGCCCGCTGAACAATTAACATAGACATATGAGGTATGTGCTTACTCGAGAGAAATTGGGTTTCAAATACAAGTAAAAATTTTCTCCTTTTTACCCCTTTCAAAAATTCAAAAATTGGGTCTACAAGAAAATGCGAGTGTAAAAAATGAAGATTTTGAATTTTCTCCTTCACTTTGCTGCTATTCCTGTGAAACACCTAAAGGGTTAACACACTTACTGAATGTTATTTTGAATACTTTGGGGGGTGTAGTTTTTATAATGGGGTCTTTTATGGGGCATTTCTAATATGAAGGCCCTTCAAATCCACTTCAAACGTGAACTGGTCCATGAAAAATAGCGAGTTTGAAAATTTTGTGAAAAATGTCAAAAATTGCTGCTGAACTTTGAAGCCCTCTGGTGTCTTCCAAAAGTAAAAACTCATAAATTTTATGATGCAAACATAAAGTAGACATATTGTATATGTGAACCCAAAAATTTTTATTTTGAATATCCATTTTCCTTACAAGCAGAGAGCTTCAAAGTTAGAAAAATGCTAAATTTTCATTTTTTTCATCAAATTTGGTGATTTTTCACCAAGAAAGGATGCAAGTTACCATAAAATTTTACCACTAAGTTAAAGTAGAATATGTCACGAAAAAACAATCTCGGAATCAGAATGATAACTAAAAGCATTCCAGAGTTATTAATGTTTAAAGTGACAGTGGTCAGAATTGCAAAAAACGCTCCGGTCCTTAAGGTGAAAAAGAGCTCGGTCCTTAAGGGGTTAAGAAGATCTGCACAGCTACTTCCTTTTACTAAAACAACCAATAAAAATAATAACTGTACAGAACTCTTAAAATAATAATGTGAGTGTCTAAACTGAAAGAAAGAAGCGCATGTCACAAAGCAACTGTTGATAAACAGCCCTGAATTTAAACCATACCTCACAGCTTTATGCATTCAATTATATGAAAATATGGGAATTAAAAGGACAAATCTGCTATTAATTCAGGAGCACAGAATTGGCTGTTCTCCTAGAAGATGAATAAAATGTTGCTCACATGGCAACATTCTGCCAGAGTAAACATGTCTATTTTTGTTGAAATAAATAAATGTTAAGAAAAATCATCTGTTAGAACAGTTTTTTGTTGGGGCTATTAATTGTGTCACGTCCACTGTATAACATCCAACATGACCCATTTTGCCTCACACAACATAGTCCTACTTTCCCCACCACTTACCAAATGGAAGGTAGAATTTCAGATAGATCATACATAATGAATGTATATTCACATTGATAACACATTTTTACTCCCACAATAACAGCACAAGCCAGTCAAAGTGCCAGCTGTGGGTGACCATAGTTACACTGTGAGAAATAGATTTAACACGCTTTCAGTAAATTTGGCCAGATGGTTAAACAGGCATTTCCTGGGTGCCAAGACAGGTAGCAAGATGTGGAGAGTTGAAGGCCTGCCATAAAATTGAGTGTAGAGATGAGCAAACTTAAAAAAAAATTGATTCAGCGGTTTAATTAACAATATATTTTTATATTTCGGACATTTCCGCACGTGGCGATACCACATATGTTTATTTTAATTTAAACAGTTTTTTAGTTTTTATTTTTTTTTTTATGGGAAAAAGGAGGTGATTCAACCTTTTATTAGGGAAGGTGTTAAATGATCTTTATTCACTTTTTTTCACTTTTTTAAAAAAATTTTTTTTGCAATGTTATAGCTCCCATAGGGGGCTATAACACTGCACACATTGATCTTTTACATTGATCATTGGTTTCTCATAGGAAACCACTGATCGATGATTCTGCCGCTTGACTGTTCATGCCTGGATCTCAGGCACTGAGCATTCATTCGGCAATCAGACAGAATGGAGGCAGGTAGGGACCCTCCAGCTGTCCTGTAAGCTGTTTGGGATGCTGCAATTTCAGAGCGGCGATCCCGAACAGCTCCCTGAGCTAACCGGCATTGTTTTACTTGCACTTTAGACGCGGCGTTCAACTTTGAACGCCGCGTCTAAAGGGTTAATAGCGCGTGGCACTGCAATCAGTGCTGCACGCTCTTAGCCACAGGTCCCAGCCATTGTTAGAGGCTATGCCATGCCGTGGCCCCACGTTATAGAACGGGAGCTGACTCATGACGTACCGGTACGTCATGGGTTCTTAAGAGGTTAAAAGATGGATTTTTAAATTTGAATTGAATATTTATGGTAGCTAGTGCCACCATAAAAAAATTTTAGGCCCAGCAGTGTAACACTCACGTTTCAGTAGACTGGAAAACTGAAGAGAGTGGTTCCGCTGAACCTGTATGGTAGATGACTCAGACCAGGTTTTCACCAGAGCCCACCGCAAAGCGGGATGAACTTGCTGCGGCAGATGGCAGCCAGGTCGCTACCCCTGGCACGGCTCGACCACACAGGCTGCAGAGGAGATTCAGGGCAAAGGTGGAATAAGGCAACTCCTGGTCAGGATAGCAGAAGGTCAGGGCTGGCGGCCCAGTAGCATAGTCAGGAACGTAGCAAGTGGTCAATAGGCAAGCGGCAAAGGAGCAAGGTCAGGTCACGGAGCAAAGGGTATGATACATGGCAAGGCAACTTTCAGGAACACTTTCTCTCAGGCACTAGTGCAACAAAGATCCAGCAGGGAAGTGTGGGAGGTGAAGGAATGTATCAATGAGCCATAGGTGTTACTTCAGCGTGTGCGGCTGGAGCGCATAACATAACAATCAGTAAACTATATATTGGCTGAATGACACAGCCTGGAGGTGGCTGAAGCAGGAGGAGACTATATAGTGGCTGAATGGCACAGCCTAGAGGTGGCTGAAGCAGGAGGAGACTATATAGTGGCAGAAGCATGTGGCCTCCACTGAAATTTAAGATTTTTTTTTTTTTATAATTCTTTACTTTCAAATTTTTTCAGGACAAGACCGGGAGTATACAAAAAAAAAAGAAAAAAGGAAACAAAACATAGAAGAAAATAAAAACAAATTAAATTTAAGATTTTGAAACTGAAATTGAGGATTTTGAAATGGAAATTTCAACTCCCAAGTTTTAATGCCCCGAGCCCCGGCGTGTGGGTACAAAGGACAAAATCAAACAATGTCACATCAGTGTCAATGTCAATCAGTCACATGTCACATGGCAGCACAATGACAGAGCCCGGAGGTGGCATCAGTATGAGGAGACCATATAGTGCCTGAATGACTGCCTGGAGTTTGTGGCAGCTTGGGGAGACCATATAGTGTCTGAATGGCACAGCCTGGAGTTGGCTGAAGCATGATACCATATAGTGTCTGAATGGCACAGCCTGGAGCTGGCAGCAGCATGAGTAGACACTAGGGCTTCACAATCCCTAAGATTAAAAGATGAATTTTGAAATTTAAATTGAATATTTATGGTAGCTAGTGCTACAATAAACATTTCTAGGCCCAGGCCCAGCAGCATCAGTAAACCATATATTGGCTGAATGACAAAGCCTGGAGGTGGCTGAATCATGAGGAAACCCTATAGTGGCTGAATGGCACAGCATAGAGGTGGCTGAAGCATGAGGAGACTATATAGTGGCAGAATGGTACAGCCTGGAGGTGGCTGAAGCATGAGGATACCATATAGTGTCTGAATGGCACAGCCTGGAGTTGGCAGAAGCATGAGGAGACCATTGAAATTTAAGATTTTGAAATTTAAATTTAAGATTTTGAAATGTAAATTGAGGATTTTGAAACTGAAATGTAAACTTGCAAGTTTTAGTGCCCCGGGCCCCGGCATGGGGATACAAAAGGACCAAATTTAACAAGTAGTCACATGTCACATGGCGGCACAATGACAGAGTCTGGAGATGGCATCAGTATGAGGAGACCATATAGTGGCTGAATGACTGCCTGGAGTTTGTGGCAGCATGAAGAAACCATATAGTGGCTGAGTGACAAAGCCTGGAGGTGGCTGAATCATGAGACCATATTGAAATTGAAATTTAAGATTTTGAAATTGAAATTGAGGATTTTGAAAATGAAATTTTAACTCCCAAGTTGTAGTGTACCGGGCCCCAGGGTGTAGGTACAAAGAACCAAATTTGACAAGGAGTCACATGTCAGCACAATGAGAGAGCCTTGAGGTGGCAGCAACAGCATGAGGGCCATGCCAACTGAGAATTGAGTCTGAGGAACCCACCGACTGTTGACTGGGGGTGTGGGATGTCACTTGGGATAAAGTGGATGACCGCGTGAACCGATTAATCACTTCTGCTGGGTTGCTGGTCGAGACACGACTGCTAGCTGACACCGTGAGCTCAGACCTCTCGCTGCGACTCCGGCTGCCACATGCCCCTACTCTGCTGCAACCACTGCCTGTGCCTGATGAATTTAGGCCTCTGCCACTCCACTGTTCATGTCCTGGCACTACTCTGCCTGATATATGAGGGGAGTACAATACACTTAACTACGCTTAAAACAGTATTTTTCTATAACAGCAGCAGGTGTGTACTATTGGCTGTCATTTCACAGTATCTAGGCCCTTGACAGATTAACAGGTACAAAATAGTACACTACTTAGATGTAGGTATGTGATGCGCACTTATGAGGGCAGGAAAATATGCTACAGTACGCTTAAAAATACTGTGTCCCAGATTCCAAAATTCCTTTATAATCAGAAAATGTCAGAATACCACCTGACATTCAAAATAAGAAAATGATACATCATTTCTCTGAAGAAAAGGATCCTTCATTAGATGACAATATGAATATTGTGTGTTCTAGTGACATTAGCTCATCGGAGGAACAGGAAAACATGATACAACTTAATTCTGCAACTGAAGAACCACAACAAAGAATTAACGACTTAAAGCCTACTTGAACTGAGGAACTTCAAAATGGTAAACGTATCACCTCGAATAGTCAGTCAATTCCAACAGCCGGTGGTCAGTATCCACAGTTCCCTGTTTCTACTATTCCTTTTATTACTGGTATCAACATGGCAATAATGCTGGGAGAGTAACTCAAGGATACTCACATGTTTCCTACAATACACAGTCAACCAATCCTTATAATCAGTCATCTGCATTTGCAGTGCCAAATTCCTATAATACAAATCAGCCTTACTCTGATTTCAATGGACAGATTCAAGCACAGATGTGTTCAGTTTCTGGCCCCTTTGGTGCCAATTTGCCATACAATTATGCAGATCCATCCTCTTCTTCAAATCAGAATCCATTGCCTAATCCATACTCTTATAGTTCTACTGGAAATACAGGCTGGCCATGGAGTTCTTGGCAATAATGAAGAAAACACGATAAAAGATGAAACAAGATGAAAAGATGAAACACGACAATGATTTCTAAATTCAATATCTGAATTTTTAATTGCAAAAAATTTGCAGTTGACTACTTGCAGTAGTACTATTTATGCCAAAGACATTTGTAGTTTTTGGCACATTTCTTAACTGTGCTAACTTTTGTGTATGTTTTTGCATTATATTATCTAAAGTTGACATATCTCGCCAGTATTTTTATTTTTATAAGAAACATACTTATTTTTATATATTATTCAATTTTTTTTATACAAGAGTTTTCCTCAGGGCACTTGCTTAAAGTGTCTATAACTATTTTATATATTTGTTTGTTAGGAGTCATAATATATGATTGTGTTGTTTTGTAATGGTTATTTATATTTGAAAGATTTTGTGATTTAAATAATTGTTATGTGTTTGCTGTCTTGTATAAGAAAACTGAATTGACACTTTTCAGCTCTTAAGTGAAAAATGAAGTCAGCACCCTTATCATCTGTTGAGCAGCGATTAAAAAGTGAAATAGTTAGTTTAAGAAAACATGCCCTTTGAAAAAGTTTGGGGGGGGGGTTTGGTGTTCCCCAACAAAGGGGAAAAAAATACGTATTTTTGCACAACACCAGCAGTACACAACAGTGCTGCAGCACACAGTCGCTGTGTAATAAACCAAAAATTGCACTCCTTCACAGACTTTTAGGAATTGACTGCTGGGTACGAATTATACCGTCTACAGACTAGTATAACCAGCAGACCATTTGTTGTGGAACTATGTTCTACAGTACGATTAAAAAACATTGGAGTAGAACACCAGCCAGTGATTACTTTTGCCTGGACTTTTACAGCATCTAGGCCCTTGACAGATTAACAGGTACACAATAGTACACTACTTAGATGTACGTATGGGGTATGCACTTATGAGGGCAGAAAAATGCGCTACAGTGCGCTTAGAAAAACGTATTTTAGTAAAACATCAGCCAGTGATTAATTTTGCCTTGACTTTCACAGTATCTAGGCCCTTGACAGATTAACAGGTACAAAATAGTACACTACTTAGATGTAGGTATGTGGTACACATTTATGAGAGCAGTAAAATGCACTACAGTATGCTTAAAAAACATATTTTTTGCACAACACCAGCAGTACACAACAGTGCTACAGCACACAGTAGCTGTGTACGAAACACAAAATTGCTCTCTTTCACAGACAATTAGGAATGGACTGCTGGGTATGTATTATACCGTCTACAGACTAGTATAACCAGCAGACCATTTGTGGTGGAACAAACAGGGCAGAAAAATGCGTTACAGTACGCTTAAAAAAATGTACTGGAGTAAAACACCAGCCGGTGATTACTTTTGGCTGTCCTTTCACAGTATGTAGGCCCTTGACAGATTAACAGGAACAAAATAGTACACTACTTAGATGTAGGTATGTCTATGCACTTATGAGGACAGAAAAATACACTACAGTACACTTAATAAACGTATTGGGGTAAAACACCAGTCGGTGATTACTTTTGGGTGTCCATTCACAGTATGTAGGCCCTTGACAGATTAACAGGTACAAAATAGTACACCAGTTAGATGTAGGTATGTGTAATGCACTTATGAGGGCAGAAAAATGCGCTACAGTAAGCTAAAAAAAAAAAATTCCCACAGCACCAGCAGTACACAATAATGCTGTAGCACACAGTCACTGTGTACTAAACCCAAAATTGCAAAAATACTATTAGGAATGGACTGCTGGGTACGGATTATACCATCTACAGACTAGTATAACCAGCAGACATTTGTTGTGAAACAAAGACACAGATTTGCCCTAAAAAATGAATCGCTGCAGTAAGAATTAATTTCCGTTCAAAAACGCTGTGCTCTGTGTCCTACAGAAGGCTGAGGTGACTAAGAGGTGAAACGCTGCTGCAGCAAGCCTTTCTGTGTAACACACACACAGCGATATCCGTCCTATCTCTCTGCAGTGTAATGAAGTGACTGGCCGCAAAATGGCTACCGAACATATAGGGCTGTGACATCACAGGGGTGACTGGCTGCTGATAGGCTGCATCCTGCATGTGATTCAGGGTCATCCCGTTTACTTCCCTTCCCGCCTTGCCTTCCCAGAGTTCCTTGCCCCATGTACTGATATGTGGATCTGCCATTTTAGATGCCCTGGAGCCTGGACCGCAGTAAATGGAGTTTAATGAAGCGATTCGCGTGATAGAATCTCGGCGATATCCGCATTCATTGCGAATCGAGTTTTTCATGAAATTCGTAATGAATTTGGGTTCGTCAGCTTCGATTCGCTCATCTCTAGTTGAGTGTTGTTTTTTTTTATTTTTGTAACCCAGTTTGAACTCCCTTCAATTGCCTGTTCATCTTGATAAGCGTTGCCATAAAAATCATCATTATTTAGAGCACAATCAGTAAATAATGTCACCATATGGTCTTTGATAACACTACTATATAACTAAATGACACTATTCTATGACTGAATAAGGTTGGGTTCCCATGTGTCCGGCATCCGGCATAGGTGAGCTCAGCCTAGATCTTGATGCAACTGATGCCACAACTGATGACAAGTTGTCATCAGTTGTATGGCATCCGGCATAGGTGAACTCAGCCTAGATCTTGATGCAACTGATGCCACAACTGATGACAAGTTGTCATCAGTTGTATGGCATCCGGCATCCATTGTTTTCTGGATGCAGTAAGCTGAATTCCCCTGTCCGGTGCAGTTCAGCATGTCGAACTATTGGCAGTCAAAATTGAGATGCTGGATGATTGTGAACTGTATCATTCAAATAGATGGCATCAGTTCTAGCATCAGTTTCCCTCTGGTGCACGCCGGAGGGAAACTATGCAGGACGCATGATATATGCGAACCCAGCCTAACACAACTTTAGCATGTGTAAATAATGCCACCATATCATGACTAAACAACACCACAATAAAATCATTAAATAAAACAACCAGACTGTGACTGACAACACCACAATACAAAAATTGAATAACATCACCAGACTGTGACAGCTGCACAGACATTGTCACGATGCCGGCTGGCAGGTAGTGGACCCTCTGTGCCAGAGAGGGATTGGCGTGGACCGTGCTAGTGGACCGGTTCTAAGCCACTACTGGTTTTCACCAGAGCCCGCCGCAAAGCGGGATGGTCTTGCTGCGGCGGTAGTGACCAGGTCGTATCCACTAGCAACGGCTCACCTCTCTGGCTGCTGA
Source organism: Hyla sarda (assembly GCF_029499605.1). NCBI lineage: Eukaryota > Metazoa > Chordata > Amphibia > Anura > Hylidae > Hyla > Hyla sarda. Next base: position 144,227,731 of record NC_079190.1, on the reverse strand, counting down.
AGATAGGCGCGGTACAAGGGAGTAGGCAGAAGCAAGGTCGGACGTAGCAGAAGGTCGGGGCAGGCAGCAAGGATCGTAGTCAGGGGCAACGGCAGAAGGTCTGGAAACACTGGCAAGGGACACACAAGGAACGCTTTCACTGGCACTAAGGCAACAAGATCCGGCAAGGGAGTGCAAGGGAAGTGAGGTAATATAGGGAAGTGCACAGGTGATAACCCTAATTGGAACCACTGCGCCAATCAGCGGCGCAGTGGCCCTTTAAATCGCAGAGACCCGGCGCGCGCGCGCCCTAGGGAGCGGGGCCGCGCGCGCCGGGACAGAACAGACGGGGAGCGAGTCAGGTAGGGGAGCCGGGGTGCGCATCGCGAGCGGGCGCTACCCGCATCGCGAATCGCATCCCGGCTGGCAGCAGGATCGCAGCGCCCCGGGTCAGAGGACGTGACCGGAGCGCTGCAGCGGAGGGGGAGAAGCGAGCGCTCCGGGGAAGAGCGGGAACCCGGAGCGCTCGGCGTAACAGTACCCCCCCCCTTGGGTCTCCCCCTCTTCTTGGAGCCTGAGAACCTGAGGAGCAGACTTTTGTCAAGGATGTTGTCCTCAGGTTCCCAGGATCTCTCTTCAGGACCACAACCCTCCCAGTCTACTAAAAAAAAATTTTTCCCTCTGACCTTTTTGGCAGCCAAAATCTCCTTGACCGAGAAGACGTCCGAGGAGCCGGAAACAGGAGTGGGAGGAACAGATTTGGGAGAAAAACGGTTGAGGATGAGTGGTTTGAGAAGAGAGACGTGAAAGGCATTAGGGATACGAAGAGAAGGAGGAAGAAGAAGTTTATAAGAGACAGGATTAATTTGACACAAAATTTTGAAAGGACCAAGATAGCGTGGTCCCAACTTGTAGCTAGGGACACGGAAGCGGACATATTTAGCGGAGAGCCATACCTTGTCTCCAGGGGAAAAAACGGGGGGAGCTCTTCTTTTCTTATCTGCGAATCTCTTCATGCGTGAAGAAGCCTGTAAGAGAGAATTTTGGGTCTCTCTCCATATAATGGAAAGGTCACGAGAAATTTCATCCACAGCGGGCAGACCAGAGGGCAAGGGGGTAGGGAGGGGGGGAAGAGGGTGACGGCCGTACACCACGAAAAATGGGGATTTGGAGGAAGATTCAGAGACCCTGAAGTTATACGAGAATTCGGCCCATGGAAGGAGATCTGCCCAGTCATCCTGGCGGGAGGAAACAAAATGTCGCAAATAATCACCCAGGATCTGGTTAATTCTTTCTACTTGTCCATTGGACTGGGGATGATATGCAGAGGAAAAATTTAATTTAATCTTGAGTTGTTTACAGAGAGCTCTCCAGAATTTAGACACGAATTGGACCCCTCTATCCGAAACAATCTGCGTAGGCAACCCGTGAAGACGAAAAATGTGTACAAAAAATTGTTTAGCCAACTGAGGCGCAGAAGGAAGACCAGGAAGAGGGATGAAATGTGCCATTTTGGAGAATCGATCAACGACCACCCAAATAACGGTGTTGCCACGGGAAGGGGGTAAATCCGTAATAAAATCCATACCAATCAGAGACCAAGGCTGTTCGGGGACAGGCAGAGGATGAAGAAAACCAGCGGGCTTCTGGCGAGGAGTCTTATCCCGGGCACAGATAGTGCAGGCTCGCACAAAGTCCCCAACATCCGTCTCCAGAGTCGGCCACCAATAGAAGCGGGAGATGAGTTGCACAGATTTCTTGATGCCCGCATGACCTGCGAGATGGGAGGAGTGGCCCCATTTGAGGATTCCGAGGCGTTGGCGTGGAGAAACAAAGGTCTTTCCTGGAGGAGTCTGCCTGATGGAGGCAGGAGAAGTGGAGATCAGGCAGTCAGGTGGAATGATGTGTTGCGGAGGGAGATCAACTTCTGAGGCATCCGAGGAACGAGAGAGAGCATCGGCCCTAATGTTCTTATCGGCAGGACGAAAGTGAATCTCAAAATTAAATCGGGCAAAGAACAGAGACCACCGGGCCTGGCGAGGATTCAGCCGTTGGGCCGACTGGAGGTAGGAGAGGTTCTTGTGGTCGGTGTAGATAATAACAGGAAATCTTGATCCCTCCAGCAGGTGCCTCCATTCCTCAAGTGCTAATTTAATGGCTAGAAGCTCTCGATCCCCGATGGAGTAGTTCCTCTCCGCTGGAGAGAAGGTCCTAGAGAAAAAACCACAAGTGACAGCATGCCCGGAAGAATTTTTTTGTAGAAGAACAGCTCCAGCTCCTACTGAGGAGGCATCAACCTCCAATAGGAAGGGTTTGGAAGGGTCAGGTCTGGAGAGCACGGGAGCCGAAGAAAAGGCAGACTTGAGTCGTTTAAAGGAGTCCTCTGCTTGAGGAGGCCAAGACTTGGGATCAGCATTTTTCTTGGTTAAAGCCACGATAGGAGCCACAATGGTAGAAAAATGTGGAATAAATTGCCTGTAATAATTGGCGAACCCCAAAAAGCGTTGGATAGCACGGAGTCCGGAGGGGCGTGGCCAATTTAAGACGGCAGAGAGTTTGTCGGGATCCATCTGTAGTCCCTGGCCAGAGACCAAATATCCTAGAAAAGGAAGAGATTGGCATTCAAACAGACATTTCTCAATTTTGGCATAGAGTTGGTTGTCACGAAGTCTCTGAAGAACCATACGGACATGCTGGCGGTGTTCTTCTAGATTGGCAGAAAAAATTAGGATATCGTCCAGATATACCACAACACAGGAGTATAACAGATCACGAAAAATTTCATTGACAAAGTCTTGGAAGACGGCAGGGGCATTGCACAGTCCAAAGGGCATGACCAAATACTCAAAGTGTCCATCTCTGGTGTTAAATGCCGTTTTCCACTCGTCCCCCTCTCTGATGCGGATGAGGTTATAGGCGCCTCTTAAGTCCAATTTAGTGAAGATGTGGGCACCTTGGAGGCGATCAAAGAGTTCAGAGATGAGGGGTAAGGGGTAGCGGTTCTTAACCGTGATTTTATTAAGACCGCGGTAGTCAATGCAAGGACGTAGGGAGCCATCTTTTTTGGACACAAAGAAAAATCCGGCTCCGGCAGGAGAGGAGGATTTACGGATAAAGCCCTTTTTTAGATTCTCCTGGACGTATTCGGACATGGCAAGAGACTCTGGGGCAGAGAGAGGATAAATTCTGCCCCGGGGTGGAGTAGTACCCGGGAGGAGGTCGATAGGGCAATCATAAGGCCTGTGAGGAGGTAGAGTCTCAGCTTGTTTTTTGCAGAAAACATCCGCGAAGTCCATATAGGCCTTAGGGAGACCGGTTACTGGAGGAACCACAGAGTTACGGCAAGGGTTATTGGGAACCGGTTTTAGACAGTTCTTAGAACAAGAGGACCCCCAACTCTTGATCTCCCCAGTGGACCAATCCAGGGTTGGGGAATGAAGTTGAAGCCAGGGAAGTCCAAGGAGAATCTCCGAGGTGCAATTGGGGAGGACCAAAAGTTCAATCCTCTCATGATGAGATCCGATGCTCATAAGAAGGGGCTCCGTGCGGAAACGTATGGCACAGTCCAATCTTTCATTATTTACACAATTGATGTAGAGGGGTCTGGCGAGACTGGTCACTGGGATGTTGAACCTGTTGACGAGAGAGGCCAAAATAAAATTTCCTGCAGATCCAGAGTCCAAGAAGGCCACTGTAGAGAAGGAGAAGGCAGAGGCAGACATCCGCACAGGCACAGTAAGACGTGGAGAAGCAGAGTAGACATCAAGGACTGTCTCACCTTTGTGCGGAGTCAGCGTACGTCTTTCCAGGCGGGGAGGACGGATAGGACAATCCCTCAGGAAGTGTTCGGTACTAGCACAGTACAGGCAGAGGTTCTCCATACGGCGTCGTGTCCTCTCTTGAGGTGTCAGGCGAGACCGGTCGACCTGCATAGCCTCCACGGCGGGAGGCACAGGAACAGATTGCAGGGTACCAGAGGAGAGAGGAGCCGAGGAGACGAAACGCCTCGTGCGAACAGAGTCCATATCTTGACGGAGTTCCTGACGCCTTTCAGAAAAACGCATGTCAATGCGAGTGGCTAGGTGAATAAGTTCATGTAGATTAGCAGGAATTTCTCGTGCGGCCAGAACATCTTTAATGTTGCTGGATAGGCCTTTTTTGAAGGTCGCGCAGAGGGCCTCATTATTCCAGGACAATTCTGAAGCAAGTGTACGGAATTGTACGGCATACTCGCCAACGGAAGAATTACCCTGGACCAGGTTCAACAGGGCAGTCTCAGCAGAAGAGGCTCGGGCAGGTTCCTCAAAGACACTTCGGATTTCCGAGAAGAAGGAGTGTACAGAGGCAGTGACGGGGTCATTGCGGTCCCAGAGCGGTGTGGCCCATGACAGGGCTTTTCCGGACAGAAGACTGACTACGAAAGCCACCTTAGACCTTTCAGTGGGAAACAGGTCCGACATCATCTCCAGATGCAGGGAACACTGGGAAAGGAAGCCACGGCAAAACTTAGAGTCCCCATCAAATTTATCCGGCAAGGATAAGCGTATCCCAGGAGCGGCCACTCGCTGCGGAGGAGGTGCAGGAGCTGGCGGAGGAGATGACTGCTGAAGCTGTGGTAGCAACTGTTGTAGCATAACGGTCAGTTGAGACAGCTGTTGGCCTTGTTGCGCAATCTGTTGTGACTGCTGGGCGACCACCGTGGTGAGGTCAGCGACAACTGGCAGAGGAACTTCAGCGGGATCCATGGCCGGATCTACTGTCACGATGCCGGCTGGCAGGTAGTGGACCCTCTGTGCCAGAGAGGGATTGGCGTGGACCGTGCTAGTGGACCGGTTCTAAGCCACTACTGGTTTTCACCAGAGCCCGCCGCAAAGCGGGATGGTCTTGCTGCGGCGGTAGTGACCAGGTCGTATCCACTAGCAACGGCTCACCTCTCTGGCTGCTGAAGATAGGCGCGGTACAAGGGAGTAGGCAGAAGCAAGGTCGGACGTAGCAGAAGGTCGGGGCAGGCAGCAAGGATCGTAGTCAGGGGCAACGGCAGAAGGTCTGGAAACACTGGCAAGGGACACACAAGGAACGCTTTCACTGGCACTAAGGCAACAAGATCCGGCAAGGGAGTGCAAGGGAAGTGAGGTAATATAGGGAAGTGCACAGGTGATAACCCTAATTGGAACCACTGCGCCAATCAGCGGCGCAGTGGCCCTTTAAATCGCAGAGACCCGGCGCGCGCGCGCCCTAGGGAGCGGGGCCGCGCGCGCCGGGACAGAACAGACGGGGAGCGAGTCAGGTAGGGGAGCCGGGGTGCGCATCGCGAGCGGGCGCTACCCGCATCGCGAATCGCATCCCGGCTGGCAGCAGGATCGCAGCGCCCCGGGTCAGAGGACGTGACCGGAGCGCTGCAGCGGAGGGGGAGAAGCGAGCGCTCCGGGGAAGAGCGGGAACCCGGAGCGCTCGGCGTAACAGACATCCTTGGCTGCTTGTTTTCCAAGCAAATTACAACCAGATATTGTAACACAAAGTGCTTATCCTACATTCCTCTATAATATTCTTAGAAATATTCCTATCTGGTTGCTTCTTCTAATACTGATTCCAATACTGTTAGAAGCCTTAGTGGTAGGCCTGTTGTATTGCCAATGTACCCAAATATACTGCAAATATAGTTAGAATTGCCCTTCTTTGCCTATTTGTTTTAAGCTCAGTGCTGTGTCTGCCTTCCTCACTGTGTAAGCTGTGTTGCTCACAAATACAATACTGCATACATTATAATATTATCCCAAATATCCAAAATAATAGTGCCCCCTAAAATAATGAAAATAATGTAAGATAAAAGTAAATTGCGCTATGCAGCTAGTGCTCACAAAATACCCCTCAAAATAGCTCCATAGAGATAGAAATCCACAATAAGTAGCACCATACACATAGTGTCCCTTTTAAAGTGCCATACAATAAAAAGCTTTATACAAATATTACCATCCAATAAACAGCATAGAGGTGGTGCTCCTTAAAGGTGCTTTCCCAAGATTTTAACACTGATGAAATATCCTTGGACAGACTGAGCTTATCTATCGCCTTTTAGAAGGGGCCACAACACTCCAGAAAACACTACAATACAGTAGCTCTTGAGGGTTTACCAGGCACCATTCCACTTCTGGTTTGACTAAAAATACTGACCAAAATACTATGTGTGAACTGAGCCTTAGGCTTGGGATCCCACACATGATTTTAGTCTCTATTTTTTTTTTTTTTTTTGCCAAAACCAAGAATGGAACCAACAAAGGGAAACATCATAAAGGAAAGATTTAAATATTTTTCTGTGTTTTGAGCCCATGCCTGTTTTTGCCTAAATTATTAACTTAAATCAATTGGTGCCAGAAAGTTATACAGATTTGTAAATTTTTTCAAGAGCAGATTTGTTAAATCCTTCCAGTATTTAACAGCTGCTGTATACGACAGAGGAAGTTCTTTTCTTGTTCTTTTTTAATATGCCTCGGGATATGTTAAAAAACAAAAGGACATGCCCCCTTTTAGGTTTTCTGGGCTGTTTTGTTAGTGCAAAATCAGAGAAACCCAACAGAAACAGATTAATCTGGTGCATTTGAATGCAACAAGAATGTCCCATGAGGTTTCAGGGCAAATTTATATATAACAACCTTTAAGGGGTTGCCCCCTGTCGGGGAAAACCCTTTACTAGAACCCCCCCCCCCCTTTTTTTTATTTTTTAAATATAACCTTTATTGGTATTTTAAAATTATACCCAACACAGACATTTAAAATTCCAGCGGATATGATATGGTGTGTAAACTAGTATCTGTTATACACTTATTAGGGATAAAAGGGTCCAAGTGTGCGCTTATGTAGTCGTGTGCTTCTTATCCAACACACGTCAGCTGTTGGTACCCAATCCCTACACTATCATTATCCTCTGCTGATTTAAAACCGAGCAACTACTAGCCTCCCCGACATTTCAGGTGCATACAGGTGGTAACAGGCATACCATCAGGTAGGTATCCCCCAATCAGCATGCAGCCCATGTCATCTTCCTCTTTCTTTTGCTGCTTCTCAAAAGATAAATATTCTGCATATTGTTATCACATTCATTGTTCTCTGGAATTACAGTAGACTACTGATTTTCATAAATTTTTCCCCCTGCTGTACTCGAGAGTCTCAGATACAGCAGACCCTATTGGGTTTTCTACCCTCCTTTTTGTTTTCCCCTACATCCTCAGGGTCCATTATGCGGTGCTCTTCTACCTCCATTGTTATGATATGTTATAGTTATAGTCTTCTGTTAATCTCATTCTAACTACCTTGTCTGCTTCACTCGCCGCATCTCTATCCTCTGCCTGGCACTCCTTCTTTCCCTGCTCCCTGGCTCACGCTCGGCCACCTTGCCCTGGCGCGATTTATTCGGGACTCGCAAGACTTCCTCCGCTGCCTCACACTATACTCTGCAGCGCCGCGCTCTTTTTCCTCACAGACAACGCTGCCGGGCTATACACAAGACGTCCCTGTAACAAAAAATACAACATTTAATTAACCTTGCTTGCTATATTACTATATTTTACTTACCGTATTTATCGGCATATAACACGCACTGGCGTATAACACGCACCCCCATTTTAACAGGGAAATTTAAGTAAAAAAAATAAAATGTTAAATAAATGACTTGGACTAAATGCCACATCATCCCCCCAACTTCGTTTTCTTCTGCACCTCAGTTTGGTCCCGTCCCCTCCAGTGCCACATCATTCCTCCCCTTTTATCAGTCCCTGCGCCACACATTTACCCCTCTCATCGCCACCCCCCATGTCTCATAATTTCCCACTGTCATAGACCACCACTAGCCATACAGACATTAAGCATTTAGTGCCTCCCCCACCATCATTTCCCCCTGTCTCATCATGTCCCCCATCATTCCTCCCTCATCATCCCCACACCCTGTCTCATCATGTCCCTCATCATTCCCCCTCATCATCCCCCACCCTGTCTCATCATGTCATCCATCATTCCCCCCTCATCATCCCCCCACCCTGTCTCATCATGTCATCCATCATTCCCCCCTCATCATCCCCCCACCCTGTCTCATCATGTCCCCCATCATTTCCCCTCATCATCCCCCCACCCTGTCTCATCATGTCCCCCCTCATCATCCCCCCACCCTGTCTCATCATGTCCCCCCTCATCATCCCCCCACCCTGTCTCATCATGTCCCCCCCTCATCATCATCCGCCCACCCTGTCTCATCATGTCCCTCATCATTCCCCCCTCAATCCCCCCCCCTCATCATTTCCCCCTGTCTCATCCCCCCATCATCCCCCCCCTCATCATTTCCCCCTGTCTCATCTGGAGGTCCGCAGGTTGAAGACCACTGGATGCCATAGGAGGAACATGATGGGGGGATGATGAGACAGGGGGAAAATGAAGAGGGGGGGGGAATGATGGGGGGATGAGACGGGGAAATGATGAGGGGGGCCAACTGCTGTCCAAGCATGCTTGGAGTTGTAGTTTTGCAACATCTGGAGGTCCGCAGGTTGAAGACCACTCTTCCCCTTTCCTTACTTGTCTGCGCTTCGGCTGTCTTGCAAGGTCAGTGAACCAGATGAGTTACGTCCTCTCCCGGCTCCTCTGCACGGCATCACAGATGTCCCTTTTCGGCAGCAACTACAGGAAATGAAGTGATGCCGCACAGAGAAGCCGGCAGAGGACGTAACTCATCTGCTTCACTGACACTGCAAGACCCTCCGCCTGACCTGACCTGCCGAAGCTCAGACAGGTAAGGAAAATAAACAAAACTATAAAAAGCAGGGAAAGGGGGAATGATGAGGGAGGGAAAATGAAAAGTGAAACTCACTTGTCTCCCGCACAATCCACAGGTACTGGTGTGGTGGATAGTGCGGGAGACGCTGATTAAAAGGTAGCACAGATCTGGGCAAGGTAGAGCTCATTTTAATCAGCGTCTATCCACCACACCAGTACCTGTGGATAGTGAGTGCGGGAGAAAACAAGTGACAGAGCGGGGAGGAGACGCCGCTGGTCACTGATTTAAAGGGGTATTCCAGGAAAAAACTTTCATATCAACTGGCTCCAGTAAATTAAACAGATTTGTAAATTATATAGTAGAACAAAGATAGAAAAATGTCCGCACTCACCAAGCCGTATCAAATGATTCGCTTTATTGGATTCTTCAGATATCCATGAAAAAGCATAAGACAAAAACACCCGAGTGCAGGGAGGGGTAGCAGCTCTGAACAGGGAGACTAGGAGCGGCTGTCAGGAACAACAGCACCGTTTCGCGTTATTCACACATCTTCCGGATGCGTGAATAACGCGAAATGGTGCAGAACTTATCCTCAGCAGAGGTGACTCTTGGTCTTCCTTTCCTGGGGTGGTCCGCATGTGAGCCAGTTTCTTATTAGCTCTTGATGGTTTTTGTGACTGCACTTGGGGACACTTTCCACCTAGAATATGACATATTATCAGTTGTTTCACACTTTTTTGTTATGTCTATAATTCCACATGTGTTAATTTATAGTTTTGATGCCTTCAGTGTGAATCTATAATTTTCATAGTCATGAAAATAAAGAAAACTCTTTGAATGAGAAGGTGTGTCCAAACTTTTGGTCTGTACTGTATATATATATATATATATATATATATATATATATATATATATATATAACTGGTTCACTATTGGTCCACTTATTAAATATCACTATGGCTGATGAGAATACTGCTAGAAAATCAAATAAGTCCGACTTCCCAAGTAGAGAAAAAGATATTGAAATTGCTTTATTAGACCAGATAAAAAAATCTGGTGGACGAGTGCTGTCTGTCAGTCTGTCAGGTTGGCTGTCCAGTCAGTAATGTGTGTTATGCATGATTCTATAACTAACTCTGTGGTTATGGGTATGTCCCAAACCTCAACCACTAGTTCCCAGAAATAACACCCTTCTACCCCGTTCGAGTCCTTCTGGTTGTTGGAGGACTCTACATCTGCCATGGCGAAAGGTTTTAAAAGTCCGGGAAATGCACACAAAAGAGACAATTTTGTCAAACCGGTCCCTCTACCCCAAAAAAGGCAGCATTACCTAAGGGAGATCAGGTCACAGTGTCTGATGCGCCTCTGAAAGTGAGCTCTAAAAAAGGTGTCCAAGTACTGCACCACATATTATAGACCCTAGGAGATACTTAGTAAACGGGTTGTCAAAGCCTGACTTTGGCTTAAGCCTAACTTATACAATACCTCATCTAGCCATGAATCATCAAAGGAATCTGACTCACATCATCCTTCTGATTCAGATTATGAGTACTCCCGAATAGTTACTGATAATCCAGAATCTATCATTTTAGATAGTAAGGGTGAGCCGTTTTTTTGATCCTGGGCACATCAAACACCCGTGCTCAGGTGAATGAGTGCCTGGATCCACAAACCCTTGGATAAATCCATGCACCAGGAGTAAACTCAAGGCGGAATGTCCCAGGCCAACCCTCTCTCATAATGCCTCTTTAACCCCTGAAATTGAACCAATTTTGGTCAAATATCTCTTTCTTAGGACCCCTTACTAAAATTGTAGACATGTCTGAAGAGGCTTATGTATCTGGTCACCCCGTAAACATTGAAGTCCTCCGAGGTTGGGCACAACAAGCAGCTTGTCTGTTTGGCATTGTCAACTCTGCTTTCTGAAGCAACAACATAGAGCCATCCTTCTAAAATTAGACCCCCAATTGATGCATCTGGCAAACTCTGAACCAGATTCAGAGGGCCTTTTATTTGGTGAATCCTTCATCAAAGAAATTAGCAAATACGTAGGGCTATTTTCCTCACTCAACAAAGCCCAAACATCATGGAAAAAAATTTTCAAGATAAAAATTTTGGAAAGGCCATGAAAGGAAAAGGCCGCTTTCCTGGCCGATGTTCCCAAGGAAGACAACATTACAGGGCTCATTATCAGTACGACAATCAACAAAGTTCAACCTTCTCCAACCAACCCCCTTCTTTCCCTCAAGAGGTCGTCCATGGAGAGCAAGAGGCCACCGAGGCTACCCAAGATCCCGTCCACCAACAGGTAAGTGCCACAACTCCCTTTTCTTCCCATGTCCCATTAGGAGGAAGGCTCAGACATTTTTTCCTAGCTTGGAAGACAATCACTACAGATGCTTGGATTCTGAATACCATCAAGGGTTATTTAATAGACTTTCTTTCTACACCAATGCAGCTATATCTTCCCCATCCTATAATATTTTCAAAAGGAGACCACAATTTGATGTCAGGAAATCAAAGAACTATACGCCAAATAGGCAATCCTGCCAGTCTCCTTAGAATCCTCAGGGTTTTTAAGCAACCTCTTTTTGGTAAAAAAGAAGGATGGCAATTTCAGACCTGTTATAAACCTGAAAGTATTAAACACATTCATCAGATATCAACACTTCAAGATGGAAGGAATCCATCTTTTAAAGGATCTTTTGATCCAAGAGGACTGGTTGATCAAAATAGACCTCAAGGATGCCTAAATAACAGTCCCTATTGATCCCAGTCATTAACCGTATTTTCAGTTTATATGGGAAAATCAAAATGGCAATTCACAAGTCTGCCTTTCGGTCTTTCCTCAGCTCCATAGTGTTTTACAAAGCTTCTAAAACCAGTGGTAGCTTCCCTTCGAAGTCGAGGGGTTTGTCTAATAATATATCTAGACGACATTCTAATTATGGCCCAATCACCATCCCTCGTTCAACTTCATTCCCAGTGGACTCTGTCCCTATTGAATGGTCTGGGATTCTTGATAAACATCAAAAAATCAGTATTAACCCCTTCAAAGGAGGTAGAATTTCTGGGATTCATGATCAATACCCACTCATCTCTTCTGAGCTTGCCATCACAGAAAGTGAAATTAATCAAAAAAGAAATCCGTTCTGTTCTAAACAAACAATTGATATATCTAAGATCTATCGCACGAATAGTAGGCCTCTTATCTGCCTCAATTCAGGCAATCTTTTCAGCCCCACTCCATTACAGGGCTCTCCAACCCCTCAAAGCCAAACATTTGAGAAATGGTCTTGGGTATTCAGATAAAGTTCCTCTGATTCCAGACACCCAAAAAGAGCTTCTTTGGTGGTTACACCATATTCAAGAATGGAAAGGGAAAGCTATTTTCAATTCTTCTCCAGATCAGGTTATAGAGTCAGATTCAAGTCATCTAGGCTGGGGTGCTCGCTGTGGAACTTGCCCGCAAGAGCTTCTCCAAAGGGAAATCTCATTGCTGTATCCTACTGAAGATGGACAACATCTCAGCAGTGCAATATATCAATCATTTTGTGGTCACAAAATTGAAAGCCCTAGCCAACATCACCAAGGATTTCTGGCATTTTTGTCTGAACAAGAGCATAATTATCAAAGTGGAATATCTTCCAGGCCTCTCCAACACAGTGGCAGACTGGAACTCTCGCTTCCTTGTAGATTCCAGCGACGGCAAACTCGATCCAAATATTTTTCTTCAAATCAATTCCTTATGGGACCCTCTGAGTTTGGATCTTTTCGCTTCACATCTAAATCGACAAGTACCCAAATTTTTCAGCTGGCGTCCCGATCCAGAAGCTCAAGGTGTAGACGCTTTTCCACAATTTTGGCCACCCGTGACACTCGCTTTTCCCCCCTTTTCCCTCATATCGAGGGTGCTAATTCAAACTCAGATCCATGGTGGCCAACTCAGCCTTGGTTTCCTCAAATTTTGGGATTGCCTATAAACATTCCTTGCATCATCCCACTGTCTTCAGACATTCTCCTAGATCTGTCAGGGAATCCCCACCCTCACATTCTTTCAGGGAACCTATCTCTAATCGCATGGTTGATATCAGGTCAATCAAACCTTATCCATAATTTTCACAGGCAACTGAAGACATCTTATCTGAAGCCTGGGCTCCAGGTACCAAGTCTGCTTACAGATCTGCCTGGAAAGTTTGGGTTCATTGGTGCTTTCAAAGGAATCTGGATCCCATACATTCTTCTCTTGCCCACATTCTGAACTTTCTTTACTCATCTTTTACATAAGGTAAAGCCTATGGTACTATAAATGTTCACCGTTCTGCTATATCTTCTAACCACTCTCCCATAGATTCCATTCCTATAGGTAGACATCCTTTAGTCTGCAAGTTGCTTAAAGGTATGCGTTTCAGAAGACCTCCTCAACCCAAATATGATTCTACTTGGGATGTTTCCCTGATTCTTAATATGTTTAAATCCTGAGAAGATAATGATGTTCTTTCCCTTAAATTACTCTCTTTCAAACTTACGGTCCTTCTTTGTCTTATACCAGTTAAGAGTTTCGGACGTGAGGGCTTTGGACATCTCTCATCGATATTTTTCTCCTCAAAGTGTTTACTTTTCTATTAATCATCGTACTAAAACTAACCTTCGTACTGTTTTTTACCCCGCTTTTCCTCACCACAACAAATTATGTGTCGTTTGATGTCATACGCGTCCAAAACTCGTAACATCAGTCCAAAACCCCCTTCTCAACTTCTAATTTCCCATTGCAAACCCTATCTGCCAGTTTCTTCTTCTTCTACTCTAGCTAGATGGGTCAAGATTGCAATGCAATCCAAGCAGGAGGTTCCCTATCAGACATCCTTAAGACGGCTAATTGGTCTTCAGAGTCAACTTTCAGAACCTTTTATTTTAGACCAGATTCTCATGTTTCCTCACTGACTGTCTAATGTTATATACAGTTGATATTGTATCTTAATTGTTTTATATTTTCACAAGCTTTGGACTGACATCATAATAGGAGTCCCTTGACTTGCAATAAAATGGAGGATTTTCCTAGTTCTGATGATGGAAAATATAGATTTTATTAAAGACAAGAGGCAAGTATTATCCCTCCCTCATTTACCCAACCCTATAATTCTGTTTTCTTACTCTTTTCTTTCATATCTTAAAGGAACTCTTTCTTCAAAGAACTCACCTCAATGGTTGCTCCTAGGACTGTTGATTCCTGCAAGTTTCCTTCTGACTTATTTTCTGCTCCAGTTCCTGTTTTTTTCAGCACCAATGAAAGAGGAAGATGAAGAGACACCTATTCCTTATATAACCTGGGCTGCATGCTGATTGGAGGATACCTACCTGATTGTATACCGGTTACCACCTGCATGCACCTGAAAGTTTTTTTCTTCTGTTCTGTTAACTCTTTTGCTGCAGTTTTTTTGTAAAAGAAAGATTTGGCATCATAATACTGGCCTCGTCTTTAATAAAATCTACATTTTCCGTCATCAAAACTAGGAAAATCCTTAATTCTCTTTATTTCTATGTAGAATTCTTTTGTGATGTTGTAACAATAAACGTTGCCTTTATCATGATGAACCCAGGAGCAAGAGAGGCAAAGAGTAATTCTAAATTATGAAGGGTTGTCTTCTACATGTGGAGCAAATATTAAAATTTTGAAGGAAAATAGACATGACTAAGAAATCTGTTCCCACTACTGTTAAAGGGGAACTCAGGTGGAAAGTTGTACAGATTTTTAAATTACTTCTATTAAAAAAAATCTTAATCCTTCCAGTACTTATCAGCTGCTGTATATGACAGAGGAAGTTCTTTTCTGTTTAAATTTCTTTTCTGTCTGTCCATAGTGCTCTCTGCTGACACCTCTGTCCATGTCAGGAACTGTCCACAGCAGGAGAGGTTTACTATGGGGATTTGCTCCTACTCTGGACAATTCCTGACACGGACAGAGGTGTCAGCAGAGGGCACTGTGGTCAGACAAAAAGAAAATTCAAACAGAAAAGAACTTTCTCTGTAGTATACAGCAGCTGATAAGTACTGGAAGGATTACATTTTTTTTATAAAAGCAATTTACAAATCTGTAAAATTTTCTGGCACCAGTTGATTTAACCTCTTAAGGATGCAGGACGCTGTGACCCCGCGTCATACCGAGTCGGTCCCGGTGGCTAATGAAAGCCTGGGCTACTAGCGTGCATCACCGATCATTGTGCCATGCGCTATTAACCCTTTAAATGCGAAGCTTCCCGGCAGCTCACTCGGGCCTTTTTTTAATATGCGCTAAATTCACCATTAAATTTGCATGCGCATGCGCAATATCGCGCGATAAAGGAGCTAAAAGAAAGGAGAGATCAATATGCGTGAAAATTCGCGCTTGCCAGTCTGACACAGTAACTAGTATTGGAGCCTTGTTTTCACCACAAGCTGGAAGCAGGAAGGGATGATCACTGTGATGTGTACTGTGAAAAAAATGCGACTATTCATAATTGCGAATATTTAGCGCTATATTCGCAATATTCGCAAATATGCAATATTCGCAACAAATATTCGCATTTCTAATATTCGCGCCCAACACTAATCGGGACCATCGCGGTGAAATCGCAATGTCCCGATCAGCTAGAGGTCCCCTTACCTGCCTCTATTGCGTCCCATTGGCGATTGATTGCTCCAAGGCTGAAATTCAGGCTTGAGCAATCGACCGCCGATAATACTGATCTTTGCCATCTCAATTTATGGCAATGATCTGTGTAGCAGATCAGTGTGTGCAGTGTAATAGCCACTAGGGGGGCTATAACACTGCAAAAAAAGTGTGAAAAAAGTTAATAAAGATCATTTAACCCCTTCCCTAATAAAAGTTAGAATCAACCCCCTTTTCCCATTTAAAAAAATGGTGTAAATAAATATAAAAGTAAACATATGTGATATCACTGAGTGCGGAAATGTCTGAACTATAAAAATGTATCATTAATTAAACCGCTTGGTCAATGGTGTACGCGCAAAAAAATTCCAAATCAAAAATAGCGTATTTTTGGTCACTTTTTATACCATGAAAAAAATAATAAAAAGCGATCAAAAAGTCTGATCAATATAAAAATGATACCAATAAAAACTTCAGATCATTGCGCAAAAAATGAGCCCCAATACCGGCCCATAGGCAGAAAAATAAAAAAGTAATAGGGGTCAGAAGATGACAATTTTAACCCCTACAGGACCCATGACGTAACGGTACGTCCCGACACCCTGGGTCTTAAGGACCAGGGACGTACATTTACGTCATGGGCAGTTTTAGTCCCCGCCGTGCGCCGGGCGGGGATCGGAGCGGGATGGCTGCTGAAATCATTCAGCAGGCATCCCGTGCAAATGACCAGGGGGGTCATCAGACCCCCCCATGTCGGCGATCGCGGCAAATCGCAAATGAATTCACACTTGCGATTTGCGCGATTCCGGGTCATTACGGGTCTATAGTGACCCGGTGACCCGCAATGTAAGGGGGATCGCGGGTGTCTAAGACACCCACGATCCCCCTGAAGCGATAGGAGTGAGGTGGCACGGGTGCCACCCCTCCTATCCCTGCTATTGGTGGTCTAGACGCGACCACCAATAGCAGATCGGGGGCGGGGGGGGTTTACTTTCGTTTTCCCCGTCCTGCCCTCCCACAATAGGCGGGGCAGGACGGGGAAACGACGGGGACCGGCGCCGAAGATCCACTTACCGATCCGGGCGGGCGTCGGAGGCTGCAGGCGACGGAGATCGGCGGGCGGCGATGACGTGCGGCTGGATCCGACGGAAGCCGGTGAGTTGCCTAGCAACATCTGGAGGGTACAGTTAGAGACCATTATACAGTGGTCTCTAACTGTAGCCCTCCAGATGTTGCAAAACTACAACTCCCAGCATGCCCAGACTGCTGTTTGGGCATGCTGGAATATGTAGTTTTGCAACAGCTGGAGGGCTACAGTTTGAGACCACTATATAGTGGTCCCTAAACTGTAGCCCTCCAGATCTTGCAAAACTACAACTCCTAGCATGCTCAAACAACTGTTTGCTGTCAGGGCATGCTGGGAATTGTAGTTTTGCAACAGCTGGAGGTCCACAGTTTGGAGATCACTTTGCAGTGGTCTCTAAAACTGTAGCCCAACAGATGCAAAACTGCAAATCCCAGCATGTCCAAACAGCAATCAGCTGTCTCGGCATGCTGGGAGTTGTAGTTGCGTACCTCCAGCTATTGCATAACTACATCTTCCAGCATGCCCTTCGGCGATCAGTACATGCTGGGAGTTGTAGTTTTGCAACAGCTGGAGGCACACTGGTTAGAAAATACTGAGTTAGGTAACAGAACCTAACTGAAGGTTTTCCAACCAGTGTGCCTCCAGCTGTTGCAAAAGTACAACTCCCAGCATGCACGGTCTGTCAGTACATGCTGGGAGTTGTAGTTTTGGAACAGCTGGAGGTTTGCCCCCCCCCCCATGTGAACGTACAGGGTACATTCACACGGGCAGGCTTACAGTAAGTTTCCTGCTCCAAGTTTGGGCTGCGGCAAATTTTTCGCCGTATCTCAAACTTCTAGCGAGAAACTCACCGTAACCCGCCAGTGCGAATGTACCCTAAAAACACTACACTACACTAACACCTAATAAAGAGTAAAACACTACATATACATCCCCTTACACTGTCCCCCCAATAAAAATGAAAAACGTATTGTATGGCAGTGTTTCCAAAACGGAGCCTCCAGCTGTTGCAAAACAACAACTCCCAGCATTTCCGGACAGCCACTGACTGTCCAGGCATGCTGGGAATTTAGCAACAGCTGGAGGCACCCTGTTTGGGAATCACTGGCGTATAATACCCCTATGTCCACCCCTGTGCAATCCCTAATTTAGTCCTCAAATGCGCATGGCGCTCTCTCACTTTGGAGCCCTGTCGTATTTCAAGGCAACAGTTTAGGGCCACATATGGGGTATCTCTGTACTCGGGAGAAATTGCACTACTAATTTTGGGGGGCTTTTTCTCCTTTTACCCCTTAGGAAAAGGAAAAGTTGGGGCTACACCAGCTTGTTAGTGTAAAAAAATAAAAAAAATTACACTAACATGCCGGTGTTGCCCTTTACTTTTTATTTTCACAAGCGTTAAAAGGAAAAAAAAGACACCCAAAATTTGTAACGCAATTTCTCCTGAGTACGGACATACCCCATATGTGGGTGTAAAATGCTCTGCGGGCGCACAACAAGGCTCAGGAGTGAGAGCGCACTATGTACATTTGAGGTCTAAATTGGTGATTTGCACAGGGGTGGCTGATTTTACAGCGGTTCTGACATAAACCCCCCCCAAAAAATACCCACATGTGACCCCATTTTGGAAACTACACCCCTCACGGAATGTAATAAGGGGTACAGTGAGCATTTACGCCCCACAGGTGTTTGACAGATTTTTGCAACAGTGGTCCGTGAAAATGAAAAATTTTATTTTTCATTTGCACAGCCCACTGTTCCAAAGATCTGTCAAACGCCAGTGGGGTGTAAATACTCACTGCACCCCTTATTAAATTCTGTGAGGGGTGTAGTTTCCAAAATAGGGTCACATGTGGGGGGTTCCACTGTTCTGGCACCACGGGGGGCTTTGTAAACGCAGATGGCCCCTGACTTCCATTCCAAACAATTTTTTTTCCCAAAAGCTCAACGGCACTCCTTCTCTTCTGAGCATTGTAGTGCGCCAGCAGAGCACTTGACGTCCACACATGGGGTATTCCCATACTCAGAAGAGATGGGGTTACAAATTTTGGGGGGTATTTTCTGCTATTAACCCTTGCAAAAATGTGAAATTTGGGGGGAAACACACATTTTAGTGAAAAAAAAAATTTTTTTTTTACATATGCAAAAGTCGTGAAACACCTGTGGGGTATTAAGGCTCACTTAATTTCTTGTTACGTTCCTCAAGGGGTCTAGTTTCCAAAATGGTATGCCATGTGAGGGTTTTTTGCTGTTCTGGCACCATAGGGGCTTCCTAAATGCAACATGCCCCCCAAAAACCATTTCAGAAAAACGTACTCTCCAAAATCCCCTTGTCTCTCCTTCGCTTCTGAGCCCTCTACTGCGCCCGCCGAACAATTTACATAGACATATGAGGTATGTGCTTACTCGAGAGAAATTGGGCTACAAATACAAGTATACATTTTCTCCTTTTACCCCTTGTAAAAATAAAAAATTGGGTCTACAAGAACATGCGAGTGTAAAAAATGAAGATTGTGAATTTTCTCCTTCACTTTGTTGCTATTCCTGTGAAACACCTAAAGGGTTAAAACGCTGACTGAATGTCATTTTGAATACTTTGGGGGGTGCAGTTTTTATAATGGGGTCATTTGTGGGGTATTTCTAATATGAAGACCCTTCAAATCCACTTCAAACCTGAACTGGTCCCTGAAAAATAGTGAGTTTGAAAATTTTGAGAAAAATTGGAAAATTGCTGCTGAACTTTGAAGCCCTCTGGTGTCTTCCAAAAGTAAAAACACGTCAATTTTATGATGCAAACATAAAGTAGACATATTGTATATGTGAATCAAAATTTTTTTTATTTGGAATATCCATTTTCCTTACAAGCAGAGAGCTTCAAAGTTAGAAAAATACAAATTTTTCAAATTTTTCATCAAATTTGGGGATTTTTCACCAAGAAAGGATGCAAGTTACCACAAAATTTTACCGCTATGTTAAAGTAGAATATGTCACGAAAAAACAATCTCGGAATCAGAATGATAACTAAAAGCATTCCAGAGTTATTAATGTTTAAAGTGACAGTGGTCAGATGTGCAAAAAACGCTCTGGTCCTGAGGTGTAAAATGGCCTGGTCCTTAAGGGGTTAAACGTATACATTTTCCTGCATGTAGTTATGATTTTTTTCCAGAAGTAGGACAAAATCAAACCTATATAAGTAGTTTATCATTTTAACCATATGGACCTACAGAATAATGATCATTTTAACCGAAAAAATGCACTGCAAAGTAGAATTGGTGGCGCAAAAAATAAGCCATAATATGGAATTTTAAGTGCAAAATTGAAATTGGAAGGATTTTTAGGTGATGAGGAAAAAATGAAAATGCAAAAACGGAAAAACCCTGCTTCCTTAAGGGGTTAAAATTAATTGTTTTCCACCGGATTATCCTTTTAAATGTGAAACTATGTAAAGTGTTTGTTAAAATAAGATCCTTGGTAATATGCTTGATAATCTGGTTAGCTAATACAGCTTTCTTTATTTCCATTTGTTGCAGAAATAATAGTTTATATGCAAATGGGTCCCATTACTACTATATCAGGTGTAGATGACCTTGAACATTCAACTATGTTAGTCGTATAAAAAACTTCAGCATTCTGTGTATGTTAGAAAGCTAAAGGTTGTCTACAGAATTAAATCCAGTAATTCTGTGCTTTATTTATCTCTAGATAATAGTGAAATACAAATCATGGTAGCTGGACCAGATGTTCAGCCTGCCAAGGGCACATAAAAATCATACTAAATTAACTGTATGACAAGACATAAACTGTAAAAATAACTACCATACAAATCTAATAGCTGTGTCTTCAGATCCAAAACCTTATATTGTATAACTCAGATCTGCATTTACTGCACTTGAAGCTATATTCCAAGTCTAACATTTCAATGCCAGAGAAGGACATGGTACAAGATGAGTGCAAGCATATAGTTTACAAAAAGGGCAAGTAATAAAATGGTATGCGCCAAGACTCTGGAGCCATTTGTAACAAAATACTTGCCCCTCATGTGCTTTAGGCACTTTTTTGAAGCTTTTTCACCTTGTTTGAGAAGGGGGAGTGGCATACTGGAAAGCAGATGTGATATAATCAAAAAAGGATTGTGGCCAAATTGCAACACTGTGCATCAAGAATGCATGAAAATTCTTTACAATTGTGACATCAGGCAATCCAACTAATAAATGGTGTAAACGTGCTCTAGATTTTAAAACAACATGAAGAAATAGACATGATGTGAAGGTCCAAAGCCTGTGACCAAAGCTGTCATCCACATACCACTTGATGCATGGCTTAAATGGGCATTCTCATTACAGTAAACTTTTTATGTAATATAAATCTTTAAAAAAAAATAAGTCTTTCTAATATATTTCTTTAAACATTTTTTTACTTTTACCATATTCTTTATCCTTTGAAATCCTGGCCATAAGGTGTCACCCTACTTGGTCCAGGATGGCATTCCCCCCCCCATGTAATGCACGTTGGACCACTGCTTGCCAGGAGTCATGTCCGCACAGCTCGCTCTGTGAAACAGGCAAAGAGCGAGCGCAGAGCGTATGCGGTGTGCACCTAATTTACACATGTGCGCCCCATGCATCTCCCCCGTTCTCCTGTTTTAGTCATCTCGCTGGGCGCAACCCCAGTGCAGCGCAAGTGGGCATGGAGTGAAGAGAGAGGACTATTTAACCTGCACAGCCAGGAAGACCGGTGGAAGCGGGCCCTGGCAGGCATCAGATGACGTTGCGCCTGCCAGGCCACAACCATTTCCTCCTTTTTTTTTTCCGGAATAAAATGTGACAAAAAAGCAACAATTTTGGACTAAATTTTTTTATGTTGACGCTGTAATAGTTCAGAATTTTACGCATGCGACGATACCAAATATGTTTAATTATTATATTTTTTTACGCTTTTTTTTTGGGGGGGGGGGAATGGATGATTTACATTTTTATTGGAGGAGGGGATTTTTCACATATTTTTTTTTACACTTTAATAGTCTCCATAGGGGACTATTTATAGCAATCATTTCATTGCTAATACTGTTCAGTACTATGCATAAGGCATAGCACTGATCAGTTTTATCAGTGATCTTCTGCTCTGGTCTGCTCGATCTCAGACAGAGCAGAAGACTCCTGGAGATGGATGGAGACAGGTGAGGGGACCTCCGTCCGCCATTATGGATGATCGGATCCCCACGGCAGCGCTGCGAGCGATCTGATCATTTATTTAAAGTACCGCACTGTATTGATCACGGCTTCTGAAGGGTTAATGGCGGACATCCATGCAATCATGGATGTCTGCCATTACTGGTGGGTCCCTGGCTGCTGATAGCTCGCGGTCATGATGGTGCGTAAATGTACATCATGGTGCATTAAGTACCACAGCAGCATGACATACATTTACATACATCATCGTTAAGGGGTTAAAAGAATAAAAGGCAGGATTAGTGTCAGGATCAGTCAGGGACAGATGCTGAAGGGATTTTAGGAACAGATTAGTTTATGATAGGTACTCTTGAAATCAATTTACAGCATAAAGGAGCATGGGGCTGCCTTTATACTCGAAGGGAGGGGGAGTGAGTCGTCTCTGCAAGAGTACAGGGTCAACAACCATACAGAAAGTTAGACAAATGGAATTTTCTGGAAAAGGTGGGTTGTTAAGTAAACTAACTGAGAAAGGGCTTACAGACAAATATATTTTTTAGTCCCTGGAATACCTTTTTAAAGTGTAAGTCAAAAGCTGCTGTTCTGCTTAATCTGAACAGATCCATGTGAAAAGATGCAGCTATTGCTGGGCAGTACAGTTGCTGAGGCAACCATACAACACCCAGCAGATTTCGTGCATAAGTCCATTCATCAGGTATAAAACTCCTGTACCACCCAATGACACCTGCATCTCTCAGCACCAATCTGTGCAGATTGGTAGGAGAGCAGCTTTGGATGTACACTTTAAGGTTTAAAATATTATTAAGAAATGATTACATAATAAATATAATCTAGTAACAAGTGGCTGGCTCCAAACTAACTAAGCAAGTACAGCTTCCCGCAAGTTCTCTTATAATAAAAAAGACAGAAAAGCAGAATTAAGAAATAACCTTGGATAAATAGAAACATATATATATATATATATATATATATATATATATGTATATATATATATATATATATATATATATATATATATATTGTCATGTTTAAATGATTTTAAACAGTACTAAGGGGACCAAAGTGTGCCACAAAATGTCCCCCACAGCATTAAACTACCAGCCTGAAACACTGAAACAAGACAGGATGGTTCCAAAAGTTCATCTTTTGATGTCATCTGAATGTCATAGCTGGAATTTATAATGCTCAGATGATTTATTTTATATGATTTTTACATCGTTCTGTAAGAAAAAACAATTTTTTTTATAATATGGATCTATAATGCAAATATTTGCATGAGCTTTTAATTCTGCTCTGACTGCCACAACTAGTGTACCCCTAAACTTTGTGCCTCAACAGATGAATTAGGTCATCTTTTAGTGCAATGTTTTGGTTATATAGAGCAGAAAAGTTATTTAAAAAAAATTTAAGTTACTTTCAATCATAAACAATTTTCAATAGTGAAAACAAAATTTAGAAACGTTGTGAAATATCTTAGTACAGAAAAATACCCATTTATCCTTTTTCTTTTCCTCCTTAACTGTTCATTCATTAACAATTCAGAGAGATGGGGAGCAGGATATTTTCATATTGTCTATAATAGTCATTGATTCCTTCCTCTCTTTGTAGACTTCTGTGTGCACCTGTAACCTGATCTTTCAGTGGCACTCAAAGAAAGGAGAAAAAGTTAATAGAGAGTTAATAAGTAGAGAAATTGGCATTTTACTCTGATAAGAAATTCCAAGAAGAGGTATCTCACTGTATTAAAATGGAAATATCACATGCATGAACATGGATCTAACTTGTGCGCATAGTTTTTTCCTAGAGTTGTAAAATAATGAACCTGATTATGCTTCTATAAATACTTTGATCAATAACTTGTATGTACTAAACAGCCAATTCAGAAGTTAGTCACTTCAATAATGAAGTTAATTCTTTGGTGATATGCAGCACATTTCGTACCAGCACAGAACTGAAATGCAATTGATTTTCCTCTAATTGGATTTTTTCTATATTTTCAGCTATTTAATTTGTTAATTGATTATCAGGCTACTGCGCTTATAAACATGGACATGTGTCTTTAAGTAGATGTCACAAAGCAACACTTCATCAATGTACTGAACCTGAAACAAGATCTTTTTTTATTTTGTGAGCTTTGTTGTTTGGAATATCATTTTGTTCAGCATGCATGGTTGACTTAAATGTAACCTAAGCATAATTGCTAGTTCCAAAAAAATATCTTCAGTTTGTTGAATTTGCATATAAATTTAAAACTACACAGAGAACACGACATAATCATCTAATATGACTTGACAGTAACTAACAAATATTAAGGCAAAAATGCATAGCCAAATTTAATCCATAACAAAGGAAACATTTAGTTTAGGCCTCCCAAGTTGTACAATGTAATATGGCACTCTTTAACCCTTAAGGACAGAGGGTTTTTCCGTTTTTGGATTTTCATTTTTTCCTCATCCCCTTCTAAAAATCATAACGCTTTCAATTTTTCACATAAAACTCCATAGGATGGCTTATTTTTTGCGCCACCAATTCTACTTTGCAGTGGCATTAGTCATTTTACCAAAAAATCCACGGCGGAACGGAAAAAAATTCATTGTGCGACAAAATTGAAGAAAAATGGCATTTTGTAAATTTTGGGGGCTTCCGTTTCAACGCAGTGCATTTTTCGGCAAACATAACAACTTATCTTTATTCTGTAGGTCCATACGGTTAAAATGATACCCTACTTATATAGGTTGGATATTGTCGTACTTTGGTGGAAAAAATCATAACTACTTGCAGGAAAATTTATATGTTAAAAATTTATATGTTAAAAATTTTCCACGTACGGGCCGGTGTGATGACTCATTTTTTGCGCCGTGTTCTGACGTTTTTATCGGTACCATTTTTGTATTGATCAGACTTTTTGATCACTTTTTATTCCTTTTTTCATGATATCAAAAGTGACCAAAAATACGCTATTTTGGACTTTGAATTTTTTTTGCGCGTACGCGATTGACCGTGCAGTTTAATTAATTATATCTTTTTATAGATTGGACATTTCTGCACACGGAAATAACCCATATGTTTATTTTTATTTTTATTTACACAGTTTTTTTTATGGGAACAACGATCTGTGCCACACGCTATAAGCCTAGGGTCCCGGCTATCGTTAGCAGCCAGGACCGACCCAGTGTGATGCGGGGTCACCCCATTTTAAACACCGGGACCAGGCGTGGGGCGTACAGGTACGCCCTTTGTCTTGAAGGAGTTAAAAGTGGGGTATGGATATGAATATGACATACATTTTATTTGCTATGTTGGTGTTAATTATGCCCATAAGCTTCACAAAGTTATTGCTTACCAGATTAAATGCCACCTTTTCAATACAGGAAGGGTTCATTTCAATGTCCTGTCTTTTATTGAAGACTTGTTTGACTGCTTCTAGGAGGTGTTTTAAACGGCTATCCAAAGGATAGGGGATAAGATGTATAAAGCCAGAAAACCCCTTTAAGGGCAGGGAATGACCTGGAGGGTGTAGAATCAAGGAGGGGCATCTTTTAGATAAAATTATTTTCTGATAATTGTTGGGGGTCTTTTTCTTTTGCTGTAAAATTTTCCAAGATGTAGGTTTCCAGGTTACAGGACCATGGGACACCAAAGGCCGATCCATCCACCATAACAGCTGAAATTTTCATCTACATTATTAATCTAAGATCATGGGATGCTCATTGTAAAATTGTATCATTTCTGTACGTTTGATATTTGTCTTGAATATATCACTTGGATAGCCTTGATATGCCTTTATGGCAATCATATGATATCTACTTAGTACTGCATAGATAATTGTCTAGTTAGTATTACAAGTGTTTAACTAGAATATGTTTATTATCATTAAACATTATTATCTTTTGCTGCATGCTGAGTTATTGTTAATATTGTTTGTTAACTATTAGGATATAACTCTGCCAGAATTCCTCTTATTAATAGCTTCGCCTTTGGGTGCTTATGACTTTGATTTCAATCTGTCACAAAGACCGGGATCGCCGAACAGTGTGTTGTCTGCCTGGCGCACGAGTTTGGCACATCGCGGATCGGGTTGACAGGTTGCTGGGCGGGGCTGGAGAGGACCCAGCAGTCATGGTACATATTGGCACCAATGACAAAGTAAGAGGTAGGTGGAGTGTCCTTAAAAATGATTTCAGGGACTTAGGCCGCAAGCTTAAGGCAAGGACCTCCAAGGTAGTATTTTCTGAAATACTACCAGTACCACGAGCCACACCAGAGAGGCAGTGGGAGATCAGGAAGGTAAACAAGTGGCTCAGAAGCTGGTGTAAGAAGGAAGGGTTTGGGCTCATGGAGAACTGGGCTGACTTCGCTGTCGGTTACCGGCTCTACCGTAGGGATGGGCTGCACCTCAATGGGGAGGGTGCAGCCTTGCTTGGGGAGAAGATGGCTAGAAGGGTGGAGGAGTGTTTAAACTAGGGACTTGGGGGGAGGGAACCTACAGCAAAGAGGGGGAAGATAGTGTAGATAGAGAGGTGGGAATTATAAATGTACCTGGGGGTGGAGCGGAGGGAGGGGTTAGAATAGTTAATAGGAATAGGCTTCATAGGAAAATAAAACTTACACCCTTGAATACTCTGTATATACTAAGGAAGAAGGAGCTGACATTGGCCAGGTCAGTGCTGGTAACACATCATGTAATGTACTGAACTGGCTTAATGTAGAGATGGTACAAGGTAAGTTAAGTAATTTAAATGTAAGCAAATCTCCAGGACCAGATGGATTGCACCCAAGAGTTCTTAGAGAGGTAGGTTCAGTAATATCAGTACCCCTGTTCATGATATTTAGAGATTCTCTGGTGTCTGGTATTGTGCCAAGGGACTGGCGCAAGGCGAATGTGGTGCCAATCTTCAAAAAGGGCTCTAGGTCTTCCCCAGGAAACTATAGACCGGTAAGTTTAACGTGCATTGTGGGTAAATTGTTTGAAGGACTTATAAGGGATTACATACAGGAATACATAGGGGATAAATGTATTATAAATGATAGCCAGCATGGGTTTACTAAGGATAGAAGTTGTCAAACCAATCTAATTTGCTTTTATGAAGAGGTGAGTAGAAGCCTTGACAGAGGAATGGCTGTGGATATAGTGTTTCTGGATTTTGCTAAAGCATTTGATACTGTCCCTCATAGACGTCTGACAGGTAAGTTAAGGTCTTTGGGTTTGGAAATTTTAGTTTGTAACTGGATTGAACACTGGCTCATGGATCGTACCCAGAGAGTGGTGGTCAATGATTCGTACTCTGATTGGTCCCCGGTTATTAGTGGTGTACCCCAAGGTTCAGTACTGGGCCCGCTGTTGTTTAATTTATTTATCAATAATATAGAGGATGGTATTAACAGCTCTGTTTCTATCTTTGCAGATGACACCAAGCTTTGTAGCACGGTACAGTCTATAGAGGATGTGCATAAGTTACAGGATGACTTGGATAGACTAAGTGTCTGTGTATCCACTTGGCAAATGAGGTTCAATGTGGATAAATGTAAAGTTATGCATCTGGGTACTAACAACCTGCATGCATCGTATGTCTTAGGGGGGATTAAACTGGCAGAGTCACTGGTAGAGAAGGATCTGGGTGTACTTGTAGATCACAGACTACAGAATAGCATGCAATGTCAGGCTGCTGCTTCCAAAGCCGGCAGGATATTGTCATGTATAAAAAGAGGCATGGACTCAAGGGACAGGGACATAATACTCCCCCTTTATAAAGCATTGGTACGGCCTCACCTGGAATATGCTGTTCAGTTTTGGGCACCTGTCCATAAAAGGGACACTGCGGAGTTGGAAAGGGTGCAGAGACGCGCGACTAAACTAATATGGGGCATGGATCATCTTAGCTATGAGGAGCGATTAAAGGAGTTACAATTGTTTAGTCTTGAGAAGAGACGTTTAAGGGGGGATATGATAAACGTATATAAGTATATAAATGTCCCATACAAAAAATATGGAGAAAAACTGTTCCAGGTTAAACCCCCCCCCCCAAAGGACGAGGGGGCACTCCCTCCGTCTGGAGAAGAAAAAGTTTAGTCTCAAGAGGCGACACGCCTTCTTTACCGTGAGGACTGTGAATTTATGGAACGGTCTACCTCAGGAATTGGTCACAGCAGGAACAATTAACAGCTTTAAAACAGGATTAGATACATTCCTGGAGCAAAATAACATTAATGCTTATGAAGAAATATAAAATCCCATCCCTTCCCCAATATCGCGCCACACCCCTACCCCTTAATTCCCTGGTTGAACTTGATGGACATATGTCTTTTTTCGACCGTACTAACTATGTAACTAAGTAACTATGTAATATATTTTGTGTTACGCCGAGCGCTCCGGGTCCCCGCTCCTCCCCGGAGCGCTCGCAGCGTTCTCTCATTTGCAGCGCCCCGGTCAGACCTGCTGACTGGGTGCGCTGCGATATTACTCCCAGCCGGGATGCGATCCGCGATGCGGGACACGCCCGCTCGCGATGCGCATCTCGGCTCCCGTACCTGACCCGTTCCCCGTCTGTGTTGTCCCGGCGCGCGCGGTCCCGCTCCTTAGGGCGCGCGCGCGCCGGGTCTCTGCCATTTAAAGGGCCACTGCGCCACTGATTGGCGCAGCAGGCCTAATCAGTATTCTCACCTGTGCACTCCCTACTTATACCTCACTTCCCCTGCACTCCCTCGCCGGATCTTGTTGCCATTGTGCCAGTGAAAGCGTTCCCTTGTGTGTTCCTAGCCTGTGTTCCAGACCTCCTGCCGTTGCCCCTGACTACGATCCTTGCTGCCTGCCCTGACGTTCTGCTACGTCCGACCTTGCTCTTGTCTACTCCCTTGTACCGCGCTTATCTTCAGCAGTCAGAGAGGTTGAGCCGTTGCTGGTGGATACGACCTGGTTGCTACCGCCGCTGCAAGACCATCCCGCTTTGCGGCGGGCTCTGCTGAATACCAGTAGCAACTTAGAACCGGTCCACCAACACGGTCCACGCCAATCCCTCTCTGGCACAGAGGATCCACCTCCAGCCAGCCGAATCGTGACAGTAGATCCGGCCATGGATCCCGCTGAAGTCCCGCTGCCAATTGTCGCCGACCTCACCACGGTGGTCGCCCAGCAGTCGCAACAGATAGCGCAACAAGGCCACCAGCTGTCTCAACTGACCGTGATGCTACAGCAACTAATACCACAGCTCCAGCAACCTACTCCTCCGCCAGCTCCTGCACCTCCTCCGCAGCGAGTGGCCGCTTCCAGACTTCGATTATCCTTGCCGGATAAATTTGATGGGGACTCTAAGTTTTGCCGTGGCTTTCTTTCGCAATGTTCCCTGCACTTGGAGATGATGTCGGACCAGTTTCCTACTGAAAGGTCTAAGGTGGCTTTCGTAGTCAGCCTTCTGTCTGGGAAAGTTCTGTCATGGGCCACACCGCTCTGGGACCGCAATGACCCTGTCACTGCCTCTGTACACTCCTTCTTCACGGAGATTCGAAGTGTCTTTGAGGAACCTGCCCGAGCCTCTTCTGCTGAGACTGCCCTGCTGAACCTGGTCCAGGGTAATTCTTCTGTTGGCGAGTACGCCATCCAATTCCGTACTCTTGCCTCCGAATTATCCTGGAATAACGAGGCCCTCTGCGCGACCTTTAAAAAAGGCCTATCCAGTAACATTAAAGATGTGCTGGCCACACGAGAAATTCCTGCTAACCTGCATGAACTTATTCATCTTGCCACCCGCATTGACATGCGTTTTTCCGAAAGGCGTCAGGAGCTCCGCCAGGATATGGACTTTGTTCGCACGAGGCGGTTTTTCTCCCCGGCTCCTCTCTCCTCTGGTCCTCTGCAATCCGTTCCTGTGCCTTCCGCCGTGGAGGCTATGCAAGTTGACCGGTCTCGCTTGACACCTCAAGAGAGGACACGTCGCCGCATGGAGAATCTTTGCCTGTACTGTGCCAGTACCGAACATTTCTTGAAGGATTGTCCTATCCGTCCTCCCCGCCTGGAAAGACGTAAGCTGACTCCGCACAAAGATAAGACAGCTCTAGGTGTGAACTCTGCTTCTCCACGCCTTACTGTGCCTGTGCGGATATCTTCTTCTACCTTCTCCTTCTCTGCTATGGCCTTCTTGGATTCCGGATCTGCAGGAAATTTTATTTTGGCCTCTCTCATCAACAGGTTCAACATCCCGGTGACCAGTCTCGCCAGACCCCTCTACATCAATTCTGTTAACAATGAAAGATTGGACTGTACCGTGCGTTACCGCACGGAACCTCTCCTAATGTGCATCGGACCCCATCACGAAAAAATTGAATTTTTGGTCCTCTCCAACTGCACTTCAGAAATTCTTCTTGGATTACCGTGGCTTCAACGCCATTCCCCAACCCTTGATTGGTCCACAGGAGAAATCAAGAACTGGGGTACTTCTTGTCACAAGGACTGTCTTAAACCGGTTCCCAGTACTCACAGTCGTGACCCTGTGGTTCCCCCGGTATCTGGTCTTCCTAAGGCTTATCTGGACTATGCTGATGTTTTTTGCAAAAAGCAAGCAGAGACTTTACCTCCTCACAGGCCTTATGACTGTCCTATTGACCTCCTCCCGGGTACTACTCCACCCCGGGGCAGAATCTATCCTCTGTCTGCTCCAGAGACCCAAGCCATGTCGGAGTACATCCAGGAGAATTTAAAAAAGGGGTTTATCCGCAAGTCCTCCTCTCCTGCCGGAGCTGGATTTTTTTTTTGTGTCCAAAAAAGATGGCTCCCTACGCCCTTGCATTGATTACCGCGGACTTAATAAAATCACGGTAAAAACCGCTACCCCTTACCTCTTATCTCGGAACTCTTTGATCGCCTACAAGGCACCCACATCTTTACCAAGCTGGACTTAAGAGGTGCTTATAATCTCATCCGCATCAGGGAGGGGGACGAATGGAAGACTGCATTTAACACTAGAGATGGACAATTTGAGTATCTGGTCATGCCCTTTGGCCTGTGCAACGCCCCTGCCGTCTTCCAAGACTTTGTTAATTAAATTTTTCGTGATCTCCTATATACCTGTGTTGTGGTTTACCTGGACGATATTCTGATTTTCTCTGCCAACTTAGAAGAACACCGCCAGCATGTCCGCATGGTTCTTCAGAGACTTCGGGACAATCAACTTTATGCCAAAATGGAGAAATGTCTTTTTGAATGTCAATCTCTTCCTTTCCTAGGATACTTGGTCTCTGGCCAGGGACTACAAATGGACCCAGATAAACTATCTGCCGTGTTAGATTGGCCACGCCCCTCCGGACTCCGTGCTATCCAACGTTTTTTGGGGTTCGCCAATTATTACAGACAATTCATTCCACACTTCTCCACTATTGTGGCCCCTATCGTGGCTTTAACCAAGAAAAATGCCAATCCTAAGTCCTGGTCTCCCCAAGCGGAAGACGCATTTAAACATCTCAAGTCTGCCTTTTCTTCTGCTCCTGTGCTCTCCAGACCTGACCCATCTAAACCCTTTCTATTGGAGGTAGATGCCTCCTCTGTGGGAGCTGGAGCTGTCCTTCTACAAAAAAATTCTTCCAGGCATGCTGTTACTTGTGGTTTTTTTTCTAGGACCTTCTCTCCGGCGGAGAGAAACTACTCCATTGGTGATCGAGAACTACTGGCCATTAAATTGGCGCTCGAGTAATGGAGGCACCTGCTGGAGGGATCAAAATTTCCAGTTATCATATACACTGATCACAAGAATCTCTCCTATCTCCAGTCTGCCCAACGACTGAACCCTCGCCAGGCTAGGTGGTCGTTGTTCTTTGCCCGTTTTAACTTTGAAATCCATTTTCGCCCTGCTGACAAGAACATTAGGGCCGATGCCCTCTCTCGTTCTTCTGATGCCTCTGAAGTAGAGGTCTCTCCGCAACACATCATTCCTCCGGACTGTCTGATCTCCACTTCTCCAGCTTCCATCAGGCAAACTCCTCCAGGGAAGACCTTCGTTTCTCCACGCCAGCGTCTCGGGATTCTCAAATGGGGACACTCCTCCCACCTCGCAGGCCATGCGGGCATCAAAAAATCCTTGCAACTCATCTCTCGATTTTATTGGTGGCCGACTCTGGAGACTGATGTTATTGATTTCGTGCGGGCCTGTACTGTCTGTGCCCGGGATAAGACTCCTCGCCAGAAGCCTGCTGGTCTCCTTCATCCTCTGCCTGTTCCTGAACAGCCTTGGTCACAGATTGGTATGGACTTTATTACGGACTTGCCCTCATCCCGTGGCAACACAGTTGTTTGGGTGGTCGTTGATCGATTTTCCAAGATGGCACATTTTATTCCTCTTCCTGGTCTTCCTTCAGCGCCTCAGTTGGCAATGCAATTTTTTGTACACATTTTTCGCCTTCACGGTTTGCCCACGCATATTGTCTCGGATAGAGGCGTCCAATTCGTGTCTAAATTCTGGAGGGCCCTCTGTAAACAGCTCAAGATCAAATTAAACTTCTCTTCTTCTTATCATCCCCATTCCAATGGGCAAGTAGAAAGAGTTAATCAGGTCCTGGGTGACTATTTACGGCATTTTGTTTCCTCCCGCCAGGATGACTGGGCAGATCTTCTACCATGGGCCGAATTCTCATACAACTTCCGAGTCTCCGAATCTTCTGCTAAATCCCCATTTTTCGTGGTGTACGGCCGTCACCCTCTTCCTCCCCTCCCTACTCCCTTGCCCTCTGGTTTGCCCGCTGTGGATGAAGTGACTCGTGATCTTTCCACCATATGGAAAGAGACCCAAAATTCTCTTTTACAGGCTTCATCCCGGATGAAAAGATTTGCTGATAAAAAAAGAAGAACTCCCCCCATTTTTGCTCCCGGAGACAAGGTATGGCTCTCCGCTAAATATGTCCGCTTTCGTGTCCCCAGTTATAAACTGGGACCACGCTATCTTGGTCCTTTCAAAATCAAGTGCCAGATCAACCCTGTCTCTTACAAACTCCTTCTTCCTCCTTCTCTCCGTATTCCCAATGCCTTCCATGTCTCTCTCCTTAAACCACTCATCCTTAACCGCTTCTCTCCCAAAGTTGTTTCTCCCACTCCAGTTTCCGGATCTTCTGACGTCTTTTCTGTGAAGGAGATTTTAGCATCCAAGACGGTCAGAGGTAAAAGATTCTTCTTGGTTGACTGGGAGAATTGCGGCCCTGAGGAGAGATCCTGGGAACCTGAGGACAACATCCTGGACAAAAGTCTTATCCTCAGGTTCTCAGGCTCCAAAAAGAGGGGGAGACCCAAGGGGGGGGGTACTGTTACGCCGAGCGCTCCGGGTCCCCGCTCCTCCCCGGAGCGCTCGCAGCGTTCTCTCATTTGCAGCGCCCCGGTCAGACCTGCTGACCGGGTGCGCTGCGATATTACTCCCAGCCGGGATGCGATCCGCGATGCGGGACGCGCCCGCTCGCGATGCGCATCTCGGCTCCCGTACCTGACCCGTTCCCCGTCTGTGTTGTCCCGGCGCGCACGGCCCCGCTCCTTAGGGCGCGGGCGCGCCGGGTCTCTGCCATTTAAAGGGCCGCTGCGCCACTGATTGGCGCAGCAGGCCTAATCAGTATTCTCACCTGTGCACTCCCTACTTATACCTCACTTCCCCTGCACTCCCTCGCCGGATCTTGTTGCCATTGTGCCAGTGAAAGCGTTCCATTGTGTGTTCCTAGCCTGTGTTCCAGACCTCCTGCCGTTGCCCCTGACTACGATCCTTGCTGCCTGCCCTGACCTTCTGCTACGTCCGACCTTGCTCTTGTCTACTCCCTTGTACCGCGCTTATCTTCAGCAGTCAGAGAGGTTGAGCCGTTGCTGGTGGATACGACCTGGTTGCTACCGCCGCTGCAAGACCATCCCGCTTTGCGGCGGGCTCTGGTGAATACCAGTAGCAACTTAGAACCGGTCCACCAACACGGTCCACGCCAATCCCTCTCTGGCACAGAGGATCCACCTCCAGCCAGCCGAATCGTGACATTTTGGCTGCAGTGATTTTAGTTAAAGTGTCTATAGTACCTTGGCTTTGTGAGTATTAGGGATGAGCGAATCGAATCTGACAAATCCAAATTCGTTACGAATTTCAGAAAAATTTGATTTGTAACAAATGCAAATATCGCCGCAATTCAATCGCATGAATCGCTTCATTAAACTCTATTTAGTGGGGTTCAGGCTCCATGGGCCGGACATCCACATGTGAGGAATCCTGGGAAGACGGGAACAAGGGTTGGCGGGATGACCCTGAATCACATGCAGCATGCAACCTATCAGCAGCCAGCCACCACTGTGATGTCACAGCCCTATAAAATCAGCAGTCATCTTGCGGCCACTCCCTTCAGTGTTCTCTTGCAGAGAGAGGGAGGGACAGAGAGCAGTGTGTTGCACATAAAAGCTTTTTTACAGCAGCGATTCACCTCAAGCCCAAATCCAGTCTAGAAGCACTGACAGGGAAGGGATAGAGATTGAGAGAGAAAGAGGACTTGCCGGTGGATTACAGCAACGATTCACCTCAAGCCCAAATCCAGCCTAGAAGCACAGATAGGGAAGGGAGACAGATTGAAAGAGAAAGGGCAATTGTGGGTGTGTTACAGCAGTGATGCACCTCAAGCCCAAATCCAGCCTAGAAGCACTGACAGGGAAATGAATGAGATTGAGAGAGAAAATACAATTTTGGGTGTAGTACACAGTGATTGTGTGCTGCAGCACTGGTGTGTACATTAACTGAAAAGCTAATAGTAGCCAGCCAGTTAGGGTGAAAAGAGCACAAAAAACATATTGTATTCTATTAAGTGTAAACTGTTCATACATCTAAGTGGTGTACCATTGTGCTCCTGTTAAAGACTGAAGGACCTAGATACTGTGAAAGGCCAGCCAAAAGTACACACCTGCTGCTGTTGTAGACAAATACTGTTTTACGCTTAGTGGAGCGTATTGTACTCCCCCTCATATATGTTCTAAGTATGTCAGGCAGAGAAGTGCCAGGACGTGCACAGAGGAGTGGCAGAGATCCAGGCCACCTTCTGCAAGACTCCTTGCATGTGGCCATGTTAACTTCCTACGGATGGTTGATGAAAAACTGCCAAACTTGACAGAGGTTGTGTAGGTTGCACATGGTGTTTTTTTGCACCCCTTTCCTTTTGTTTGATTTAAAAAAAATTGTGTACATAACTTTTCTTAGGATAAAATATAAGTTTCAGCTAATGCATATCCTCAATACTTACTTGTGGTCTGATGCTGAGGAATGTCTGTAACTGGGGAGCAGCACCTTAAATATGTTTTGTACTATCCATATTTGTGAGGTATTGGTGTGGCACCATGGTCAATCTACTCTGATGCATCAGGCAACTGATTATTTAGGATGTCTCTGTAGTAGGTCAGTTTGTCCTCCCTCTCAGTGGGTGTAAAAAAGGTCCTCATTTTGTGCCGGTAGCGAGGGTCCAATAAGGTGGAGAGCCTGAGCTAACGGCAGGTATCACGTATGAGCTGCCACTGGTTGACATTGAAGTTACTGTTACGCCGAGCGCTCCGGGTCCCCGCTCCTCCCCGTAGCGCTCGCTTCACTCTCCCCGCGGCAGCGCTCCGGTCACGTCCTCTGACCCGGGGCGCTGCGATTCCGCTGCCAGCCGGGATGCGATTCGCGATGCGGGTAGCGCCCGCTCGCGATGCGCACCCCGGCTCCCCTACCTGACTCGCTCTCCGTCTGTTCTGTCCCGGCGCGCGCGGCCCCGCTCCCTAGGGCGCGCGCGCGCCGGGTCTCTGCGATTTAAAGGGCCACTGCGCCGCTGATTGGCGCAGTGGTCCCAATTAGTGTGTTCACCTGTGCACTTCCCTATATCACCTCACTTCCCCTGCACTCCCTTGCCGGATCTTGTTGCCTTAGTGCCAGTGAAAGCGTTCCTTGTGTGTTCCTTGCCTGTGTTTCCAGACCTTCTGCCGTTGCCCCTGACTACGATCCTTGCTGCCTGCCCCGACCTTCTGCTACGTCCGACCTTGCTTTTGCCTACTCCCTTGTACCGCGCCTATCTTCAGCAGCCAGAGAGGTGAGCCGTTGCTAGTGGATACGACCTGGTCACTACCGCCGCAGCAAGACCATCCCGCTTTGCGGCGGGCTCTGGTGAAAACCAGTAGTGGCTTAGAACCGGTCCACTAGCACGGTCCACGCCAATCCCTCTCTGGCACAGAGGATCCACTACCTGCCAGCCGGCATCGTGACAGTAGATCCGGCCATGGATCCCGCTGAAGTTCCTCTGCCAGTTGTCGCTGACCTCACCACGGTGGTCGCCCAGCAGTCACAACAGATAGCGCAACAAGGCCAACAGCTGTCTCAACTGACCGTTATGCTACAACAGTTACTACCACAGCTTCAGCAGTCATCTCCTCCGCCAGCTCCTGCACCTCCTCCGCAGCGAGTGGCCGCTCCTGGGATACGCTTATCCTTGCCGGATAAATTTGATGGGGACTCTAAGTTTTGCCGTGGCTTTCTTTCCCAATGTTCCCTGCATCTGGAGATGATGTCGGACCTGTTTCCCACTGAAAGGTCTAAGGTGGCTTTCGTAGTCAGCCTTCTGTCCGGAAAAGCCCTGTCATGGGCCACACCGCTCTGGGACCGCAATGACCCCGTCACTGCCTCTGTACACTCCTTCTTCTCGGAAATCCGAAGTGTCTTTGAGGAACCTGCCCGAGCCTCTTCTGCTGAGACTGCCCTGTTGAACCTGGTCCAGGGTAATTCTTCCGTTGGCGAGTATGCCGTACAATTCCGTACTCTTGCTTCAGAATTGTCCTGGAATAATGAGGCCCTCTGCGCGACCTTCAAAAAAGGCCTATCCAGCAACATTAAAGATGTTCTGGCCGCACGAGAAATTCCTGCTAATCTACATGAACTTATTCACCTAGCCACTCGCATTGACATGCGTTTTTCCGAAAGGCGTCAGGAACTCCGCCAAGATATGGACTCTGTTCGCACGAGGCGTTTCTTCTCCTCGGCTCCTCTCTCCTCTGGTCCCCTGCAATCTGTTCCTGTGCCTCCCGCCGTGGAGGCTATGCAGGTCGACCGGTCTCGCCTGACACCTCAAGAGAGGACACGACGCCGTATGGAGAACCTCTGCCTGTACTGTGCTAGTACCGAACACTTCCTGAGAGATTGTCCTATCCGTCCTCCTCGCCTGGAAAGACGTACGCTGACTCCGCACAATGGTGAGACAGTCCTTGATGTCTACTCTGCTTCTCCACGTCTTACTGTGCCTGTGCGGATGTCTGCCTCTGCCTTCTCCTTCTCTACAGTGGCCTTCTTGGACTCAGGATCTGCAGGAAATTTTATTTTGGCCTCTCTCGTCAACAGGTTCAACATCCCGGTGACCAGTCTCGCCAGACCCCTCTACATCAATTGTGTAAATAATGAAAGATTGGACTGTACCATACGTTTCCGCACGGAGCCCCTTCTTATGAGCATCGGATCTCATCATGAGAGGATTGAACTTTTGGTCCTCCCCAATTGCACCTCGGAAATTCTCCTTGGACTTCCCTGGCTTCAACTTCATTCCCCTACCCTGGATTGGTCCACTGGGGAGATCAAGAGTTGGGGGTCCTCTTGTTCCAAGAACTGTCTAAAACCGGTTCCCAGTAACCCTTGCCGTAACTCTGTGGTTCCTCCAGTAACCGGTCTCCCTAAGGCCTATATGGACTTCGCGGATGTTTTCTGCAAAAAACAAGCTGAGACTCTACCTCCTCACAGGCCTTATGATTGCCCTATCGACCTCCTCCCGGGCACTACTCCACCCCGGGGCAGAATTTATCCTCTCTCTGCCCCAGAGACTCTTGCCATGTCCGAATACGTCCAGGAGAATCTAAAAAAGGGCTTTATCCGTAAATCCTCCTCTCCTGCCGGAGCCGGATTTTTCTTTGTGTCCAAAAAAGATGGCTCCCTACGTCCTTGCATTGACTACCGCGGTCTTAATAAAATCACGGTTAAGAACCGCTACCCCTTACCCCTCATCTCTGAACTCTTTGATCGCCTCCAAGGTGCCCACATCTTCACTAAATTGGACTTAAGAGGCGCCTATAACCTCATCCGCATCAGAGAGGGGGACGAGTGGAAAACGGCATTTAACACCAGAGATGGACACTTTGAGTATCTGGTCATGCCCTTTGGACTGTGCAACGCCCCTGCCGTCTTCCAAGACTTTGTCAATGAAATTTTTCGTGATTTGTTATACTCCTGTGTTGTTGTATATCTGGACGATATCCTAATTTTTTCTGCCAATCTAGAAGAACACCGCCAGCATGTCCGTATGGTTCTTCAGAGACTTCGTGACAACCAACTCTATGCCAAAATTGAGAAATGTCTGTTTGAATGCCAATCTCTTCCTTTTCTAGGATATTTGGTCTCTGGCCAGGGACTACAGATGGATCCAGACAAACTCTCTGCCGTCTTAGATTGGCCACGCCCCTCCGGACTCCGTGCTATCCAACGCTTTTTGGGGTTCGCCAATTATTACAGGCAATTTATTCCACATTTTTCTACCATTGTGGCTCCTATCGTGGCTTTAACCAAAAAAAATGCTGATCCCAAGTCCTGGCCTCCTCAAGCAGAAGACGCCTTTAAACGACTCAAGTCTGCCTTTTCTTCGGCTCCCGTCCTCTCCAGACCTGACCCTTCCAAACCCTTCCTATTGGAGGTTGATGCCTCCTCAGTGGGAGCTGGAGCTGTTCTTCTACAAAAAAATTCTTCCGGGCATGCTGTCACTTGTGGTTTTTTCTCTAGGACCTTCTCTCCAGCGGAGAGGAACTACTCCATCGGGGATCGAGAGCTTCTAGCCATCAAATTAGCACTTGAGGAATGGAGGCATCTGCTGGAGGGATCAAGTTCTCCTGTTATTATCTACACCGACCACAAGAACCTCTCCTACCTCCAGTCTGCCCAACGGCTGAATCCTCGCCAGGCCCGGTGGTCTCTGTTCTTTGCCCGATTTAATTTTGAGATTCACTTTCGTCCTGCCGATAAGAACATTAGGGCCGATGCTCTCTCTCGTTCCTCGGATGCCTCAGAAGTTGAACTCTCTCCGCAACACATCATTCCACCTGACTGCCTGATCTCCACTTCTCCTGCCTCCATCAGGCAGACTCCTCCAGGAAAGACCTTTGTTTCTCCTCGCCAACGCCTCGGAATCCTCAAATGGGGTCACTCCTCCCATCTCGCAGGTCATGCGGGTATCAAGAAATCTGTGCAACTCATCTCCCGCTTCTATTGGTGGCCGACTCTGGAGACGGATGTTGTGGACTTTGTGCGAGCCTGCACTATCTGTGCCCGGGATAAGACTCCTCGCCAGAAGCCCGCTGGTTTTCTTCATCCTCTGCCTGTCCCCGAACAGCCTTGGTCTCTGATTGGTATGGATTTTATTACTGATTTACCCCCTTCCCGTGGCAACACTGTTATTTGGGTGGTCGTTGATCGATTCTCCAAAATGGCACATTTCATCCCTCTTCCTGGTCTTCCTTCTGCGCCTCAGTTGGCTAAACAATTTTTTGTACACATTTTTCGTCTTCACGGGTTGCCTACGCAGATTGTCTCGGATAGAGGCGTCCAATTCGTGTCTAAATTCTGGAGGGCTCTCTGTAAACAACTCAAGATTAAATTAAATTTTTCTTCTGCATATCATCCCCAGTCCAATGGACAAGTAGAAAGGATTAACCAGATCTTGGGTGATTATTTGCGACATTTTGTTTCCTCCCGCCAGGATGACTGGGCAGATCTCCTCCCATGGGCCGAATTCTCGTATAACTT
Organism: Hyla sarda; assembly: GCF_029499605.1. Taxonomy (NCBI): domain Eukaryota; kingdom Metazoa; phylum Chordata; class Amphibia; order Anura; family Hylidae; genus Hyla; species Hyla sarda. Next base: position 144,188,286 of record NC_079190.1, on the reverse strand, counting down.
CAGGGTCTCTGAGTCTTCCTCCAAATCCCCATTTTTCGTGGTGTACGGCCGTCACCCTCTTCCCCCCCTCCCTACTCCCTTGCCCTCTGGTCTGCCCGCTGTGGATGAAATTTCTCGTGACCTTTCCATCATATGGAGAGAGACCCAAAATTCTCTCTTACAGGCTTCATCACGCATGAAGAAGTTCGCGGATAAGAAAAGAAGAGCTCCCCCCGTTTTTTCCCCTGGAGACAAGGTATGGCTCTCCGCTAAATATGTCCGCTTCCGTGTCCCTAGCTACAAGTTGGGACCACGCTATCTTGGTCCTTTCAAAATTTTGTGTCAAATTAATCCTGTCTCTTATAAACTTCTTCTTCTTCACGTCTCTCTTCTCAAACCACTCATCCTCAACCGTTTTTCTCCCAAATCTGTTCCTCCCACTCCTGTTTCTGGCTCCTCGGACATCTTCTCGGTCAAAGAAATTTTAGCTGCCAAAAAGGTCAGAGGGAAAAATTTTTTTTTAGTGGACTGGGAGGGTTGTGGTCCTGAAGAGAGATCCTGGGAACCTGAGGACAACATCCTAGACAAAAGTCTGCTCCTCAGGTTCTCAGGCTCCAAGAAGAGGGGGAGACCCAAGGGGGGGGGTACTGTTACGCCGAGCGCTCCGGGTCCCCGCTCCTCCCCGGAGCGCTCGCTTCACTCTCCCCGCGGCAGCGCTCCGGTCACGTCCTCTGACCCGGGGCGCTGCGATTCCGCTGCCAGCCGGGATGCGATTCGCGATGCGGGTAGCGCCCGCTCGCGATGCGCACCCCGGCTCCCCTACCTGACTCGCTCTCCGTCTGTTCTGTCCCGGCGCGCGCGGCCCCGCTCCCTAGGGCGCGCGCGCGCCGGGTCTCTGCGATTTAAAGGGCCACTGCGCCGCTGATTGGCGCAGTGGTCCCAATTAGTGTGTTCACCTGTGCACTTCCCTATATCACCTCACTTCCCCTGCACTCCCTTGCCGGATCTTGTTGCCTTAGTGCCAGTGAAAGCGTTCCTTGTGTGTTCCTTGCCTGTGTTTCCAGACCTTCTGCCGTTGCCCCTGACTACGATCCTTGCTGCCTGCCCCGACCTTCTGCTACGTCCGACCTTGCTTTTGCCTACTCCCTTGTACCGCGCCTATCTTCAGCAGCCAGAGAGGTGAGCCGTTGCTAGTGGATACGACCTGGTCACTACCGCCGCAGCAAGACCATCCCGCTTTGCGGCGGGCTCTGGTGAAAACCAGTAGTGGCTTAGAACCGGTCCACTAGCACGGTCCACGCCAATCCCTCTCTGGCACAGAGGATCCACTACCTGCCAGCCGGCATCGTGACAGTTACACAGGGGAGTCCCCCTATCTGCTTGGATCATCAAGAAATCGGTGATGGTTTTTCTCTGTTCGTATAGTCGGTTCAACATATGGAGGGTGTAATTCCAATATGTGGAAACTTTGCAAATAAGACTATGTTGAGGGATACCCAACTGACGCTGTAGCTCAAGCAGGGTCTGCTTTGCGGTGTACTTGTTCCTGAAGTGCATGCAAAGTTCCCTTCCCATTGTTAGGATGTCTTGCAGATGGGGGGGGGAACACTTCAGGAACCGCTTGACAACCAGATTGAACACGTGTGCCATGCAGGGCGCATGTCTCAGGCTTACTTGTAGCAGCACAGACAAGAAGTTCTTCCCGTTGTCAGTCACCATGGTTCCGATTTCCAGTTTTCGTGGAGTAAGCCATGATTCGATTTCTTGATGAATGACTTTTAGCAGTTCCTCCCCTGTGTGACTCCATTCGCCAAGGCAAACCACATGAAGAATAGTGTGAAACCGCCGTGCCCTGCATACATGGTGGAGGACATGGTGGAGGAGGCGGAGTTGCACACTGTCACAGGACCAATGGCCTAAGAGCATTGAGGCGGAAGTGACGTGATCTGTTCAAGTTGCTGTTGTTGCTGTGCAGGAAGCAAATTCACCCAGTGGGCCATAAAGGACATGTTTTGTCCCTGACCGTAGTTACAGCTTTACACATCGGCGCTGCCGTGCACTTTGGTACACACGGACAGGTTTAAGGACTGGTCCACCTTCTGTTCCACAAAATTGTGCAGGGCTGGCACTGCCTTCTTCACAAAGAAATGACGGCTTGTGACTCTCCAGCTCGGCTCAGCACAAGCCATCAGTTGTCTGAAAGGTGCAGAGTCCACTACTTAAAAAGGGAGGGTCTACAGCACCAGCAACTTAGACAGGAGCACATTCAGCTTCTGCACCATTGGATGAGTGGGCGCATACTGTTGTTTCTGGGACATGGCTTTGCCGATGGATTGCTGGCGGAAGGACTGACTCGAAGTAGGAGGAGCAGGAGCATCTGGAGCGACAGAAGATTGGTAAGACACACAGCTCCCTTTGGCTGACGTGGTGGAGCCTTGGCTGGCTGAAACAGGGAGCAGAGTGTCACTGGGTGATGCAGCAGGCTGGACCCCACATAGGAGCCATGGTTCTCCTGGGCAGCTTTATGGTGACGCTACATATGTTGACACAGGGCCGTGGTGCCAACATTGGGACCCTGGCCACGCTTCACCTTCTGCCGACATATCTTGCATGTGGCCAGGTTAACATCTTCCGGATGCTTGATGAAAGACTGCCACACCGCAGTTGATTTTCCCTCCAACAGTCCGCAATGATTGACTGATACTGACGCCGACTCCAGGAACCCCTGCTCCACTTCCTCCCGGGAAGGTAGGCTGCCGCGAAGCAGGTGGTCTACCCCGGTCATTTTTGGCTCCAGACCTTCCACTTCTGCCACCATGCTGACTGCCAACCGTGCTACCACATTGCTGGCTCAGCTGCTGCCTCACGGGCAACCTGCAACCTTATTCTCCTGTTGATGATCATGAGGCCTCTTCTGCACCCAGCTACCAAGTGTGATTGTCTTTGTCATCATCAAGTTGTGTCTGCCTGTCACTGATGTTCTCCTCAGGTTCCTCAACAGGGTCTGCTTCAGGGGCCTGAACTCTCGCAACACAACCTCCCATGCCATTCTCCTCATCACTACTTGCCCGCCTATCGGAGGAAGCAGTGGATGTCTCCTCCACTTCTTGGCTGAGCAGTAGCTGCTGACTATCCTCTAGTAGATCGTCCTCACTAAGTAGTGGAGCTCAACCCACAGCATATGATACTAAGGACAGAGGCAATGGGGGACAGGGACTGCTCCTGGACCATGACAACTGAGAGTTGTGTCTGAGGAACCCACCAACTGTTGACTGGGGCTGTCAGATGTCACATGTGATTAACTGGATGACCGCGTTAACCAATCGATGAAGGCAGATGGGTTTCTGGTCGAGACACGACCGATAGCTTATACCTCTTGCTGTGACTCCTACTGCCACTCGCCCCTAGTCTGCTATGACCTCTGACTTATGAATTTAGGCCTCTGCCACTCCTCTCTGCACGTCCTGGCACTTCACTGCCTGACATACTAAGTGCGTATATGAGGGGAGCACAATATGCTCCCCTACCCTTAAAACAGTATTTGTCTACAACACCAGCAGGTGTTTACTTTTGGCTGACCTTTCACAGTATCTAGGCTCTTAAGACTTTATCAGGAACAAAATGTTACACCACTTAGATTTACATATATGTATGCACTTATGAGGGGAGGACAATGTGCTCCAGTATGGTTAAAACATTATTTCCATGGAGGAGAAAATAGAGAGTACAGCACGTACCTTAATCTTATAGCTGGCTATTGTAGTTCGAATCGGGTTTACACAATTGGCCATGATTAAGCGCATATGAGCAAGAAACGGCCCGTTGGCCATTGTTGTATCCTTGACCTGATGGAACAAACTTCCGGTAACTGCAATTCCAGTGCCTCCTCAAATTTCTTCTTACCAATGGATTAAAACAGTATTTGCCTAGAACACCAGCAGGTGTGTACTTTTGGCTGGCCTTTCACAGTATCTGGGCCCTTAAAACTTTATACCACTTAGATGTACGCACAGGTTACACTTAATAGAGGACAATACGCTTTTAGTGCTCTTCTCACCCTAACTGGCTGGCTACTATTAGCTTTTCAGTTGTTGTACACACCAGTGATGCAGAACACTGTCGCTGCGTACTACACCAAAATTGCACTTTCTCTTTCAATCTCACTCCCTTCCCTATCAGTGCTTCTAGGCTGGATTTGGGCTTGAGGTGAATCACTGCTGTAAAAAAGCTTTTCTGTGCAATACAATTTTAATGTTCATTCATTTGTTTTTGTATTTTTCTGTTTAAGTGTGTTTTCACACACTAGGATGTTCAGAGCAGTTTTCTATTCTTCCTAGGTATGAATGGTTAATGCTCTGAACGAATGAAAACTCGGTGTGTCTATTTTATGTCAGACTTCTCCTGCATTCAGTGCTGGTTATTCAGTGCAATACTATGATGTCTGTTAGTTTAATGCCACTATGTCTGTGCAATATTCTGACTTGAGCATTTACCTCATATTTATTTTGTCATTTTATCTGGGTTTTTAGCCATGGTTATATAGCATGCTCCCTTTATTTTAGTGTGTGTTACATTAGTCGGTTTTAGGATTTGTATGTCCTTTTTGCTATGTGTCTGTTCACACTGTGTTTTTTTCTTGTATCCGTTTATATGAAGTTCTGTGTTTTATATTTCTATTTTCCTACTGGATCAGCTTCTGACCACACTGTGGAGTGTGCGGCTGGCGAATAGTCTATTTGGATTTATTATTATTGGCTACTTCATTAGTGGACTGGAGTGTCCAGTTTGTGTGTCCAGTGTGAACAGTGTCCTATGTTAGATCTTGGTTACTGCTCCATGGGGACTCCTTGTCTACCTGAGGTGTTGGAGGGATTATTATTCCTGTCTTGTGTTCAGTATAAACAGTGTTCTATAAATATATCCTCTGTATCTAGGCATCCCTGGGGACTTCGTGTCTACTGGAGGTTTGCATAGGGAATGCCAATATTCCTGTTTAGCGATAGATCCCGTTTACTTGTCCGAGGGTATTGTTATTCCTATGTCTACCGGAGGTTTTTCTAGGGGATTCAGCTTATTCCTGTTTTGTTTATGGAGTATGTTCAGACTTATCCGTTTTCCTGTCTGGTGTTTTGAATTCTATATGTTTATTAGTTTTATTCAGATCTTTGGAGTTCTGTTCATGACCGCTTATCTATAGTGTCCTCTGTTCATGACCACTGAGTCCTCTGTTCATGTCCGCTGATATAGTGTCCTCTGTACCAACTCTCTGATCTGTGTCCTCTGAACTTAATCTGTTAAAGAGTTCTATGTTCCTGTATCAGTTTGCCTGTTTATATTCTGCCCTGCTAGTATTTGTAGCCTGTTTGGTATATCTGGTTGTCTAGTAGTTTTTGTTCTGGCCTATGACTGACTATGTATATTATTTGTTTTTACGCCACTGCACTTTAGCTCAGGAAGGGACCGGCACCCAGTTGTCCATCCATAATTTAGGATGGATGGGCAAGTAGGCAGGGAAAGAAGTTTTAGGGTCAATTTAGGCCTCACCCTCCCTGTCCCCCCAGTTGGTGATGACAGAATAACCAGCCAACCCACTTGCTCTGGTACCACTTTCCATGTTCCTGATTCTGTTTTCAAGTGGACCAGATGCAAGGCCCTCTTCAGTCTGTCTGCTGCAGTATGGCGTTCCTCCGTTCCTGAGACAAGTATCTGCGTCCAGGTGGCAATTGTGGCAAAAGTTTTCTGGTATATTTTTATGCTTGTTTTGTGTTTTTTTTTTTAGAGTGTCTGGTGGCCCCTCTTTAAAGGCGGGGGGTGGTACTGTAATGTCCGTTCATTTGTTTTTGTATTTTTCTGTTTAGGTGTGTTTTCATACACTAGGATGTTCAGAGCAGTTACCTATTCTTCCAAAGTTGGGAATGGTTAATGCTCTGAACAAATGAAAACTCAGGTGTGTCTATTTTAAGTCAGACTTCTCCTGCATTCAGTGCTGGTTATTCAGTGCAATACTATGATGTCTGTTAGTTTAATGGCACTATGTTTGTTTGTGCATTATTCTGACTTGAGCATTTACCTTGTATTTATCTTGTCATTTTATCTGGGTTTTTAGCCATGGTTATATAGCATGCTTCTTGTATTTTAGTCTGTGTTAGATGTAAAACATATGAAAAGTTTTTTTAATCTGACAGTGCCCATTTAAAGCTAAGGTCCAGCCCGAGATATAGCAGCTCTCCCCTCCCATCCCTGTTATTACTAGTTTTATGTCAGTCTGGATGGTAGCTAAACGTGTTTTAAAGCCAAGTAGGTTTAAAGTGAGAGCTGCATTATAATACAACTTTCACTGTAGCCTGTGTGGAGTAGGAAAAGCTGGCCAGCAGGGGACATGCAGTGGGGCTTCAGAAAAAGGAGTACAACTGTAAATCACCCCAGGGAGAGGGGTGATATGGCATTTATTTATATTATGCTGTTTGATTTTGACATAGCTTATTGTTTTCCAGAATAGTAAAGGAGCACTTGTTCATCTAATTCCTCCTCTGCATCTGTCAGCCTTTCATTTCCTAAGTGAAGTTTACCGCATTGCAGTTTTAGATAAGTAGCCCCAAACATTCCACCATAAACAAGCAAATATAAGTAAAGTTTATACAATGTACACTGTCCCTATCCTTTCAGAATTTAACCTTTAGTATAAAAAATCTACTGCCCGATACTGTAGTGATACATGTTACCTGCTATACTCATAGTGATAATTATAATGGTCTGAAGAAGCGCCCAGAGGGGTGTGGGAAAATTGTTATTTCACCTATATGTGCCACTCTGGCGTCCCCTGCTTTTATTGAAATGTTGCATTGGAAAAAAAAAATGGAAGTTTTTCTCTGGAGAAATCATCTGCAGTAAGTGCAGACTGCTGTGTCTATCCTCAAACATGATAAATTATTACCACAGGTTTGGGTGTTTTGTCCATAATACATGCTACAGCAATAAAACAGCCATGTTACTCCCTCCAGAATGCGGCCTTATGTAGACCTCTGGCCTCCACAAACATGTGATTGTTTACTATCCCTGAAAAGCTTATGGTAACCTGAGTGTAGGGGTGGTTTTATTTATTAATCCCCCCCACCACCATTCCAAAAATATTATGGTTTCCTATCTGTCAATAAATCTGTCAGATGGGCATATTCTTTATTCTAGTACTGTGTGCACCGTGGGGCAGAAATTTACATAAGGGGGATATACAGTGCACATAGTTGCTACCATGTCTCTCCTGTTCACCTTCATTTAACTTTATGACCAACCTACACATAAATAGTATTCTATAGGTTTAATAGCAGCCTTATCCATTCTTACACATTTTTTGTGTATAAACTGCAGGGTCATCTATCTGGCAGGAAGAAAAGTATCAGCTATTCCTTCAATGTTGAATACTATTCTGGCTTCGGCTTAAAAAAAAACCAATGGGAAGCTATTAGAGATGAGCGAACTTACAGTAAATTCGATTTGTCACGAACTTCTCGGCTCGGCAGTTGATGACTTATCCTGCGTAAATTAGTTCAGCCTTCAGGTGCTCCGGTGGGCTGGAAAAGGTGGATACAGTCCTAGGAAAGAGTCTCCTAGGACTGTATCCACCTTTTCCAGCCCACCGGAGCACCTGAAAGCTGAACTAATTTATGCAGGATAAGTCATCAACTACCGAGCTGAGAAGTTTGTGACGAATCAAATTTACTGTAAGTTCGCTCATCTCTAGAAGCTATAACAAAGGGATATTAAGTTCCCCTTATTATGATTTTTTTTAATGTTTTATTTATTTTATGTTTTAAATATTTATTTATTTGCACATGCCAAAAGCGGAACATTTTCCTGGCTACCAGATGTGCATTATGCCCAAGAACTCCTAATTCTAAGACAATTTAGAATAATATGCTGGTACTGTTTTGATTTGTACAGTTTTTGCTATGATGTATGTTATTCCCAGCGGCATCTGACACTGTGCAAAGTTACATTTTTCAGAAGACATTTGTTCATAAACATATGAGGTCCCATTCCTGACATTATCAGCTCTCACCATGACAACCACATTTGCAATTTAAAAAAAGTGTCATAGGTTTTGGAACATAAACACTTTTCCCTTCTGGCTGATAATGAACAGAATTTAAAAGAAAGACCTTAACACATTAATACTTAACATCAGGAAATTGCAAATACATTCTCCAACAAGAGAAATTCTGACAAAAAAATGTCATGACATTAACAAAAGAACATTTTATTAATTATAATGCATTTATGTTCTATACAAGAAGATTTGGATTCCTGAAAACTGAGATGGAATGCTATCTATACTTTCCAGAATGTAAATCACCGGATCAAACTTTGTGCAGACACTAAACAAGCAGGCAGTGCTAGAAGAGTTCAGCTCTAAAAGTCTGTAGAAATGTCAATGCAGTTCTCAACTGTAATACAGACTCTTACTCAAAATTAGTACATTGGGCATTCACAAAGTTACTCAACCTTTTAATTGGATTGATTCTATATGTAAAATAAGATATAAAGCTAGAGATATGTATCTAATTTTCTAATTTAAACATTAAAGAGGTGTTTCAGCCTCAAAAACAGGTCAGACACTGTGCATAGGGCAGTGCTTCCCAACCGATGCGCCTCCAGCTGTTGCAAAACTACAACTTGCAGCATGCTCAGACAGCCTTTCGGCTGTCTGGGCATGCTGGGAGTTGTAGTTTTGCAACAGCTGGAGGTGCACTGGTTGGGAAACGCCGGCATATGGTATACATTTTTAGGGGCTGGAATACTCCTTTAAGGTAGGGTCACATGACGTAATTTGTAGAGTATTTACTGCTGCATATTTTCCTACTTATTTAAGTCAATGAGTAGCAAAATCAGCTACGTATTTTGCTACTAATTGATTTTAATGGGTAGGAAAATATGCAGCAGTATGTATGCAGCAAAATACAGCACTTGTGACCCTACCCTTGAGCACACCTAGATTCTGTTTTGTTTTGTTATTTTTTATGCATATTGTGCAGTGCCTTGGTACCTATGTCCAAGCTACTAATGTATGATTGTGATATATGTTGTGTGGCTGGATAATCCTGTGAATTAACATGTTAACATGTATAGCTGCTATTTTGTATGCCAAAATGCCATTTTAGCATACACTGAGGTATTACAGATGTTTAAGGGTTAATATTTCTACATCGGTACAAGATGAGTGGATCATTGGTCACATGACTATCCCCATTCCAGTAGCTAGAATCTTCTGGTCTGAGACAGATCTGGTTAAAGATTGCAGTGATCATGGTACTGTGTGGAATTCCAGGAAGTTTTTACCCAAAGTCATCTCCAGTTTGTGTTGTGAGGGCATTCATTTTCAAGTATCCTGTGTCCTGCTCCAAGAAGGAGAATCAAATATCTCTTGGTGAGCTTCCAGCCAGAGTGCCACCTAGCTAAACATGTCACAAAGATTTCTTCAGTATACACCCTGCAATAGGGTATCATGCACCAGTATTTTCACCACACTGATTCATCCAGTGAAGGCCCTTCACAGTAAGTTGAAACTCATTGAATTGCACCTGCACCTGCACCTGCACCTGCAACCTGCACTTGCAACCCTGATCTCATTCCACTCCCTCTCTCCCAGTCTACTTGTGTACCCGCCCTAGACAACGGGTCCACAACCACAGTGTTGGTCCCTACCTGAATAAGTGAGGGACAGTCTCTGGTCAAAACAATAAACTACAAAGAACTGACAAAGGTTGGGAACAGCTGGAGGTACACAAAACTAACAGAGATAAACCTAAACACACACACACACACAAATACATAATCAACGACCCGTGTCTAAGCCAGGATTGAACGAAGTACAATAACAGAGTCTCAAAGGCAAATAAAAAACCAAGCCAGAGTCACAGAACCAGATAAGGCAGTATAATTACAAAGATAGCTAGTGGAGTTACAAGAACTTTCACAGGAAAGAAAAGACTGTGAAATACTTCCTTATATACCCATCTGGTGTTAGCAAGAGGATTCTAATTGGCTCAGCAAACTGAACCAAAATAAACCACAGGGCTAGAAAGCATTAACTCTGCGGATTCTGGCAGAACCAGTCATCACAGTACCCCCCGTTTTATGAGGGGCCACCTGACCCTTACAAATCTTAGGGGGTTGAAAGACAGACTTAACCACACACGGACCATCAATCTCCTCTATCAAGTCCTGATCCTCAATACCACACCATTCTTTGGTGTCATCTAGCTCACAATTATCCTCATTTCATTCCTCAGACTCAAGTTCAACATGAACACTTCAAACTGGCTTCTTAGAACTCCCAGAAGAAACATTAGTAGATACAACAGGCATATCAATTCCCCCAGAGACAAATTGGCAGGTTTAAATTTTTGGGAATCGGAAAATACCTATGCACCAAGTGGCTGCCAGGATGACCCCTTGGACGCGAACGTTTGGCACAGGTCCTGATGAAATGGGTATCCTCTCCACAATAGAAGCACAGGCCGTTGAGATACCGGAACCTTTTACACTTCTCTGGAGTAGATATGGTGCCAAGTTGCATGGGTTCCTCCTCAGACACCGGTTGATGATTGGAAAAAGAAGAGGAGACAGGCAAAAATGGAGAGACAGAGGAAGAACAAAATTTTTGTCTGCATCATGCAGACGTCTATCCAAATGTACCGCTAAAGTCATAGCTTGGTCTAAGGTGTCAGAAGAGGGGTAGGTCACCAGCATGTCCTTTAGGATGTCAAATAACCCCATTCCAAACTGGCAAATCAAAGTTGGGGTGTTCCAATTGGAAGCAACACACCACTTCCTAAAATCTGCGCAATATTCCTCGACAGGTCTACATCCCTGTTTTAATGTACACATGCAGGTCTGTCAGGTTCTGCATACAAAAGACCCAAACCAGCAAAACAGAGAGTCCACAGAGGACAACTCAGGGGCATCAGGATCAAGAGAAAATACCCACTCTTGGGGACCCCCTTGCAAAAGGGACAATAATACCAACTCTTTGAGCCTCAGTACCAGATGAATGGGGTTTTAACCAAAAGTATACAACTTACACAAAAGGTTTTAAAAGCTTTATGGTTCCCTGGAAAATGCTCATGAAGATTAACCTGAGGTTCCAAAGGAGCTGAAAGGGGAGAAGTAGGAACAGTAGCGCGTGATGACTCAAGTTCCAAGATTCTGAACAAAAACCTCTGAATAACCTACTCCTGATGTTCAAGCCTCTCAATCAAGTCCTGGTTTATTCTAGACTGAGATTGAGACAATCCTCAGCTAAATCCTGGACCAACTGAGTAAGGTTCAGCATCTGATCAACCAGAGATGTCATGGGGTCCATGACTAACAACAAAACCAGATGCAGTAGTTGGGCCTGTGAAAATGTCATGTCAGGCAGGGATAGAGGGCATCCCTGATCTCGGCCACTCCCTCTGTCTCTGCCTACTTGCATACCCGCCCTAGACAGCGGGTCCACAACCACGGTGACGGTCCCTACCTGAATAAGTGAGGGACAGTCTCTGGTCAAAACAATAAACTACAAAGAACTATCTGGAGGCACACAAAACAAACAGAGATAAACCTAAACACACACACACACAAATATATAGTCAACGAGCGGTGTCTAAGCCAGGAGGGAACAAAGTTCAATAACATAGTCTCAAAGAGAAGCCAAAAACCAAGCCAAAGAGTCACAGAATCAGATAAGACAGTATAAGTACAGAGATAGCTAGTGGAGTTACAAGAACTTTCACAGGCAAGGAAAGACTGAGAAAGACTTCCTTATATACCACTGTGCTACTAGCAAGAGGATTCTAATTGGCTCAGCAAGCTGAACCACACCCAGGAGCACTGAGATGTGGCCCCAGCAAACAAAATAAACAGCAGGGCTAGAAAGCATTACCCCTGCTGGTTCTGGCAGAATCAGTCATCACATATTTGTTATATTTATAGATCACTACTTGCACATGTTTTCTTAATCAAATGACACATTTCTACACATTCTACCTAGATACTACACCTTGCAACCTGCTAAAGTCACATTGATATCTGGATTGTGCAAATTAACTATTAGTAAAGTCCCTATCGGCTTGATAGTTACAAAAGGGTCTGAAGTCTCATTACAGCCCTAAACACCATGGGTATAACTTCAAATTCTACACCTTGTGCGCCCTGGCTCTTTTTTGCCATTAAAGAAAGTGTTGCACAGGCTCACAGGGAATTTATCAGGCTAGGCAGACCACCCTACTACCAGTGACCAGCAATCACACCCAAGGGACTAGTAACCCTAGCTAACCAGAGCTACTTCTGTCATTCTACTCATATGCATCACAATTGCTCTGCATTTACATGATGTCTTTCTCATCTGCATGACTTATGAAAAGATAAATACAATATAGTATGTGACACAGCACCCAGGACACGTCTTGCAATCACTTGCTGCTTTATTGCTTGGAGCAAGAATACAGGAGGATGCACTAAACCAACAGTGTGCTTGTTTCACGTCACTGTGACGCTTTTTCAAGGTAAATTGGGAGGGGGGGGCTGTACAACCCCTTAACCCTTAGTGCACACATACAAGGTAATCCGTTTACCATACACATCAAAAGAAAATGAAGTGAAATACAGGGTGAGCCATTTATATGGATACACCTTAATAAAATGGGAATGGTTGGTGATATTAACTTCCTGTTTGTGGCACATTAGTATATGTGAGGGGGAAACTTTTCAAGATGGGTGGTGACCATGGTAGCCATTTTAAAGTCAGCCATTTTGAATCCAACTTTCGTTTTTTCAATAGGAAGAGGGTCACGTGACACATCAAACATTCAGAAGAAAAACAATGATGTGCTTGGTTTTAATGTAACTTTATTCCTTCATGAGTTATTTACAAGTTTCTGACCACTTATAAAATGTTTCAATGTGCTGCCCATTGTGTTGGATTGTCAATGCAACCCTCTTCTACCACTCTTCACACACTGATAGCAACACTGCAGGAGAAATGCTAGCACAGGCTTCCAGTATCCATAGTTTCAGGTGCTGCACATTTCGTATCTTCACATCATAGACAATTGCCTTCAGATGACCCCAAAGATAAAAGTCTAAGGGGGTCAGATCGGGAGACCATGGGGGCCATTCAACTGGCCCACGACGACCAATCAACTTTCCTGGAAACTGTTCATCTAGTAATGCTCGGACCTGACCCCCATAATGTGGTGGTGCACCATCTTGCTGGAAAAACTCAGGGAACGTGCCAGCTTCAGTGCATGAAGAGGGAAACACATCATCATGTAGCAATTTCACATATCCAGTGGCCTTGAAGTTTCCATTGATGAAGAATGGCCCCACTATCTTTGTACCCCATATACCACACCATACCATCAATTTTTGTGTTCCAACAGTCTTGGAGGAATCAGTGTCAGACCAATAGCCGTGGTTTTGTTTGTTAACTTCACCATTCACATAAAAGTTTGCCTCATCACTGAACAGAATCTTCTGCGTAAACTGAGGGTCCTGTTCCAATTTTTGTTTTGCCTATTCTGCAGCACCTGAAACTACAGATACTGGAAGCCTGTGCTAGCATTTCTCCTGCGGTGTTGCTATCAGTGTGTGAAGAGTGGGAGAAGAGGGTTGCATTGGCAATCCAACACAATGGGCAGCACATTGAACACATTTTATAAATGGTAAGAAACTTGTAAATAACTCATGAAAGTATAAAGTTATGTTAAAACCAAGCACATCATTGTTTTTCTTGTGACATTCCCAAAAAGTTTGATGTGTCACATGACCCTCTTCCTATTGAAAAAATAAAAGTTGGATTCAAAATGGCCGACTTCATAATGGCCGCCATGGTCACCAGCCATCTTGAAAAGTTTCCCCCCTCACATATACTAATATGCCACAAACAGGAAGTTAATATCACCACCCATTCCCCTTTTATTATGGTGTATCCATATAAATGGCTCATCCTGTGTGGGATATATATACAGTATATACACAAGTGTATATATATTAAATATATAAATTAGTTATAAATAAAAAATATATATTATCAAAACTAATGAGAATTAATAAGGGGGAAGAGATATAAACAATACAGTACTAATAAGTACTGAGAAGATAATACTGAGGGGAGCTTGAGAACAGAGTCTAGTGGATGAGGTAACTGAGGTAGCACTGCGACTGAGGGGAGAGGCGGGAAGCCGATACTGATCCCCAGTCCGCAAGTCTCGCGAGACAGCAGTAAAAGAACTGTGTCACAGGAGACAGCAACAGAGAGTGCGCGCGCAACAGAGCACCGGCAACGGGACCGAGGAAAAGAAGTAAGCAACGGGAAAGTAAACAGGTAGGAGAAGATGTATACATTGTAATATAATGGTGAAATAATATTTGAGTAAAATTAGTAAGAAAATTGAGTCACAGGAGACAGTAACGGAGTGAGTGCGCGCAATAGAGCACCGTTAAGGGGACCAGAGAAAGAAGAAAGCGACGAGCAGTAATAGGTAAAAGAATGTAAACACTAATATCTAATGAAATAAGGTTTGATTAAATTGTAATGAATAAGAAATATTGAAAATATATATAATACTAAAGGAAGAGGAAAGATATACAGATATAACAGTGGGAATATAGATATATGCTATGTGTCACCAAGGCTCCAGGCTTTGGTGAAGTAAGAGCAGGAATTATTCAGTGTCTATACTGCGATGCAGTCTGACACTAAGACTGTAGTATGGCTGGAAGGCCAATCCAAGACGGCTCTTACTTGGAATGACCAAGTGCAGGGTGGGGGTCATTCCCCACAATCCAGGCTGGCTTTTGTTGGCCTTAAAGCTAGGCTGTTTCTCCAGCTGAGGGGGATTTGCTAGTTGCAGCTCACAGGGGCAGAGAAAGCTGTGTGTGGAGTTCTTCCCTGTGGTTGCTCCAAGAGTAGAGCTGCTGGACAGCCTAGCTGGAGGCTTGTAAAAGTCTTGCTTAGTGCTGCATGGCAGGATCTCAGGTGTGAACAAACACCAAGGTAGTACAGAAGGACTTTTGTTATCTTTTCCTTTGTTCTACATTTAAAGACTGTTTTGCTGTATGCTGACTGTGAATAAAACACTGGACTTTGATTTAAAAACTCTGTCTCCTTACCTCTATACTGCAAACCGCAACTATCGTCAAAAGTGAGTCATCACAATATATATGAAAAATTATGAGGAATAAACAATATGGAGACAATATATTTGGAGAAAAACAATATGTTGACTTATCTAAACTGCGGAGCAGCAAGAAAGAGGCGGAATTTCCTATTACATCACCTTATGTTACCTGTAATGAGCTATGATTGGCTGTTAACCCCTTCCCGCAGAATGACTTATATAAATGTCGGGTTTTGTAGGTAGTGCATTCTGCCGCTTATATATGTCATTCAGTTAATTCGGCAATGTGTGGCATCATATGGGTTAACAGGCAGAAGTCCAGCTGTTACTGGTGGGAGACAACTTCTGCAAGCCACCATAAGACCATCTGTGAATGGTCCTGGTCAGCGATCACTGTGATTGGTCCCTGTGGACCAGTCACAGTGTCTCAGCTGACTGGGAGGGTTAAAGTTCAGATCCACCACTCTGCCCGCCCATAGAAGTCCAGGCAAAGCGGGGGAAGATGCCCCGAGAGCTGTGGGGGCCAATGTGGCGGGGGGGGGGGGGGACCGGCAGCACATACCTGAGGACTGGCGCAGGCACCTGGGACCGGCGGCAGGCAAGTGGACAAGGCAGCTTCGGCATCAGAGTCAGGAGGGAAAATTGCTGTAAAGTGATCTTCACTGCGGCTTCTAGGAGTTTCAAAACTACAACTTCCAGCATGCCCAGACAGCCTTTGGTTGTCCGGCTTGCTGGGAGTTGTAGTTTTGCAACATCTGGAGGGTAACAGTTTGGAGACATTGTGCATTGGTCTCCAATCTGTGCTCTTCCAGATGTTGCAAAACTACAACTCTCAGCATGCCCAGACAGTCCAGGCATGCTGGGAGTTGTAGTTCTGTAACATCTGGCAATTCAGATGTTGCCGAACTGCAACTCCCAGAATGCCTGGGCAGTCTGGCCATGCTTGGCTTGGAGTTGAAGCTTTGCAACATCTGGCAGGCTACAGTTTGGACACCACTACACAGTGGTCTCCAAACTGTTCTCCAGTTGTTGAAAAACTACACATCCCTGCATGCACTGACATACCATGAATGCTGGGAGTTGTAGTTTTGCAACAGCTGGAGCACACGGGTTGGAAAACAAACAAAGTTAAGTAACAAACTCTCAGTATTTTGCAACCAGTGGGCCTCCAGCTGTTTCATAACTACAACCCCTAGCATGAACGGACAGCCAAAGGGCTGTTAGTTGTAGTAGTATGCCTACAGCTGTTGCATAACTACAAGTCCCAGCATGCCCTTCTGCTGTCACTGCATGCTGAGAGTTGAAGTTTTGCAACAGCTGGTGGTTTACAGTGTACAGGGTACATTCACATGGGCGGGGGTTTACAGCGAGTTTCTCACTGCAAGTTTGAGATGCAGCAAATTTTCCAGTGGGGAAACTCGCTGTGAACCCCCGTCTGTGTGAATGTACCCTAAAAACACTACACTATACTACACAAAATAAAACACTACATATACACATACCCCTACACAATTGTCCCGGCCCCCCCCCCCTCCTCCCAATAAAAATGAAAAACAAATGGTACGGCACTGTTTCCAAAATGGAGCCTCCAGCTGTTGCAAAACAGTAACTCCCAGTATTGCCGGACAGTCATTGCCTGTCCAGGCATGCTGGGAGTTTTGCAACAGCTGGAGGCACCCTGTTTGGGAATCACTGGCATAGAATACCCCTATGTCCACCCCTATACAAATCCCTCCACTTTGGAGCCCTGTCGTATTTCAAGGCAACAGTTTAGGGCCACATATGGGGTATTTCCCCACTTGGGAGAAATTGCCTAGCAAATTTTGGGGGGCTTTTTCTCCTTTTACCCCTTATGAAAAGGTAAATTTGGGGTCTACTCCAGTATGTTATTGTTAAATAGTTTTATTTTTTTACACTGCCTTGCTGCAGTTGCCCCATACTTTTCATTTTCACAAAAGGTAAAAGTAAAAAAAAGACCCCCAAAATTTGTAACGGAATTTCTCCTGAGTACGGAAATACCCCATCTGTGGACATAAAATGCTCTGCGGGCGTACAACAAGGTTTTGCAGTGAGAGCGTGTTATGTGAGCACTCTGGTCCGGCGCTCCGACCGCGAGCACTCACCTCCCCGCTTCTCACCTGCCCCTGCTATGGCCCCATCTCCTCCTGCTGCTGCTGCCAGTGGGGCTGGGATTCGCATCACAGGACACACCCGCATGTGAATTCCAGCCAGTCACTCACCTCATGCTCCTCCTGCCTCCTCCTCTGCCTCTCTGCTCCGGGGCGCATGTCCCCGTCCCCTAGGGTGCTCGTGCTCCCGAGCTCAGAGATTTAAAGGGCCAGTAAGCCCAATAATTAAGTAAACACCTGCGGCTCAGTTATAAGTTCCTCCACCTCCCACACTTCCCTGCCGGATCTTCAGTGCCCATTGCCTGAGATTAAGCCTTCCCAATTGTCTGTTTGCCCTGCCCATGTATTTTGACCCTTCCGTTAAATTATTTGCCTACACACCTTTGCCGCCTGCCTTGACCATCTGCTAGTCCGACTACGCCTCTGTCTTATCCTTCTGTACCTCGTCTTGCCCAGTTACCTGTGTGGTCGAGTCGTATCGGGGGTAGTGACCTGGGTGATGCCTGCCGCAGCAAGCCCATCCTGCCTTGTGGCGGGCTCTGGTGAAGACCAGCGGCACCTTAGACTACGCTCCCCGATATGGCTCGTTTCATCTGCCACACAGGTTAGAGGATCCACATCCAACAGCGTTACAGCAAGATACGGCCATTGACCATTGATTAAACATTGACTTTGAGCTTTTTGCTTTTTTTCAGTGAAAACTTATTTTAACAATAGAAACATTCTTGTGTATCCTAAAAGTATAGATAGCCCCATCTGACCAGTGAATATACAAAAAATATACATAAATTAACAAACTAGAGTGTTCTCACGAATGCAGGTAGCATGAAAAAAAACACCCCATCTGAAGCCTGAAAAGGATAGGAGAAACAGAAAGCAAGCTCCCTGATGAAGGAGGCCGTATGTGCCTTTGAAACTGGTTGGATGCCTTTCTGACCCTTCAGGTTCACATTAGTAACGTCTCTCAAACCAAACACAGGGACTTCAGCAGGAAAGGTTTAGGTTGAGATGCCTCCCCAAACTCGGACTATCAAGCATTACCTGCAAGAACTGTGCTATATCCACATCATCTGGAGGACAGTATGAAAAGGAGTACATGGGTACAGAGCCTTATTGGGTGAGATTCCCAAGATTGAAACTCTGAACACCAGCACAGATTTATCGCTTTATGCAAATGCCTCCTGTCTTGATATACAATTACATTCTTTTCATATAGATTTCATGTAATTTTATTTTTCAGTGCTATTAAAGGGGTTATCCACCATAAGGTGTTGCTATGTTGTGAGATTACCATAATACTGTGGTTAGCTGTTTGTGAACTGGTATTTCCTGTTTCAGCTTTCTTTTTTGACTAGAAATCCCATAATTCCATTTCCTTCCTCCCACACATCAGCCACCCCACCCATTGAAACATAAATGAGCTGCATCCATTCAAAAGACCTGTGGTTTTCAATCAGGGTGCCTACAGCTGTTACATTATTCGCAGATTGATCTCTCTTCCACCACGCAATCCATCCACCCATTGAAACAGACAGGCTCCCTGTCATCAGCTGACTAGTGAGTCAGGTCTCGGCCGCATTGCAACCTGGGAAAAATCTGAGACAACAGTAATTTTGTATGCTGTTAAAAATAAATATTGGGGTAAAAATCACATAAGTATTGTGAGAAAACCATCATACACAGGTACAGACACTATATTATGAACTACACTAACTTTACAGCCCCTGTGGCATAGTCAACTAGAAAAAATTCCTGGAATACCCTTTTAACTCAGTTTGCACATTGACTTGACTGTAATTAAAGCCTAACAATCAGACATGTAACTTACCCAAAGGAATAGGTACATGTGTGTCTAAAGTATTATTATTATTATTTTCTTTATGAGAGTAGCAGAAGTCAATACTTTATTTTATTACACAAGCTAATGAATTAAGACACTGTGTTAATCACTTGAAGATGCTTTACTCATTTTGACCTTGTAAGAAATACAAATCTGCACTAATTGCAAAAAAAAAAATCTTTGCTTAATGTAATACAATAGAAACATAATGAAAATCATCTACACTAATCAGATTAACATTTGTTGATTGACCAAAATGTATTAAATCCAATTTCTTCACGTCAAACTGTATTTATGTTGTGTTCAGAAGCATATTTGATCAGCAGTAAAAATTATTTGAGAACAAAATACTGCCAATTCTGATTTAAGATGTTACTCAAGGTTAGAAAAAAAGATTTTTCTCCCAGGAATAATTCCGCAGCTGTCTATAAGCTGTGCCCAGTGTTGAAGTTTTAATGGGGCTGAGCTGCAATACCAGGCACAGTTCATGCACAGTTGTGGCACTGTTTCTGATACTGATAATTTTTTTGAATACAGAGCGACACCTTGAGGATTTCATTTTCGATTAGGACTACTATGACTTCCTATTAACCAAATTTGTTTGAAAATTATTGTCCCTTATTTATAAAAAAAAATCCAGTTGATCTTCTAAATATATCAACATTACTATAAATTTGCAACTTCAGTACCTCCCACAATAATGACCAAAAATTCAATCCTTAGTTAACTTATGCTCAATAACACCCATATTGAATTAGCCATACTGCTACGAATGCCAGCATTAAAACAAACAAAAAATGTAATAATTAAATAATCCAAACTTGCTTAATGCCTCTCCTCTGGTATTTTACAATAGCCTGCTCCCATTTTCAACTACGATTCACTTCCTGTTTCTTGTGGTTGACACGTCAGCCTGCTTTTCTGCTAATCACCTGCCTCAGCGATGTCCAACCTGAGCAGCAGTGTGATGCACTAAGCCCTGATACCGGTCTTCATCCTGGTGCCAGAGTTCAATTCATCACTCTGCCACACAGCCTCCACAGGCCAAGGTGAGACATCAATGAGGGCAGCGATTAGCTGAGTTAAGTGTAATAGATTGATGGGGCCACCATCAAGAATTTTGGGGCCCCATACAGCTGAAGTTTCTAGGCCCCCCAACTATGTAACCATGAGTATCAGTTTAACTGAATTGACCCACAGAATAAAAAGAACGTGTTCGTTTTACCGTAAAGTGCACTACGTAAAAAAGAAACACCCAAAATTGCAAAATGGTGTATTTTTTTTTAAATTCTCCACCCAAAATGAAAGGTGTCATTACAAAGCACAATTGGTTGCGCAAAAAACGAGCCCTTGTATAGGTAAATGGATGGAAAAATAAAAGCGTTATGGCTCATAAAAGGAAAAGAAGAAAAACAGAAACACAAAATGAAAATTGGCTGTGTCCTAAAGGGGTGAAACAGACAGCAATAGTGTGGTGTGAACGTACCCTAAGGTGCTGGATGCAATGTGAACCAGCCCTACTGCTACATCTTTATTACTTAAAAGACCATATGCCTATGAAGGAATGGAATGATTGGCAAATAGGAAAGTATAAAGTGAAGATGGAAAAGTGGTAGAAGATAAATAAAAAGAAATGGAGAAGAAAAGTCTACAAGAATGAGGAGCAAGAAATGAAGGAATGATGAAGGTGGATAAGACAAGGTTCATATCACATTTTGAATTTTTATCGTGGGTAAGAACGGGATGCCAACGTACACTGTAGTAGAGAGCCGTGAGTGCAGTTTTATTCAATTGCCCGAATAGCGTCACCTAGTGACAGTTCTGGCCACATAAGCTATTTTAACTGGACTGGACAACACAGCATTTGGGTCTGGTAAAATAGTGTATACAGTCAGAACAGAGTCACTAGGTGACTCTGTTTATTTTAACTTTTAAAAACTGACTACTATGGGTCTCCCTACATGTCCTGGCTCATTGATTTCGAACTCATGCCAGCCTGGCAGCAGCCGGGACACTGAATAGCACAATCAGACAGGCCGTAACAGCGCTGTGCATGGCAGATAGGACGGCCAGCCGAGTCTGTCAGCACCCCTACACCCCTGATTTTAAGCAGGACGGCAGACTGCCGCAACCCCCCCCCCCCTAATCTGAGTTAGTTTAGAAAATAGGGTTTGATGACAGGTACTCTTTAACTACGTATTTATTATATTTTGATACTGTTCCCATTTAGGGATTTTACGAGTAAATTATTAAAACTTGAAGTGAATTACAATGTTAGCTCACTACAGTAACTACTGTTAATGGATGGGATATAATATGTAAGTGATTAGTCAGTTCTTAAAGTTCATGAGCAAATGGGCAAACATGAGGATCTGAGCAACTCTGACAAGGGACAAATTTTATTGTCTACAACTAGAGCACCTTAAAATGGAAGATCTTGTGGCTTATTCTTTATATAGCAGTGTGGCACAAGTAAGTCTAGGTTGTTGTTTTATATGCTGGCAGCCTTTGGATGATGGGTCAAAAAAGTTTAACCCCTTAAGGACCAGGACCATTTTAGCCTTAAAGGGGTACTCCGCCCCTATCCAAAGGATAGGGGATAAGATGTCAGATCGCCGCGGTCCCGCTGCTGGGGAGCCCCGGGATCGCCGCTGCGGCACAGCGCTATCATTGCTGCACAGAGCGAGTTCGCTCTGTGCGTAATGATGGGCGATACAGGGGATGGAGCAGCGTGACGTCATGGCTCTCCCCCTCGTAGCATCACGGCCCGTCCCCTTAATGCAAGTCTATGGCAGGGGGCATGACGACCGCCACACCCCCTCCCATAGACTTGTATTGAGGGGGGTGGGCCCTGATGTCACGAGGGGCGGAGCCGTGATGTAACGATGCTCCGGCCCCTTTATTGCCCGTCATTACTTGCAGAGCGAACTCGCTCTGTGCAGTAATGATAGCGGGGAGCTGCAGTGGAGATCCCAGGGGTCCCCAGCAGCAGGACTGCGGCAATCAGACATCTTATCCCCTATCCTTTGGATAGGGGATAAGATGCTAGGGACGGAGTACCCCTTTAACCTCTTAAGGACCTAGGACGTACGGGGACGTCCTCACACCCTGGGCTTTAACCACTTAAGGACCAAGGACGTACCGGTACGTCCTTGGTCCTGTTCTTCTGATATAACGCGGGGTTACACAGTAATCCCGCATCATATCACGGCGGGCCCGGCGTCATAGTGAAGCCGGGACCCGCCTCTAATAGCGCGCAGCGCCGATCACGGCGCCGCGCGCTATTAACCCTTTAGCCGCGCGCTCAGAGCTGAGCCGCGCGGCTAAAAGTGAAAGTGAAAGTTCCCGACTAGCTCAGTCGAGCTGTTCGGGATAGCCGCGGCTAATCGCGGCATCCCGAACAGCTGACAGGACAGCGGGAGGGCCCCTTCCTGCCTCCTCGCTGTCCGATCGCCGAATGACTGCTCAGTGCCTGAGATCCAGGCATGAGCAGTCATGCGGCAGAATCGTTGATCACTGAGAAACCAGTGATCAACATAGAAGATCAGTGTGTGCAGTGTTATAGGTCCCTATGGGACCTATAACACTGCAAAAAAAAAGTGAAAAAAAAAGTGAATAAAGATCATTTAACTCCTCCCCTATTAAAAGTTTGAATCACCCCCCTTTTCCAATAAAAAAAAAAAAACACTGTGTAAATAAAAATAAAAATAAACATATGTGGTAACACCGCGTGCGGAAATGTCCGAATTATAAAAATATATCATGAATTAAACCGCTCGGTCAATGGCGTGCGCGCAAAAAAATTCCAAAGTCCAAAATAGTGCATTTTTGGTCACTTTTTATATCATTTAAAAATGAATAAAAAGTGATAAATAAGTCCTATCAATGCAAAAATGGTACCGTTAAAAACTTCAGATCACGGCGCAAAAAATTAGACCTCATACCGCCCCATACACGGAAAAATAAAAAAGTTATAGGGGTCAGAAGATGACAATTTTAAACGTATTAATTTTCCTGCATGTAGTTATGATTTTTTCCAGAAGTCCGAAAAAATCAAACCTATATAAGTAGGGAATCATTTTAATTGTATGGACCTACAGAATACATATCAGGTGTCATTTTTACCGAAAAATTTACTACGTAGAAACGGAAGCCCCCAAAAGTTACAAAACAGCGTTTTGTTTTTCAATTTTGTCGCACAATGATTTTTTTTCCCGCTTCACCATAGATTTTTGGGCAAAATGAATGAAGTCATTACAAAGTAGAATTGGTGGCGCAAAAAATAAGCCATCATATGGATTTTTAGGTGTAAATTTGAAAGAGTTATGATTTTTTAAAGGCAAGGAGCAAAAAACGAAAATGCAAAAACGGAAAAACCCCCGGTCCTTAAGGGGTTAAGGACCCAGGATGTCCCCGTACGTCCTGGCATTTTCCGTTCTCTGCCGCGCCCCGGGCAGAGATCGGAACTGGATGCCTGCTGAAATCCTTCAGCAGGCATCCAGGGCAAATGCCGAGGGGGGCCATGTAGGCCCCCCATGTCGGCGATCGCCGCAAATCGCAAGGGAAATCGCCCTTGCGATCTGCGGCGATACCGGGCTGATCGGGTCTCTGGGACCCGATCGTCCGGTAATTTCGCATGATTCCGGCTGTCACAGACAGCCAGGACCATGCTAAAGAATAGGAGCGAGGTGGCAAACCTGCCACCTCCTCCTATTCCCTGCGATCTGTCGGTTAGTTAACCGACCAATCGCAGGAGGGGGGGCGGTTACTTCCTCCCGTCCTGCCCGGCCCCTTGAAGTCCGGAGAGGACGGGAGGAAGCCCGGAGGACGCGGCGGGGGACGGGGAAGTGCTGGGGACTGGCCCCGGTACTTACCTCGTCCCTGAAGACCCGGATCCAGACGATGAAGACGGCAGCGGCGACAGGTGAGTAGATCTTCAGCCGCGGTCGGGCCCTTTACAGCAATGCACGTCGCCGTAAAGCGACATGCATTGGTGTATTGGGACCCTGTAAACTACAACTCCCAGCATGCCCAGACAGCCCTTGGCGTCTGGGCATGCTGGGAGTTGCAGTTTTGCAACTTCTGGAGGTCCACAGTTTTTGGACCACTGTGCCCTTCCAGATGTTGCAAAACTACACATCCTCAGCATGCCCTTACTGTCCAGGCATGCTGGGAGTTGTAGTTCTGTAACATCTGGCCCTTCAGATGTTGCAGAACTACAACTCCCAGCGTGCCTGGACAGTTTTGGCATACTGGGAGTTGTAGTTTTGCAACATCTGGAAGGGCACAGATTGGGAACCACTGTATTAATGGTCTGCAAACTGTAGTCCTCCAGATGTTGCAAAACTACAACTCCAAGCATGCTGGGAGTTGTAGTTCGGCAACATCTGGCTCTAAAGATGTTGCCGAACTACTACTCCCAGCATGCCTGAGAATGTTTGGGAGTTGTGGTTTTGCAACAGCTGGAGGCACACTGGTTGGGAAACATTGTTTCCTAACTCAGTGTTTCCCAACCCGTGTGCCTCCAGCTGTTGCAAAACCAAAACTCCCAAACATTCTCAGGCATGCTGGGAGTAGTAGTTTTGCAACAGCTGGAGGTCCCCCCCTGTGAATGTACAGGGTACATTCACATGGGCAGGGGCTTACAGTGAGTATCAGGCTGCAAGTTTGCGATGCAGCAAATTTTGCGCGGCAGCTCAAACTCGCTGTAACCCCCGCCCGTGTGACTGTACCCTAAAAACACTACACTACACTAACACAAAATAAAATAAAAAGTAAAAAACACTACATATACACATACCCCTACACAGCCCCCCTCCCTCCCCAATAAAAATGAAAAACGTCTGGTACGCCACTCTTTCCAAAATGGAGCCTCCAGCTGTTGCAAAACAACAACTCCCAGTATTGCCGGACAGCCGTTGACTGTCCAGGCATACTGGGAGTTTTGCAACAGCTGGAGGCACCCTGTTTGGGAATCACTGGCGTAGAATACCCCTATGTCCACCCCTATGCAAATCCCTAATTTAGGCCTCAAATACACATGGCGCTCTCTCACTTTGGAGCCCTGTCGTATTTCAAGGCAACAGTTTAGGGCCACATATGGGGTATCGCCGTACTCGGGAGAAATTGCCTAACACATTTTGGGGGGATTTTTCTCCTTTTACCCCTTATGAAAAGGTGAAGTTGGGGTCTACACCAGCATGTTAGTGTAAAAAAATAAACTTTTTACACTAACATGCTGGTGTTGCCCTTTACTTTTCATTTTGACAAGAGGTAAAGGGGAAAAAAAGCCCACAAAATTTGTAACGCAATTTCTCCTGACTACGGAGATACCCCATATGTGGGCGCAAAGTGCTCTGGGGGCGCACAACAAGGCCCAGAAGGGAAAGTGCGCCATGTACATTTGAGGTGATTTGCACAGGGGTGGCTGATTGTTACAGCGGTTTTGACAAACGCAAAAAAAAAAAACCTCACATGTGACCCCATTTCGGAAACTACACCCCTCACGGAATGTAATGAGGGGTGCAGTGAGAATTTACACCCCACAGGTGTCTGACAGATCTTTGGAACAGTGGGCTGTGCAAATTAAAAATGTTGTACAGCCCACTGTTCCAAAGATATGACAGACACCAGTGGGGGGTAAATGCTCACTTTACACCTTGTTACATTCCGCAAGGGGTCTAGTTTCCAAAATGGTATCCATGGGGGGTTATTTTGCTGTCCTGGCAACATATGGGCTTCCTAAATGCGACATGCCCCCCGAGCAAAATTTGCTTTCAAAAAGCCAAATATGACTCCTTCTCTTCTGAGCATTGTAGTTTGCCCGTAGTGCACTTCAGGTCAACTTATGGGGTACCTCCATACTCAGAAGAGATGGGGTTACAATGTTTGGGGGGTATTTTCTGCTATTAACCCTTGCAAAATGTGAAATTTGGGGGGAAACACACATTTTAGTGAAATTTTATTTTTATTTTTTTACATATGCAAAAGTCGTGAAACCCCTGTGGGGTATTAAGGCTCACTTTATTTCTTGTTACGTTCCACAAGGGGTCTAGTTTCCAAAATGGTATGCGATGTGTTTTTTTTTTGCTGTCCTGGCACGATAGGGGCTTCCTAAATGCGACATGCCCCCGAGCAAAATTTGCTCTCAAAAAGCCAAATATGACTCCTTCTCTTCTGAGCATTGTAGTTCACCCATAGTACACCTCAGGTCAACTTATGGGGTACCTTCATACTCAGAAGAGATGGGGTTACAATGTTTGGGGGGTATTTTCTGCTATCAACCCTTGCAAAAATGTGAAATTTGGGGGGGAAACACACATTTTAGTGAAATTTTATTTTTATTTTTTTACATATGCAAAAGTCGTGAAACCCCTGTGGGGTATTAAGGCTCACTTTATTCCTTGTTACATATTTCAAGGGGTCTAGTTTCCTAAATGGTATGCCATGTGGGGGATTTTTGCTGTTCTGGCACCATAGGGGATTCCTAAATGTAACATGCCCCCCAAAAACCATTTAAAAAAAACGTACTCTCCAAAATCCCCTTGTCGCTCCTTAGCTTCTGAGCCCTCTACTGCGCCGCCCGCCGAACAATTTACATAGACATATGATGTATGTGCTTACTCGAGAGAAATTGGGCTACAAATATAAGTATACATTTTCTCCTTTTACCCCTTGTAAAAATTCAAAAATTGGGTCTACAAGAACATGCGAGTGTAAAAAATGGAGATTGTGAATTTTCTCCTTCACTTTGCTGTTATTCCTGTGAAACACCTAAAGGGTTAACACACTTACTGAATGTCATTTTGAATACTTTGGGTGGTGCAGTTTTTATAATGGGGTCATTTGTGGGATATTTCTAATATGAAGACCCTTCAAATCCACTTCAAACCTGAACTGTTCCCTGAAAAATTGTGAGTTTGGAAATTTTGTGAAAAATTTGAAAATTGCTGCTGAACTTTGAAGCCCTCTGGTGTCTTCCAAAAGTAAAAACACGTCAATTTTATGATGCAAACATAAAGTAGACATATTGTATATGTGAATAAAAAAAAATTATTTGAAATATAAATTTTCCTTACAAGCAGAGAGCTTCAAAGTTAGAAAAATG
Organism: Hyla sarda; assembly: GCF_029499605.1. Taxonomy (NCBI): domain Eukaryota; kingdom Metazoa; phylum Chordata; class Amphibia; order Anura; family Hylidae; genus Hyla; species Hyla sarda. The sequence continues at coordinate 144,161,073 of NC_079190.1, read as the reverse complement.
CAAAATTTTCAAATTTTTCATCAAATTTGGGGATTTTTCACCAAGAAAGGATGTAAGATACCACAACATTTTACCACTATGTTAAAGTAGAATATGTCACGAAAAAACAATCTCGGAATCAGAATGATAACTAAAAGCATTCCAGAGTTATTAATGTTTAAAGTGACAGTGGTCAGATGTGCAAAAAATGGCTGGGTCCTGAGGTGTAAAATGGCTGGGTCCTTAAGGGGTTAAGGACCAGACCAATTTTATTTTTGCATTTTAGTTTTTCCTCCTTGCCTTCTAAAAATAATAACTCTCTTATATTTCCATCCACAGACCCATATGAGGGCTCGTTTTTTGCGTCACCAATTGTACTTTGTAATTACATCACTTATTTTACCATAAAATGTATGGTGCATCCAAACAAATATTATTTATGTGGGAAAATTGAAAAGAAAACCGCAATTTAGCAAATTTTGGAAGGTTTTGTTTACAGGCTGTACCCTCTCCAATAAAAATGACATGTTTTCTATATTCTGTGGGCCAATACGATTAAAATGATACCCATGTTATATGCATTTCTATAATTGTACCGCTTTAAAAAAATTCTAATATTTCCATATATGGGGCGGTATGAGGGCTAATTTTTTGTGCAATGATCTGTAGTTTTTATCAGTACCACTTTTGCTTAGGTTTTACTTTTTATACCGTATATACTCGAGTATAAGCCAAGTTTTTCAGCACGATTTTTCGTGCTGAAAACACCCCCCTCGGCTTACACTCGAGTGAACTCTGCGCCGTCAGTGCCCTCATCATCCCACACCACCCCCTTCATCATCACCGCTTGTCAATGTCTGATTTAACAGTGGTCTTCAACCTGTGGACCTCCACCTCCAGATGTTCCAAAACTAAAACTCCCAGCATGCCCGGACAGCCATTGGCTGTCCGGGCATGCTGGGAGTTGTAGTTTTGAAACATCCGGAGGTCCGCAGGTTGAAGACCACTGCCCGGGCCTTCATCATCATCCAGCCCCCCCCCCCCCCCCCCCACTTTAGTTTTGTACTCACCTCCGCTCGGCGGGAAGTTCGGGTGAGCTGGTCCGGGCCATCGGTGCTGCAGGACCGTCCGGTGGGGAGGGATAGTCGTTCCGGGGTGTCCATCTTCACCGGGTGGGCCTCTTCTCCACGCTTCGCGCCCGGCCCTGGAATAGTGACGTTGCCTTGACGACGACGCACAGGGACGTTCATGAGCAACGTCCCTGTGCGTCGTCGTCAAGGGAACATCATTACTCCGGGGCCGGGCGCGAAGAGCGGAGAAGAGGCCCACCCGGTGAAGATGGACAGCCTGGAACGACTATCCCTCCCCACCGGACGGTCCTGCAGCACAGATGGCCCGGACCAGCTCACCCAAACGTCCCGCCGAGCAGAGGTGAGTACAAAACTAAAGGGGGGAGGGGGGGGCTGGATGATGACGAAGGCCCGGGCAATGGTCTTCAACCTGCGGACCTCCAGATGTTTCAAAACTACAACTGCCAGAATGCCCAGACAGCTGATGGCTGTCCGGGCATGCTGGGAGTTGTAGTTTTGGAACATCTGGAGGTCCGCAGGTTGAAGAACACTGTTAAATCAGACATTGACAAGCGGTGATGATGAAGGGGGTGGTGTGGGATGATGACAGGGTAATGATGAAGGGGGGATAATGACAGGGTAATGATGAAGGGGGGAGGATGAAGGGGGGATGATGACAGGGTAATTATGAAGGGGGGGATGATGACAGGGTAATGATGAAGGGGGGGGATGATGACAGGTGATTATGATGATGAGGGTGTTAATGACGGGGGACTGGATGATGACAGGGGGGATGATGTATTTCCCACCCTAGGCTTATAGTCGAGTCAATAACTTTTCCTGGGTTTTTGGGGTAAAATTAGGGGCCACCGCTTATATTCGGGTCGGCTTATACTCGAGTATATACGGTACATTTTTTATACATTTTTGGGGGAATAAAATGTGACAAAAAAGCAGCATTTTTTTTTTTTTTTTTACGTTTACGTCGTTCACCATACGGTATAATTAACAATATATTTTAATAGTTCAGACTTTTAAGCATGTGGCGATACCAAACATGTGTATTAATTCAGTTTTTACGCTTTTTTGGGGGTAAAATGGGAAAAACTAACGTTTTACTTTTTTATTGGGGAAGGGGATTTTTAAAAAAAAATTTCTTTTTTATTTGACATTTTTTAACTTTTTTTTTTTTACACTTTAATAGTTCCCATAGGGGACTTTTTATAGCAATCATTTGATTGCTAATACTCTTCAGTGCTATGAATAGAGCATAGCACTGATCAGTGTTATCGGTGATGTTCTGCTCTGGTCTGCTCGATCTCAGACCACAGCAGAAGACCCCAGGAGACATCCGACACCAGGTGAGGGGATCTCCGGCTGCCATGCTGGATGATGGGATCCCCGCGGCAGCTCTGCGGGCGATCCAATCATCCATTCAAACTACAGCACTGCCGCAGATGCCGTGATCTGTATTGATCATGGCATCTGAAGGGTTAATGGCGAACATCCGGGCGATTGCGGATGTCCGCCATTACCGACGGATCCCTGGCTGCTGATAGCAGCCAGGACCTGCTGTGCATGACTTTAAAGGCCGTTCTCGTGACAGGGCGCAACGGATCCCGATGGCTCCCATTTACTATTATGGGTACCGTCAGGTGGCATTGATTTTTGACGGAAATAATGGGAGAAAAAGACGACACAAACAGTTTTTTTTCTCCCCGACGGACATCACACTGCCATGTCCTAACAGCAGTGGGAAAGAAGCCCAACTAAACTGGCCCTTACAGATCTTTTTCTCACCCAATGTCTGACCTGACAAGCAAATATCCCACACAGCACCGCAATGCAGCTACTATAGTCTGGCCTTTGGTACCCACACACTAGCCCTGATTTACTAAGAGCGTTGGATTATTTTCTGAGTGTTATTTTTTCTCACACATATTTATCAATGTTTTGCACATGTCGGGAAAATTCTGTCTCACAACATTAAATTCTGTTGCACGGGGGGGAAAAAAAGTGTTGCACAGGAAAAATAAAGCGTGAAGCAAATAAATAAAGCAAAGTAACTCTGCACCAGGACTTAACTTTACATTCATGGTCGTTAATAGGTTAACAAACAAAAAGTAAAAAAAAAAAAAAAAAAAAAAGGAAATGAAAGTCAAGATAAAAAAAGGAGAAATTCTAAAAATTTCTAATAGCTAATTAATTAAAGCTAATGAAAACAGTGCTACTGTCTCTGAAACAGATTTTTTTCTCATCAGATCCTCTACCTAAAATGGCTGCAGCAGCTCTGTGCATGGTCTTATCTGGTGCCTCCTAATTGGCTGGAAACTGTAGGCGAGCCATTATGGGCTAACCATAATGTAATGTGATTCTGGGCAACCCTGACATCATATCTTTGACCCTACTTCCTCTTCCTATGCAAAAATGGTGCCAACATCATGTGTTCCCTAACCTCTGACCAAACACAGCTTCTGCAGGTTTGGTACGCTCAACACTATTCCCAAGACCTCATGCAATACTTAAGGTGCTGGGACCTATTCCAATCACTAGAACATGTGGCCTAATTTATGCACCATCATGGTAAGGTGGAGTTTGTAAAAAAAAATGTTTGTTGAGCTTGCATGCTATTGTTCCATACAGCTCCAGATTACTTCTAAAAATAGCTTATTAGAAACCTGATGGATGTTATTCCTTAAAATATTCTATTGAAGTAAAAGAATTATGCATTATGAATTAAGTTCTGTTGCTGTTAAAAGTTTTGTATGCTGTTACATTTTAATTTAAAAGGTCTCTCTTGCATGGTTTGGGATAATCTAGTTTTTGAAATGAATGTACTGCATTTTGTTCTGTGCATGCAACATTCTTTATAAATTAAATGAAAAAGTTAATAAATGAAAACTTACCACAATAATAGTTTGAGAATAAGAAATGCCTTTCAGGTAATGCAGTTATTATATAATGTTAGCCAATTTTAATTTATACTGTGTTTTCAAGGGCTGGAAATAAAACAAGCAGTTAAGATCTTTCATTGTCTCCAAGGACATAATAATAGATTAAATAACACCAAGATCAAACTCTTGTTCTTCATTATTTCTGCCATCAATTACTTTAACTGAAATTGGAATATTAGTCTGACAGAATATTTTAACAGAAAAGACTGATTTCTTTTCAGTTAAGAAAACCTTTAAAAATGCATTCTTTCTTTACAACCAATAAAAATATATGAGGTATTTGTGAATAGTCAATATTTACAGTTGAAATCAATGAACTGCAGAGGCTTTTGCAGGTGCAGAGACCTGCCGTCGCTGCCCGATTCTCTGCCCCTGCCTGTCCTGGGGTCCAGAGACTGCCGGCGCCGCTGCCCCATTGCCTCCCCCCATCCCCGGTTTTTCTGACCCCGCACAAGCCCCCAGGAAAGGCAGGAGTAGAGAGGCCATCGTTGCTCGCTTCTGTTCCCCTGCCTTTCCTGGGGTCACTCGTCATTGCGTCTCGCAGCACATAGCAACGACGCAGGGGTCGCCACACCGGAGGCCAGAAGCAGCGTGGACCCAACCCCGGCAACAGGTAATTATAAAACCGGGGATGGGGGAGGCAATGGGGCAGCGGCGCCGATAGCCAGGGGGAGAGAAGGGGCAGCGGCGCCGACAGCCAAGGGGAGAGTAGCGGCGGCAGCAGGGCTCCAGACCCCAGGAAAGGCAGGGGGAGAGAAGCGGGCAGTAATGGCCTCTCTCCCCCTCCCTTTCCTGGGGGCTTCTGCGGGGTCAGAAACAGTGCATCGGGGTATATACATGCACACACACGCACCCTCATTTTACCAAGGATATTTGGGTAAAAAAACTTTTTTTACCCAAATATCCTTGGTAAAATGAGGGTGCGTGTTATAGGCCAGTGCGTGGTATACCCCGATAAATACGGTGTATTTTGACGTTATAGATATGCAATATAAAGTACTGAGAAAACTGTTGTGGAAGCCACAATAACTGGCATTTAGGTGATTCTGTTATGGAAAACAAAAATGCTGTATAAAGTTTTAAGATGTAAGCTACTCCCCTACTTATTTTAGCCAGACCTGTAAGGCTGGGTTCACATATGTCCGGCATCCGGCATAGGTGAACTCAGCCTAGATCTTGGCACAACTGATGCCAAAACTGTTTCTTGGCCGCTGACAGGGGAAGGCAGCAAGCTGCCTTCCCCTGTCTGGTGCCCTCTGGTGTGTCAAACCATCCGGCATCAACATTGAGATGCTGGATGTTTGTGAACTGTCCCATTCAAATGATTTGGATCAGTTCTAGCATCAGTTTCCCTACGGTGCATGTCAGTGGGAAACTATGCCAGATGCCTGATATATGTGAACTGAGCTATAATGGGTTTTCGCATTTTATTCACTATCCACAGGATAGGGAAGAACAAGCAGCTTGGTGGAAGCCTGACTGCTAGGACCCCTTCCGATCCTGAGAACAGGGACATCGTTTTTCCCAGAATATTTATTAGCAAGTACCGTGTACATTCACTACTTCATTCATTGTCTATGGGGCCGCGCTTGGAAATGTTCAGCCACCCCATACAGTGCTAATGCAAGGTTTTTTTGCCACCCAAGGCAAAACCTCATTCTGCCCCCCCCCCTTTCCCCAGATCTGCCAATGTCCATGCCCCTTGGTGTTAAAAAATAATAATAATGACTTAAAAACACAGATTTACCAGAACTGAACAATACCACCTCACCATGACAGAATAACATCACCATACCAGAACTGAACAGTACCAAGATACCATGACTAAAAAACACCTACATACCAGAACTGAACAATAACACCATACCATGAGTAAAATTATCAATATGCTATAAATCAGTATTAACCCCTTAAGGACTCAGGGTTTTTCCGTTTTTGCACTTTCGTTTTTTCCTCCTTACCTTTTAAAAATCATAACCCTTTCAATTTTCCACCTAAAAATCCATATTATGGCTTATTTTTTGCGTCGCCAATTCTACTTTGCAGTGACATTAGTCATTTTACCCAAAAATGCACGGCAAAATGGAAAAAAAATTATTGTGCGACAAAATCGAAGAAAAAACGCCATTTTGTAACTTTTGGGGGCTTCCGTTTCTACGCAGTACATATTTCGGTAAAAATGACACCTTATCTTTATTCTGTAGGTCCATACGGTTAAAATGATACCCTACTTATATAGGTTTGATTTTGTCGCACTTCTGTAAAAAATCATAACTACATGCAGGAAAATGTATACTTTTAAAAATGTCATCTTCTGACCCCTATAACGTTTTTATTTTTCCACGTACAGGGCGGTATGATGACTAATTTTTTGCAACATGATTTTTTATCGGTATGATTTTTGTTTTGATCGGACTTTTTGATCACTTTTTATTCATTTTTTAATGGTATAAAAAGTGACCAAAATACGCTTTTTTGGACTTTGGAATTTTTTGGCGCGTACGCCATTGACCGTGCGGTTTAATTAATGATATATTTTTATAGTTCGGACATTTACGCACGCGGCGATACCACATATGTTTATTTTTATATTTTTTTACACTGTTTTATTTTTTTTATGGGAAAAGGGGGGTGATTCAAACTTTTATTAGGGAAGGGGTTAAATGACCTTTATTAACACTTTTTTTTAACTTTTTTTTTTCAGTGTTATAGGTCCCATAGGGACCTATAACACTGCACACACTGATCTTTTACACAGATCACAGGCGTGTATTAACACGCCTGTGATCAGTGTTATCGGCGCTTGACTGCTCCTGCCTGGATCTCAGGCACGGAGCAGTCATTCGTCGATCGGACACCGAGGAGGCAGGTAAGGGCCCTCCCGGTGTCCGGTCAGCTGTTCGGGACACCGCGATTTCACCGCGGCGGTCCCGAACAGCCCGACTGAGCTGCCGGGTCACTTTCACTTTCGCTTTACAAGCGGCGGTCAGCTTTGACCGCCGCTTCTAAAGGGTTAATACCGCACATCGCCGCGATCGGCGATGTGTGGTATTAGCCGCGGGTCCCGGCCGTTGATGAGCGCCGGGACCGACGCGATATGATGGGGGATCGCGGCGCGATCCCGCTTCATATCGCGGGAGCCGGCGCAGGACTTAAATATACGTCCTGCATCGTTAAGGGGTTAAATGGGAACTGTCAGATCCAAAAAGGTTTAATATATTGTTACATATAAAAAATTACCCTGTGTCCTGCTATCCTATGGCTTGAATTTACAATAAATTTTGGCTTTTATTGCACTTTATCCTGCGCTGGACCATCTATTTCTTCATATAAAAAATTAAAGACCTTTTTTAATATGGTTGTTTCAATTTTCTTTGAATATTTAATAAGGAAAACAGATCCTGAAAATCCCACCACTCGGGATCCACAAAACTACTGGGACACAAACCTATCCTATAGCAGCCTCAGGCTTTTTCATGAGTCATGGACAAGAGATGACTCATGGACAAGGCTTTATGAGCAGACACAACAATCACCTCCGACCACCACAAGGAAGGGACACACCCCCTTCCCCTGAGAGCTTTTGAAAAGAGGAATAATAATAAATATAGGTGATAGAGGCATGAAAATTAGATGTACATGATCAGGATTAGGTACTGAGTAACATACTAATTTTTTTTTGTGGGATCTGACAGGTAGGCTTTAAGATGGTACTGTGACTTAATATAGTGATCATATAAACACATGTAATCAGTAGCGTACCATCCACTGCAGACTAGACAAATTATTATCCAAATTTGAGGGTAATTTTCTGCTCTGTGATCTGGAGTTTTTGTTAGTACCATTTTGGGGTAGATGTGACTTTGTTATTGCTTTTTATTCAAAATTTTGTGGGATGGGATGTGACAAAAATGCCAACATTTGTAATAGTAGATATTTTTTTCAAGTACTGTGTTCACTATACAGAATCAATAATATTTGATATATCCACAACTGACAGTATGATAGAAGAGCTCTCTATGACTGGAGAAGTTTTGTGGTCAAACAGAGTGAGCTGCCTTCACTTTATTGGCAGAGAGAAGGGAAAGCAGTGGCGGATCCAGGGGGAGGGGGCAACGGGGCAATTGCCTCCCCCCCCCCCCCCCCCCCCGAAATTGCTGTAAGCTCCAGCTCCACCATTCACTAACCTTTCACACGCTGTGATTACACAGAGTGTGAGCTGCGGGGACGCGATCCACTAGAGGCCGGCGCGATGACGTCATATCATCGCGCTGGCGCCTGGAGATCCTGTCCCCACGGCCCGCATACTGTAAGTACTGAAGAGTATGCTCAGGGCCCACGGGATTAGGGGAACTATATCGTACAGGAGGAGGGGGAGGGGGATTTAAAAACTTGGGAAAAGGGAATATTTAATGTGAGGGGCTTCAGGGCAAAGCACAGGGGGCATTATATGTGAAGAGCACATGACAGGGGGCCCCCCTGTGCTGTGCCCCTCACATATAATGCCCCCTGTGCTGTGACCCTCACATATAATGCCCCCTGTGCTGTGCCCCTCACATATAATGCCCCCTGTGCTGTGCCCCTCACATATAATGCCCCCTGTGCTGTGCCCTACACAAATAAATTATATGTGTGGGGCACAGCACAGGGGGCATTATATGTGAGGGGCACAGCACAGGAGGCATTATTTCATATAATACCCCCTGTTCTGTGCTCCACACATATAATGCCACCTGTGCTGTGCCCCACACATATAATGCCCCGTGCTTTGCCCCACACATATCATGCCATCTGTGCTGTGCCCCTCACATATAATGCCCCCTGTGCTGTGCCCATCACAAATAATGCCCCCATCATGCACCCCTCATATATAATGCCCCCATCATGCACCCCTCATATATAATGCCCCCATCATGCGCCCTTCACATATAATGCCCACGTCATGTGCCCCTCACATATAATGCCCCCTGTGCTGTGCCCCTCACAAATAATGCTCCTGTCATGTGCCCCAAACATAAAATGCCCCCTGTGCTGTGCCCCTCACATATAATGCCCCCTGAGGGGACAAGATGGGGGCATTATATGTGAGGGGCACAGCACAGGGGGCATTATATGTGAGGGGCACAGCACAGGGGGCATTATATGTGAGGGGCGCATGATGGGGGCATTATATGTGAGGGGCAAAAAACAGGCCATTATATGTGAAGGGCACAGCACGGGGCATTATATGTGAGGGGCGCATGATGGGGGCATTATATATGAGGGGCGCATGATGGGGGCATTATATGTGAGGGGTAAAGAATGGGGGCATTGTATGTGAAGAGCACAGCACAGGGGGCAATATATGTTAGGGGCACAGGACAGAGGGCATTATTATTATGTGGGGGGAACAGGACGGGTCATAATTATTATATGTAGGGGCACAAGATGGGGCATTATTACTATATGTGAAGACACAGAGTGTTTTGTATTTCAGAAGTATAGTGTATATTATGAGGAATTTCTTGGGTGGTATGTTTTTTATGGGCCACAAAACATTTGGGTATTTTATTCAGAGTGTGCACTGCACAGCAAGTTATATTCACAGAGTGCAGTGTGTGGTAGTATTAAATTTAGAGAGCACAGTGTGTGGTAGTATTATATTCAGAGGGGGCAGTGTGTTGTATATTCAGGAGGTACAGTGTGTCAGAATTATATTCAGAGGGTGTGTGGCGGTATTGTATTAGAAGAATACAGTGTTTGGCAGTATTATAATAATTATTGTTTTCATATAGAGGATCAGAATCCGTTGACATAGAAACCATCTGGGCGTCAAGTTCTGCTGAGAGAAGATTTAGCTGGAACAAGTCCTGGTGGTATGTAGCATCTGAATTAGATAAGGAAAGACTATAGGGAAGACGTCACCTGTAGTCACAGACATCATTCTGTATTCTCCTCACTATAGAGAAGACGTCACCTGTAGTCACTGACATCGTTCTGTATTCTTCTTACAGTGTCCTATCAGAGCTGGAGTCACTTGTAAGTTCTGCAGTAATGATGGGTGAAACAACAACTCCCAGCATCCTCTCACCACTGCTTAGGTCATACTGGGAGCTGTAGTTTTAAATGGTAAAAACCTCTTTAGCACTTTCCCATTCTGTGGCAATTGGTATATTTGATTGTTCTGACATGTGAATATGGCCTAAGAGTCTTAAACAAGGTTAGGACTGTATGATACATTTAATAATATTGTAGGTTACGTAAGCAACATCAAAATACTCTAATAGTGCCCCTCCCGAGACTAGACTCTGGATCCGCCCTTGAGGGAAAGGCAAACATTTGAGCTCTCTCTCTCTCCCTCCCTCTCTGTATACTGGAGATCACCGCACCCTGGCAAGGGAGAAACTGAATTTTTTTTTCCCTGTTTCCAGGCAGTGCAGCGCCCTCATCTAATGTGCACTCTGTACTTGCACCTATCTTTCCTATAGGTGGTGCCGGTAAATGAATGGAGCTTTGGCTGTGCAGATATGGTTCCCACCATTCATTCCAGGAATAATAATGCCCCCCCCCCCATTCTTGGGATCAGCGGGGATTCCAGTGGTTTTTATCACTTAGTCTATGGATAAGGGATGTCACGATTCGGCTTCCAGGTAGTGGATCCTCTGTGCCAGAGAGGGATTGGCGTGGACCGTGCTAGTGGACCGGTTCTAAGCCACTACTGGTTTTCACCAGAGCCCGCCGCAAAGCGGGATGGTCTTGCTGCGGCGGTAGTGACCAGGTCGTATCCACTAGCAACGGCTCACCTCTCTGGCTGCTGAAGATGGGCGCGGTACAAGGGAGTAGGCAGAAGCAAGGTCAGACGTAGCAGAAGGTCGGGGGCAGGCGGCAAGGTTCGTAGTCAGGATGGGTAGCAGAAGTTCAGGTACACAGGCTTTGGACACACTAAACGCTTTCACTGGCACAAGGCAACAAGATCCGGCAAGGGAGTGCAAGGGAGGAGACTAGATAAAGGCAGGGAGCAGGTGGGAGCCAATTAAGCTAATTGGGCCAGGCACCAATCATTGGTGCACTGGCCCTTTAAGTCTCAGAGAGCTGGCGCGCGCGCGCCCTAGAGAGCGGAGCCGCGCGCGCCAGCACATGACAGCAGGGGACCGGGACGGGTAAGTGACCTGGGATGCGACTCGCGAGCGGGTGCGTCCCGCTGTGCGAATCGCATCCCCAACGGCCAAAACAGTGCAGCGCTCCCGGTCAGCGGGACTGACCGGGGCGCTGCAGGGAGAAAGACGCCGTGAGCGCTCCGGGGAGGAGCGGGGACCCGGAGCGCTAGGCGTAACAGTACCCCCCCCCTTAGGTCTCCCCTTTTCTTTGACCGGCAACTGCCTCCCCTGGGATGAGGACCCCGGGAAAGAATGGAGGGTTTCCTCAACGGCAGGCAGTACAGCAGGAGTGGGAATGGGGAGGGAGGGCAGAGGGCGAAGCCGGGCACGGGGCAGTGTGACACCAGGACGGGGGCCATGAGGAGGCACAGAGGTTTGCCTGACGGGACTGGGAGGGGGGGAGAGGCACTTCCTATGGCAGGCAGAGTCCCAGTTCTTTATCTCCCCGGTGGTCCAATCAAGGGTGGGGGAATGAAGCCGGAGCCATGGCAGACCGAGGAGGACCTCAGAGGTACAACTGGGGAGAATGAAGAACTGAATCCTTTCGTGGTGGGGTCCGATAGACATCAGGAGGGGTTCTGTGCGGTAACGCACGGTGCAGTCCAATCTGGCTCCGTTGACCGCGGAAATGTAGAGCGGTTTGGCGAGACGGGTCACCGGGATGCAGAATTTATTGACAAAGGACTCCAAAATAAAATTCCCGGAGGCACCAGAGTCCAAGCAGGCCAAGGCTGAGAGGGAGGAGTTGGCTGTAGGAGAAATCCGCACGGGCACCGTGAGACGTGGAGAAGAAGATTTAGAACCAAGAGATGCCACACCCACGTGAGCTGGGTGCGTGCGTGCGTTTCCCAGGCGTGGAGGACGGATAGGGCAATCCACCAAGAAATGCTCGGTACTGGCACAGTACAGACAGAGATTTTCTTCTCTACGGCGATTCCTCTCTTCCTGGGTCAGGCGAGACCGATCCACTTGCATGGCCTCCTCGGCGGGAGGCCCAGGCATAGACTGCAAAGGATGCTGTGGGAGAGGTGCCCAGAGATCTAAGTCTTTTTCCTGGCGGAGCTCTTGGTGTCGCTCAGAAAAACGCATGTCAATGCGGGTAGCCAAATGGATGAGTTCTTGGAGGTTGGCAGGAATCTCTCGTGCGGCCAGCACATCCTTGATGCGACTGGATAGGCCTTTTTTAAAGGTCGCGCAGAGAGCCTCATTATTCCAGGATAGTTCAGATGCAAAAGTACGGAATTGTATGGCGTACTCGCCAACGGAAGAATTACCCTGGACCAGGTTCAGCAGGGCAGTCTCAGCAGAAGAGGCTCGGGCAGGTTCCTCAAAGACACTTCGGACTTCAGCAAAAAAGGACTGGACTGTGGCTGTGGCAGGATCATTGCGGTCCCAGAGCGGTGTGGCCCAAGACAAGGCCTTTCCTGAAAGAAGGCTTACTACGAACGCCACCTTAGACCGTTCTGTAGGAAACAAGTCTGACAACATCTCCATATGCAGGGAACACTGAGACAAAAATCCACGGCAGAGTCTGGAGTCCCCATCAAATTTGTCCGGCAGGGACAAGCGGAGGTTAGGAGCGGCCACTCGCTGCGGAGGAGGTGCAGGAGCTGGCGGAGGAGATGGTTGCTGCTGTAGCAGGGGCAGAATTTGCTGTAACATGGCGGTCAACTGCGACAGCTGCTGTCCTTGTTGGGCAATCTGCTGCGATTGCTGAGCGACCACCGTGGGAAGATCAGCGAGACTTGGCAGCGGCACCTCAGCGGGATCCATGGCCGGATCTACTGTCACGATTCGGCTTCCAGGTAGTGGATCCTCTGTGCCAGAGAGGGATTGGCGTGGACCGTGCTAGTGGACCGGTTCTAAGCCACTACTGGTTTTCACCAGAGCCCGCCGCAAAGCGGGATGGTCTTGCTGCGGCGGTAGTGACCAGGTCGTATCCACTAGCAACGGCTCACCTCTCTGGCTGCTGAAGATGGGCGCGGTACAAGGGAGTAGGCAGAAGCAAGGTCAGACGTAGCAGAAGGTCGGGGGCAGGCGGCAAGGTTCGTAGTCAGGATGGGTAGCAGAAGTTCAGGTACACAGGCTTTGGACACACTAAACGCTTTCACTGGCACAAGGCAACAAGATCCGGCAAGGGAGTGCAAGGGAGGAGACTAGATAAAGGCAGGGAGCAGGTGGGAGCCAATTAAGCTAATTGGGCCAGGCACCAATCATTGGTGCACTGGCCCTTTAAGTCTCAGAGAGCTGGCGCGCGCGCGCCCTAGAGAGCGGAGCCGCGCGCGCCAGCACATGACAGCAGGGGACCGGGACGGGTAAGTGACCTGGGATGCGACTCGCGAGCGGGTGCGTCCCGCTGTGCGAATCGCATCCCCAACGGCCAAAACAGTGCAGCGCTCCCGGTCAGCGGGACTGACCGGGGCGCTGCAGGGAGAAAGACGCCGTGAGCGCTCCGGGGAGGAGCGGGGACCCGGAGCGCTAGGCGTAACAAGGGATAACATATTGATATGGAGAAAGTCCCTTTAGCCCCTTAATGACACAGGACGTAAATGTACGTCCTGGTGAGGTGGTACTTAATGCACCAGGAGGTACATTTACATCCTATACATAACCGCGAGCATCGGAACGATGCTCGGGTCATGCGCGGCAGGTCCCGGCTGCTGATAGCAGCCAGGGACCTGCCAGTAATGGCCGACATCCGCAATCGCCCGGATGTCCACCATTAACCCCTCTGATGCCGTGATCAATACAGATCACGGCATCTGCGGCAGGGCGGTCACTGAAATGGATGATAGGATCGCCCGCATCGCTGCCGCGGCGATCTGATCATCCAGAATGGCAGATGGAGGTCCCCTCACCTGCCTCCGCTGCCTTCCATGGGTCTTCTTCTCTGGTCTGACATCGAGGAGACTAGAGCAGAAGATGACCGATAACACTGATCAGTGCTATGCCCTATGCATAGCACTGAACAGTATTAGCAATCGAATGATTGCTATAAATAGTCCCCTATGGGGACTATTAAAGTGTAAAAAGAAAAGAAAAAAGTAAAAAATTCAAGTTATAAAAAATTTTAAAATCCCCTCCCCCAACAAAAATGTAAATTGTCCGTTTTTACCCCCCAAAAAGTCTAAAAAAAAAATTTTTTAGAAACATATTTGGTATCGCCGCATGTGTAAATATCCGAACGGTGAACGGCGTGAACATAAAAAAAAGTCCAAAATTGCTGCTTTTTTATAACATTTTATTCCAAATAAAAATGTATTAAAAGTTTTATATATGCAAATGTGGTATTAAACAAATTACAGATCACTGTGCAAAAATGAGCTCTCATACCGCCGCTTATACAGAAAAATGAAAAAGATATAGGTCAGCAAAATAGAAGGGTTTTTAAACGCACTAATTTGGTTGGTTTGCGATTTTTTTAAAGCGGTATAATAATAGAAAAGTATGTAATCATGGGTATCATTTTAATCGTATTGACCCACAGAATAAAAAAAGCAGGTCTATTTTACCATAAAAGTGTTCAGAATGAAAATGAAACCTTCTGAAATTTACTAAATAGCGATTTTCTTATCAATTGCTCCATACATTTATGGTAAAGTGAGTGATGTCATTACAAAGGACAACTGGTTGCGCAAAAAACAAGCCCTTATACTATTCTCTGGATAAAAATATAAAAGAGCTATGATTTTTAGAAGGCAAGGAGGAAAAAACTAAAATGTAAAAATAAAAATTGTCTCAGTCCTTAAGGCCCAAATGGGCTGAGTCCTTAAGGGGTTAACAAATACTATCAATTACTATGTTGAAAAAATATATATTTCATATACATGTAAAAAGCTATCTGGAGCAGCATTCAATTTTTGACAAAACAATAAAAAAGTAAGCTTCTGTAGGGTTGAAGAAGGACAGAATGCAACAACAAATACAAGGTCATAGACACAATGCCTAAAGGCTGCTCAGTATGTGAGCTGCTAATTCCTAATGAATAGGCCATAGAAAGCTAGTGAAGAAGTTTGTGGCGCCTGAAAGTATAAAGAGAATTTATTTTTAAAAGCAAAAACTGTAAAGTTTATTTGACATGATGCTTTTCTTATAAACAATCTGTTTTCCATGGAAGGTGACACTTTGTAACATGCCTCAAAATGTGAAAATATTCTACATGCATTATTAATATGGACAATATTCTCAAACATTTGTTTGCTGTTTAAATTTCTATGAAACAATAAAATAAGCATTTTAAGAATGTTTTCTCCTGTTCAGACACAGACTGAGGACCAAAATCACTTCACTGATGGATTTTTTCGTATTCATCATGCGTTTCTGAAAACTAATCCTTGGTTTCCCACATGAAGCGTGAATAGATAAAGTTTATAATTTAATGCCTTGGAATAGCTGACACAGTTCTCATCGGTCTTTGTTTGAAATCTACAGAATTCATCTTGATTAAGGTAGCACAGAGGTAGAATAAACAGTCAAATTTTTACTCTAAGAGAATTATCTTTTTCAAAAAAATGGCTGCAATGACATATCACATGAGAAGAAAGAGAATGGCAATATTCTCAAAGATTAAAGCAAATTCCTACTGTGTGCCTAAGCTTCCTTTAGTTAGACCTACTAAAAAAAATATATGGTAGCAGTAATTGTTGAAGAGAAATGGCTGAACATATTTATTTTGTTTTGATAAAATTTAAGGGAAACTATCAGCTGGTTCACTGGCACTAAACAGAATACGCAGGGTATTAGCCTCCATTGCTAATATGTAAATGGACTGCTTTGCTTAATGAAGGCCAGACCTGGAATATCCAGCATCCCTTCCTCCATCTCCTCTGCTCAGATATGCTTCGGGCATATGGGAGCAGAACGGAGGGAAGGATGCTAGGTATGCTGGATGCCACCTCCATTGCTCAAAGCTGGTTATTAACAAATGAGCAACGAAGGCTATTACAGTGTGCACTGAGTTTAGTGCCAGTTAACTAGTTGATAGTTTCCCTTCAATTCAATAAAATAAATACAGGGTGTATCTCTGGAACAGCAGAACCTATCCGGAAAAGTAAGATTTCATTTTAATTCAGTTTACCCGCACTATCACCCTATGTATTGGGTTTAGTGCCAGTAAACCAGCTATCAATTTCCTTTTAAGTCTTTCCATACTTGCACTGAATCACTTTTTATAGTTTAGCCTGTTGCAATGAAGCGCCTCTCCAGAAAGATTTTCGGACAGAATGATAATACCTTTGTCACGATTCGGCTTCCAGGTAGTGGATCCTCTGTGTCAGCGAGGGATTGGCGTGGACCGTGCTAGTGGACCGGTTCTAAGAGGCTACTGGTATTCACCAGAGCCCGCCGCAAAGCGGGATGGTCTTGCTGCGGCAGTAGCAACCAGGTCGTATCCACTAGCAACGGCTCTACCTCGCTGACTGCTGAGAAGGCGTGGGACAGAAGGATTAGGCAGAGGCAAGGTCAGACGTAGCAGAAGGTCGGGGGCAGGCGGCAAGGTTCGTAGTCAGGATGGGTAGCAGAAGTTCAGGTACACAGGCTTTGGACACACTAAACGCTTTCACTGGCACAAGGCAACAAGATCCGGCAAGGGAGTGCAAGGGAGGAGACTAGATAAAGGCAGGGAGCAGGTGGGAGCCAATTAAGCTAATTGGGCCAGGCACCAATCATTGGTGCACTGGCCCTTTAAGTCTCAGAGAGCTGGCGCGCGCGCGCCCTAGAGAGCGGAGCCGCGCGCGCCAGCACATGACAGCAGGGGACCGGGACGGGTAAGTGACCTGGGATGCGATTCGCGAGCGGGCGCGTCCCGCTGTGCGAATCGCATCCCCAACGGCCAAAACAGTGCAGCGCTCCCGGTCAGCGGGACTGACCGGGGCGCTGCAGGGAGAAAGACGCCGTGAGCGCTCCGGGGAGGAGCGGGGACCCGGAGCGCTAGGCGTAACAGTACCCCCCCCCTTAGGTCTCCCCTTCTCTTTGTCCGGTAACTGCCTCCCCTGGGATGAGGACACCGGGAAAGAATGGAGGGTTTCCTCAACGGCAGGCAGTACAGCAGGAGTGGGAATGGGGAGGGAGGGCAGAGGGCGAGGCCTGGCACGGGGCAGTGTGACACCAGGACGGGGGCCATGGGGAGGCACAGAGGCTTGCCTGATGGGACTGGGAGGGGGGGAGAGGCACTTCCTGTGGCAGGCAGAGTCCCAGTTCCTGATCTCCCCGGTGGTCCAATCAATGGTGGGGGAATGAAGCCGGAGCCAAGGCAGACCGAGGAGGACCTCAGAGGTACAGTTGGGGAGAATGAAGAACTCAATCCTTTCGTGGTGGGGTCCGATAGACATCAGGAGGGGTTCTGTGCGGTAACGCACAGTGCAGTCCAATCTGGCTCCGTTGACCGCGGAAATGTAGAGCGGTTTGACGAGACGGGTCACCGGGATGCTGAATCTATTAACAAAGGACTCCAACATAAAATTCCCGGAGGCACCAGAGTCCAAGCAGGCCACGGCTGAGAGGGAGGAGTTGGTTGTAGGAGAAATCCGCACGGGCACCGTGAGACGTGGAGAAGAAGACTTAGAACCAAAAGATGCAACACCCACGTGAGCTGGGTGCGTGCGTGCGTTTCCCAGGCGTGGAGGACGGATAGGGCAATCCACCAAGAAATGTTCAGTACTGGCACAGTACAGACAGAGATTTTCTTCTCTACGGCGATTCCTCTCTTCCTGGGTCAGGCGAGACCGATCCACTTGCATGGCCTCCTCGGCGGGAGGCCCAGGCGAAGACTGCAAAGGATGCTGTGGGAGAGGTGCCCAGAGATCTAAGTCTTTTTCCTGGCGGAGCTCTTGGTGTCGTTCAGAAAAACGCATGTCAATGCGGGTAGCCAAATGGATGAGTTCTTGGAGGTTGGCAGGAATCTCTCGTGCGGCCAGCACATCCTTGATGCAACTGGATAGGCCTTTTTTAAAGGTCGCGCAGAGAGCCTCATTATTCCAGGATAGTTCAGAAGCAAAAGTACGGAATTGTATGGCGTACTCGCCAACAGGAGAATTACCCTGGACCAGGTTCAACAGGGCAGTCTCGGCAGAAGAAGCTCGGGCTGGCTCCTCGAAGACACTCCGGAGTTCAGCGAAGAAGGCCTGGACTGTGGCTGTGGCAGGATCATTGCGGTCCCAGAGCGGTGTGGCCCAAGACAAGGCCTTTCCTGAAAGAAGGCTTACTACGAACGCCACCTTAGACCGTTCTGAAGGAAACAAGTCCGACAACATCTCCATATGCAGGGAACACTGAGACAAAAATCCACGGCAGAGTTTAGAGTCCCCATCAAATTTGTCCGGCAGGGACAAGCGGAGGTTAGGAGCGGCCACTCGCTGCGGAGGAGGTGCAGGAGCTGGCGGAGGAGATGGTTGCTGCTGTAGCAGAGGCAGAAGTTGCTGTAACATGGCGGTCAACTGCGACAGCTGCTGTCCTTGTTGGGCAATCTGCTGCGATTGCTGAGCGACCACCGTGGGAAGATCAGCGAGACTTGGCAGCGGCACCTCAGCGGGATCCATGGCCGGATCTACTGTCACGATTCGGCTTCCAGGTAGTGGATCCTCTGTGTCAGCGAGGGATTGGCGTGGACCGTGCTAGTGGACCGGTTCTAAGAGGCTACTGGTATTCACCAGAGCCCGCCGCAAAGCGGGATGGTCTTGCTGCGGCAGTAGCAACCAGGTCGTATCCACTAGCAACGGCTCTACCTCGCTGACTGCTGAGAAGGCGTGGGACAGAAGGATTAGGCAGAGGCAAGGTCAGACGTAGCAGAAGGTCGGGGGCAGGCGGCAAGGTTCGTAGTCAGGATGGGTAGCAGAAGTTCAGGTACACAGGCTTTGGACACACTAAACGCTTTCACTGGCACAAGGCAACAAGATCCGGCAAGGGAGTGCAAGGGAGGAGACTAGATAAAGGCAGGGAGCAGGTGGGAGCCAATTAAGCTAATTGGGCCAGGCACCAATCATTGGTGCACTGGCCCTTTAAGTCTCAGAGAGCTGGCGCGCGCGCGCCCTAGAGAGCGGAGCCGCGCACGCCAGCACATGACAGCAGGGGACCGGGACGGGTAAGTGACCTGGGATGCGATTCGCGAGCGGGCGCGTCCCGCTGTGCGAATCGCATCCCCAACGGCCAAAACAGTGCAGCGCTCCCGGTCAGCGGGACTGACCGGGGCGCTGCAGGGAGAAAGACGCCGTGAGCGCTCCGGGGAGGAGCGGGGACCCGGAGCGCTAGGCGTAACAACCTTATTTGCAACAGTACGGTCAAGGGGAAAAATTAATCAAAACTTGTATAGAAGAAAAGTTGACCAGTAGTCCATAGCAACCAGATTGCTTCTTTCAATTTTGAAAAAGCCCTCTGAAAATTCAAAAAAGTGATCTGATTGGTTGTTATAGGCAACTGGTCAACGGTTCCTCAACACAGGCCCTGATGAATCTCCCCTGTTGTGCTCAAAGGTGTACAATACAATGTTGGCCATTTGCACATGTATGCATATGGCCAAGAATGGATTAGAATGGAAATTCTATCAAAACAAAAATGGAGCCAACAAAAATGACAGATCACTGCAAAAAAATAAGCCCTACAGCCCCTATAGTCCTTTATATGGAAAATGTAATAGTTATAGGGGTCAGAAAAGGACAAAAAAAATGCCTTTGTTTCAAGTAGTAACATAATAGAATAAGAATATAAATTGAGTATCATTTTGTTAAACGAACATAACATTTTTATCATGAAGTGCACTGTGTAAAAACAACCCCCCCCCCCATATAGGTCTGTGAATAGAAAAACAAAAAACACAAGAAGACATATTGACTGTGTCTTTATAGGGGTTGTCCGGCCAAAGAGCAGCACCCCATTGTATGCAGGGCTGCGTCTCCTGTTTCGGAAAGCTCTTTTTTTCCGGGACTGGTGATGTTATGTAACACCATGCCCCCTCGTGACGACACGCCTTGCCCCCTCCATTTATGTCTAGGGGAGTGGGCTGAACGGCCATCACGCCCTCTCCAATAGACATGAATGGAGGGGGCGTGGTGTTACATCACGTCTCCAGTCCCGGAAACAAAGAGCTTTCAGAGACTGAAGATGCAGCCCTGCATAGAATGCAGGTGCTGCATGGAGATCACAAGGGGGCAGTGGCGGGCCCCCCGTGATCAGACATCTTATCCTCTATCCCCATTAGGGTGATTCCAAAAGCATAAACTGAATGCATTGCATACAGACTTTGTTGCAGATTAACTGTGGATATCAACCCTATACAGAAAGTGGTTACGGCAATCACAAATCCACAACATGATGATCATGCTGCGGCTGTAAAAAAAAATTATCTAGATATTTTCTATACATAATAGATGTTACTCTTGTTAACATGCCCGCCGATATCCACGCCTCTTAAGTCTATCACATGCATTTTCGCATTCCTCATACTGTTTTGCATCACTACGATTACTTTAGGTGAGCTGGATTTTTCTTCTTTAGTATATTCTGCACCAATGTTTAGCAATGTTGAATATGTTGGTTGTATAGAATTGTAATCTATAATTTGTAATAAATCTACATTCACGTAGGGAACCATGGTAAATTGGAAATGAAGAATTATTCCAATAAAATGTTACAAAGCTTTTACAATAGGATCTTGTTCTCATTCCATTAAATTTAGTCACCCACAGAGCAACATTTTACATGCTTTGACCAATAAAGGAAGTTTCATAAAACTTGTCTTGTTCATTTTAAGTCTTTAGAAGACATACTGAGCACAGTTGGTATGTCTCAGTTATCCCTCTGTATTAGTGGCATGCAGATTTCAATTACTTGCAAAGCACAAACATTCTTCAGATGTTATCTGATAAGTTTCTTACTTGAAAATATCTTTTTTTTCTCTCGCTTAGTAAAATGTAGAGAAAAAATTGCTTAGTTTGAGTCACACAGAGTTAAGTTTGCCAGCACCATAACTTGTACAGCAAAGTGGTTACATAAGCCATGTAGGCAACCACTGCACCATACTTTGATTTTCATCATCAAAGTTCATTTTTGGATGAGGATATGGTGATTCCACCACATACAGGTTATGGTTCTCAACTACAGTTTTCCCTTTTTCAGTGTTTGGCATAATTGTTATTAAAAATTAAAGGGATACTCTGGATAGCGAAAATTATTAAAATTTTTTCCCCTCATGGCCAGACCAACTGTTTTGCAATATACACATTTTACCTGTATTGGAAAATGTTGTGACAGGCAGGAAGTAAAGAATAAATTGCCATCTTCTGTCTACTTTCTCTCCTCTCTCCCCTCTCCCTCCCCTTCCCTCCAACAGAGACAGAGATCATGTGACACTTGCTTTCAGGGCCACTCCCCTTTTTGACAGCATACCAACAAGACATGTCTACTTTCTAACAGCGTCCAACCAAGCCACCTCCCTTTCTATCATACCTCATCTAGCCATGCCCCTTCTGGCATCAGAATGGCAAGTCACGCCCCCTTTCTACTAGTCTCGATAGTAAAGATGGCTGAAAATGTAGTTTCAAAGGGTGTGCAGGAGAATGAAGCAAAGAAAATGGAGCAGTGGGCAGAGGAGGACAGCACATCGGGAACAGTAAATGGTTCCAAAAACAAGCCAAGGGGACTATATACTATAAATACATTTGACACTATGTATGTATAGGTTTCCAGATAATCCATTTAAAGACCCATTAGCCCAGATTTACTAATACAAATGCCCCAGAACTTTTTAGACACTTTTCCACCGAATCCTAGAAAGGGAGTATGAATTCAGTTAAAAGGGGATGGGGCCTAATTACACCAAAAGTGCAACAACATTTTATCAAATGATTCTAATTTGAGGCAAATTACATTGTTTAAGAATTTATTTTATTTTATTTATTTATATAGCGCCTACAGATTGCGTAGGACTTACAATTATGGGGTACACACAAAGACAAGTATCAGACATAAAATTACACAATAACTATTCAAACAAGAGGTGTGGGGATATGTTGAGGCCAATTAAAGAATGTTATAGGCCTGTCTGAAGAGATGTGTTTTTAGGTCACGTTTGAAACTATGGATGTTGTTGTTGAGTCTGAGGGACTGAGGGATAGCATTCCAGAGAACCGGTGCAGCACGATTGAAGTCTTGGAGACAGGAGTGAAAAGTTCGGATTATAGAAGATGTTAGTGTGAGATCATTAGCAGATCGTAGAGAATGTGTAGGATGGTAGACAGAGATGAGAGAGGAGATGTAGGGATGTGCAGCATTGTGGAGAGCTTTGTGTGTGAGACTGAGGATTTTGTACTGTATTCTGGACTGAATTGGTAACCAGTGTAGTGACTGGCACAGGGAGGAGGTGTCGGTGTAGCGGCTGGAGAGGAAGATGAGTCTGGCTGCCGCATTAAGGATGGACTGGAGAGGAGAGAGTTTGGAGAAAGGAAGGCCTATTAGTAAAGAGTTACAGTAGTCGAGGCAGGAGTGAATCAAAGCAATAATGAGAGTTTTAGCAGTTTCAGTAGTGAGAAATGGGCGGATTTTGGAAATGTTGCCTGCTGCCCTGGAGTTATGGTAGTACCACATACCGAGATGGAAATGTCAGGGTTAGGTACAGTATCAGTTGATGGAGAAAAGACAAGAAGTTCTGTTTTAGAAAGATTTAGTTTCAGATATAAAGAGAACATGATGTCTGAGACGGCAGAGAGACAGTCACTGGTATTCTGTAGGAGTACAGGGGTGATGTTGGAGGAAGAGGTATAGAGTTGGGTGTCATCAGCATAGAGGTGGTACTGGAAACCAAATCTACTGATTGTTTTTCCAATGGGGGATGTGTAGAATGAAAAGAGTAGAGGACCCAGGACCGATCCCTGGGGAACCCCGACAGCAAGGGGAAGAGGAGAAGAAGTAGAGCCAGAAAACGAGACGCTAAAGGAGCGGCCAGAGAGATAGGAGGAAAACCAGGTGAGAGCAGAGTCCTTGAGACCGATGGAGCGGAGACTACTGACGAGGAGTTGGTGATCCACAGTGTCAAAAGCCGCAGACAGGTCCAAAAGAATCAGTAAAGAGAAATTGCCATTTGATTTGGCCGTCAGAAGATCGTTAGTGACTTTGGTTAGGGCCGTTTCTGTGGAGTGAAGGGAGCGGAAACCAGACTGTAAGGGCTCAAGGAGAGAGTTCTCGGAGAGATAGCGAATAAGGCGGGAGTAGACCAAGCATCGGGGAGTCTGGAGATAAAGGGGAGATTTGAGACGGGTCGATAGTTGGCAGCACAGGACGGGTCCAGAGATGGTTTTTTCAATAGTGGGGTTATGATAGAGTGTTTGAAGGAGGAGGGAAAGACCCCAGAAGAGAGGGAGAGGTTAAAGATTTTAGTTAGGTGACAGTTGATAGCAGGAGAGAGAGACTGGATGAGGTGTGAAGGCATGGGGTCACTAGAGCAGGTAGTGGGGCGGGTGGAAGAGAGGAGCCTGGAAACCTCATCCTCCGTTACAGGCTCAAAAACTGAGAGTGATGAAGAGGAGACGTGGCTGGGAATTGGATCAGAACTTTTAGGGGACTGGGAGAGGATTTCATCACGAATGTCATCGATTTTAGTTTTGAAGTATTTGGCCAGGTCTTCAGCACAGAGATCAGTGATTGCGGTCTGTATTTTAGGCTGAGTTGAACGTGTCAAAAAGGCGTTTTGGGTTGTTAGACAGAGAGGAGATGAGTGAGGTAAAATATGTTTGTTTGGCGAGGTGAAGAGCGGAGTAATGGGATTTAAGCATGAATTTATAGTGCAGATAGTCTGAAGAAGTCTTAGTTTTCCTCCACTGACGTTCAGCACACCTAGAGCATCGCCTGAGAAAGCGGGTTGTTAGCGTGTGCCAGGGTTGCTGCCGTCTGTGTCGGGAGGTTCATGTTTTAGAGGGTGCCATTTGATCCAGGGTAGACTTTAGGGTGTCATGGTAATGTTTGGCTGCTAGATTAGGGCAGGAGAGAGAAGAGATCGGTGATAGTGAAGATTGTAGAATGTCTATAAATTGACTGGTGTTTATGGCACGCAGGTTTCTGTAAGTGTACAAGGTTGGAGTGCCTGGAAGAGGATAGGAGTTACTGATAGAGAAAGAGAGAAGGTTGTGGTCAGAGAGCTCAAAAGGAGAATTAGTGAATTTAGAGACAGAGCAAAGTCTAGAGAAGATCAAGTCCAGTGTATTCCCATCCTTGTGTGTGGGAGAGTCAGTAAGCTGTGAAAGGGAAAAGGAGGAGGTTAGAGGCAGAAGCCGAGAGGCAGAAGAGGAGATTGGGGTATCAATGGGGATATTAAAATCACCCATGATGAGTGTAGGTGTTTCTGAGGAAAGAAAGTGAGGGAGCCAGGTGGCAAAATGATCCAGGAACATTTGGGGAGAACAAGGAGGACGATAGATGACCACCACTCTGAGAGACAATGGGCGGAACAGCCTGAGGGTGTGGACC
Organism: Hyla sarda; assembly: GCF_029499605.1. Lineage (NCBI taxonomy): Eukaryota > Metazoa > Chordata > Amphibia > Anura > Hylidae > Hyla > Hyla sarda. The sequence goes on along the minus strand of NC_079190.1, from coordinate 144,136,485 downwards.
TCAAAAGAGGTAAATGTGAGTGAGGGTAATGGGGGGATGACTTGAAAAGTGCATTGTGGGGCTAGAAGCACCCACACTCCTCCATCATGCCTGGTGTCAGATCTAGGGGTATGGGAAAAGTGAGGGTCACCATAAGATAAAGCAGCGAGAGAAGCAGTGTCAGAAGGTTGTATCCATGTTTCTGTGAGAGCCAGCAGATTAAGAGAATTAGTGAGAAATAAGTCATGAATCTGGGTGAGCTTATTGCACACAGATCGAGAGTTTAGAAGAGCGCAGTTAAAGTTTGTAGTGGTTCCGCAAGAGGCAGGTAGTGTAGAGCAAATATTAGTGAAAGGTGGGCCAGGGTTAGGAGCAATGTCCCCAGCAGCTAAAAGCAGAAGAAAGAAGAGGGAGAGCAGATGGCTGGGTGAAGTGATGGAGCGACTTATTTGCTGTACCATGGAATGAGGTGACTTTGGGTGGTTTATGATGGTGAGCAGTGCATGCGAGCAATACATAGGTGAGGGAAGGAGACATGGACAGATGTATATAGAGTCCACCGGAGAAATCGCTGGGGGATATAAGAGAAAATGTATGGCAATGATGCAATAATGTACGTAATAAGTGAGTGCATGTTTGTTTTTTGTTTTTTTCTGAAAAAGAGTGACTTACATTTGTAGTTATAATGTTGAGTTAGTTCCCTTTTGTTCCCTTCTGGTTCAGTTCTGGTGTAATTCTTGATGTCACACTTAAGAAGCACTTTAGAGGCAGTTTTAGATGGCATATTTGAATGTCTCCAGACCTAAGGTCTAACAGACCTATAGCCTCTAATATGTATTGCTAGGCTAAGCCAGAAGATTGGCAGAGGAGTGCAATCAGGTGTGAAAAAGGGTGGGGAGCAATAAAAATTTGGGAAGAAAGTTAAGAAAAAATAAACAGTTTGGGATCACTCAGGGGAAATAAATTGTGATCAAACAAAATAGAAACACTTGCCAGATAACAGTAATAAACATACATGACAATGCAATAATGGGGGAATGGGAGTACACATTAACAAGATGAGTGACATACCAGGTTGATTATTTAAATACAGCTAAACACATAAGCAGTGGTGAGAACAAATGATGGTGGTAGTTGTTCAAGAGATGAATGATGACATACCTGTAAATGAAAGAATAGGCTGGTGAGAAGATGAAGTGAACGAATTCTAGGCAGGTGTAAAAAGTCTTGGCTACTGGCCTAGATTTCTTATACTTTTTAATCATTTAAAAAGCCAAAGTGGGTGAGCTACTCATTTTGCCTCACTTCCAGTGATGTTAAAGGAGAACTCTGGGATGTACAAATTATCCCCTATGTTAAGGATAGGGGATAAGTGTTAGATCGCAAGGGGTCCGAACGCTGGTTCTCTCCCGAACGTAGCCCCGACTCCTGCATGCAGCCTACACGCCCCTCCATGCAGATTTATGGCAGAGCCGGAGATTGCCGAAAGCAGCATTCCGGCTCTGCCATAGAACTGTATAAGGGGGAGTGTCGCAAGCCGCTTCGAGCGGTGGTAGAAAATGCCCATTCCATGCAGGAAGCCAGGGCTCTGTTCAGGAGATCGCGGGGGCCCCAGCAGTCGGACACCTCACGATCTAACACTTATCCCCTACCCATAGGATAGGAGATAATTTGCACATCCCAGTGGTATCCTTTGACACCTTCCTCATACTTGATATACTAGTACGCCATGAGTTGTGTGAGGGGAACATGACTCAGGGACGCAAGTTGGGCACACATCATAACCAACAAATGCCTGCTGCTATCAGCGACAGACATCTGCCGGTAATGAAGGACATCGGAGATTGCACTGATGTCCATCATTTAAATGGTTAATTTGCCATGGTTAATCCCTGGTGGTCCCATCAGCACTGCTGCCATGCAATTGTGGGGGCCGATGTGTTGCTGGCAAACCCCGGAGCCTTGGTGTCCTCCTTGCATCAGCGTATGTCAAAGCGGGCCTAAGGTAGGTTTTAGCAATTGGGGGAAAATAGCATAGATCAATGCAATGCAATAGCATTACATTGATCTATGTAAGCCATCTACTGATGGCTTATAATAGGCCCATAGGAGTGCAAAAAAAATTGCAAAAAAAGAAAATTTGCAAAAAAAAAATAAATAAATAAATAAATATATATATATATATATATATATATATATATATATATCACCCTCTTCATAATAATTTAAACCCCCTTTTTTCCCATTTTTAAAATAAAACACTGTAAAATAAATAAATATAAATGTCTTTGAAATCACTGGATTCATAATTAGGAATGAGCGAATCGAAGCTGACGAACCCGAATTTGTTATGAATTTCAGAAAATATTCGATTTGCAATGAATGTGAATATCACTGCGATTCTATCACGTGAATCGCTTCATTAAACTCCATTTACTGCAGTCCAGGCTCCAGGGCATCTAAAATGGCAGATCCACATGTCAGTACATGGGGGAAGGAACGCTGGGAAGGCAAGGCGGGAAGTAGGCAGGATGACTCTGAATCAAATGCAGGATTCAGCCTATCAGCAGCCAGTCACCCATGTCACAGCCCTATATATAAAGGGCAGCCATTTTGCAGCTCATCATATCATTCATTACACTGCATACAGATAGTGTATGCTGTGTGTGTGGGTTACACAGAAAAGCTCATTCCAGCAGTGTTTCACATCCTAGTCACATCAACGTTCTGGTGGAGCAGTGTTTTTTTCACTGAAAAGGATTTTTACTGTAGCCATTAACCTCCCAGTCACTTTCTTCAGCATTGTATCACCAAGAGGGGCAGATAGCTGTGTGTTGCCTCATAAATTTCAACAAGCTGCCTCAACTTCATTAACCTTAGCAGAGGAGACAGGAATAATTTTTGAGCACAATTCTGTGACTTTGTTCCACAACAAATTATCTGCTGGTTATACTAGTCTTTAGATGGTATAATACCCAGCAGTCCATTCCTATTAGTCTTTGGCAGAGTGAAATTTTGTGTTTAGTACACAGCTTTTTTGTGCTTCAGCACTGTTGTGTTCTGCTGGTGTTGTGCAAAAATAATTTTTTTTTAAGTGTACTGTAGCATACCACATACGTACATCTAAGTAATGTACTATTTTGTACCTGTTAATCTGTCAAGGGCCTACATACTTTGAAAGGACAGCCAAAAGCAATCAGCGGCTGGTTTTTACTTCAATACGTTTATTAAGTGTACTATAGAGCATTTTTCTGCCTTCATAAGTACACACCACATACGTACATCTAAGTAATGCACTATTTTGTACCTGTTAATCTGTCAAGGGCCTAGATACTGTGAAAGTCCAGCCAAAAGTACACACCTGCTGCTGTTCTAGACAAATACTGATTTAAGCATAGTGAAGCGTATTGTACTCCCCTCATATACGCACTAAGAATGTAAGGCAGAGAAGTGCCAGGACGTGCATAGAAGAGTGGCAGATGACTAAATTCATCAGAGGTCGCAGCAGACTAGGGGTGAGTGGCAGCAGGAGTCGCAGCGAGAGGCCTGAACTCCTGGTATCAGCTAGTGGTCATGTCTCGACCAGCAACTCATCTGCCATCATCGATTGGTTAACACGGTCATCCATTTCATCGCAAGTGACATCTGATACCCCCAGTCAACAGTCAGTGGGTTCCTCAGACACAACCCTCAGTTGGCATGGCCCGGGAGCAGTCCCTGTCCTCCCATTGCCTCTGTCCTATGCTGTTCACTCCCCTACAGAAGTATCATATGCTGTGGGTTAAGCTCCACTATTCACTCAATCTAATAGAGGACAGTCAACAGCTACTGCCCAGCCAACAAGTGGAGGAGACATCCGCTGCTTCCTCCGCTAGGCGGGCAAGTAGTGATGAGAAGAGTGACGTGGGAGGCGGTGTTGCCAGGGTTCAGGGTCCTGAAGCAGACACTGTTGAGGAACCTGAGGAGGACATCAGTGACGTGCAGACACTTGTTGATGATGATGAAGCCGATTGCAATTGGGAGCCGGGTGCAGAAGTGGCTTCATCATCAGGAGAAGAAAGTTGAAGGTTGCCCGTGAGGCAGCAGCTGAGCTAGCAAGGTGGTAGCATGCTTGGCAGTCAGCATGGTGGCAGAAGTGGAAATTCTGGAGCCAAACATGCCCGGGGGAGACCACCTGTTTTGCGGCAGTCTACCTTCCCAGGAGGTGGTGAAACAGGGAATCCTGGAAACGGTGGCAGTAGCAGTCAATTAGTGCAGACTGTTGGTGGGAAAATCAGCTACTCAGCGCTGTAGCAGTTTTTCATCAAGCATCCGGAAGAGGTTCACATAGCCGCATGCATGATTTGTTGGCAGAAGGTGAAGCGTGGCCAGGGTCCCAATGTTAGCACATCAGCCCTGCGTCAATATGTGCTTCGCCACCATAAAGCGGCCCGGGAGAATAGTGGCTCTGATGTAGTGGTCAAGCCTGCTGCATCACCCAGTGGCATAGCTGTGTGTCATACCCTCCTTTTATCGCTCCAAATGCTCCTGCTCCTCCTACTTTTAGTCAGCCATCCACCAACTCATCCAATGGCACAGAAGCTGAATGTGCTCCTGTCCAAGTTGCTGGTGCTCCAGTCCCTCCCTTTTCAAGAGGTGGACTCTGCACCTTTCAGAGAACTGATGGCTTGTGCCGAGCCAAGGTGGAGAGTGCCAAGCCGTCATTTCTTTGCGAAGAAGGCAGTACCAGCCTTGCACAAAATTGTGAAAGAGAAGGTAGTCCAGTCCTTGAGCCTGTCGGTGTGTACAAAAGTGCACGGTAGCACCGACGTTTGGAGCTGTAACTATGGTCAGGGACAATATGTGTCCTTTATGGCTCACTGAGTGAGTGTATTTCCTGCACAGCCACAACACCAACTTAGACAGGTTCCTCCTCCATGCTCTCAGGCTGTTGGTCCTGTGACAGTGTCCGCCTTCTCATCCTCCATCGTTTCCTCAGCCTCCACTGCCCAGACAAGTCTCAATGGCCCTTCAGCATACCATGTGTGCAGGGCACGGCAGTGTCACACTGTTCTTCACATGGTTTGCCTTGGCGAAAAGAGTCACATAGGGATGGAATTGCTAAAAGTAATTCGTAAAGAAATCAGAGCATTGCTTACTCCACGAAAACTGGAAATGGGAACCATGGTGACTGACAACGGGAAGAACATCCTCCATGTGTTGTGACTGGGACGGCTGAGCCATGCGCCGTGCATGGCACACGTGTTCAATCTGGTTGTGAAGCAGTTCCTGAAGTGTTCCCCCCATTGGCAAAACATCCTAAAAATGGGAAGGAAACTTTGCATGCACTTCAGCCACTCGTACACCGCAAAGCACACCCTCCTTGAGCTGCAGCGTCAGAACTGTATCTCCCAACATAGTCTAACTTGCAACGTTGCCACACGTTGGAATTCCACCCTCAATATGTTGGACCGACTGTACGAACAGAGAAAAGCCATTACCGATTTCTTGATGATCCAAGCGGATAGGGGGACTCCCCTGTGTAACTTCAAAGTGAACCAGTGGCAGCTCATACATGACACCTGCCGTTTGCTCAGGCCCTTTAAGTAAGCCACATGATTAATAAATTGCTAGGATTACATGATGAACAAAAATGGTTGGTCAGGGCACTGGAGACGTGGCACCTAAATCTCACAGCCACATGAGCCCTGTGGGGGCTGAACTGGAAGAGGAGGAGGAGGAGGGGAAGGGGCACAGTGGAGCACAGTTTAGGTTTCGCCAAATGGGTGGTTTTTCTAGTAATCTGACAGGAGAGGAGGAGAACAAAGCCAAAGGAGCTAGTGGGTTATGAGGAAGGCGAGACAGAGGACCCAGACACACCGTGCAGTAGGCAGGGGAGATGGAAGCAGGGAGTCCCTCCGAGTGACTTGCACAAATAGCACGATGCATGCTCACGTGCTTGCGTAGTGACAACCGAATTGTCACCATTCGGCAGCGGGATGACTTCTGGATCTCCAACTTATTGGACCCTCGCTACCGACACAAAATAGGGGCCTTTTTTTACACCCACTGAGAGGGAGGACAAAGTAATTTACTACAGAGGCATCATATGTAGTTTGTTGGCCAATTCCTATTGACACCATAGTCCATCCTCTCACAGGTCTGAATCGGGGGGCCCCCTGTACTCACCTTCCACTGCCATGGCTACTGGGGAGGGATGGGGTGGCAGGAGCAGTACCAGCTCCATCAGCAGCAGCCTGAGTCTACAGTGGATAAGGATCTTTCTTCACCCGCATGTAACTCATGAGCAGCAGGTACACCTGGAGCAGGACCTTAACCAGCAGGTAGTGGCACACTTTGACATGACCATGCCAACACACCTTGAAGGGTCGCTGGACTTCTGGGTAGCCAAACTTGATTTGTGGCCGCAACTAGCAGAGTTTGTCCTGGAAAAGCTGTCCTGCCCGGCCAGTAGTGTGCCATCAGAGCAGGTATTTATTGCAGCGGGGGCCATAGTCACCCCAAGGAGAACTCGTTTGTCCATGAAAAATGTGGAGGGACTGACCTTTGTGAAGATGAATCAGGCATGGATCAGCCAGGATTTCTAACCACCAATGGCTGATGCATGAGAGTAGATTGACCACCATGGCACACCCACACTTCACAAATATGGATAGTGCCAAACAGATTTAAGGTGCTGCTCCCCATTTACAAACATTCCTCTGCATCAGACCATTTTTCACCCACCTACATTACTGGATACTGGTATTGCCACCAACCGGGTCACTTTCAGGACTCCTGATGCTGCTCTCACCTCCAGGCTGCCTCACTTAGCCACTATATGGTTTAGTCTCATGCGTCAGGCTGTGCCATTCATCTAACATATGGTTTACTGATGCTTCAGCTAGCTCCAGTCTGTGTCATTCAGCAACTACATGGTTTAGTGATGCTGCTGGGCCTAGGACATTACCTATATATGTTTATGTAGCACTAGGTACCATCCATCTTAAATGAAAATTAAATTTAGAGATTGTGAGACTCTATTGTCTCCTCATCTGCTGCCAACTCCAGGCAGTGTCATTCAGCAACTATATGGTCTCGTCATGCTTCAGCCAACTCCAGCCTGTGTCATTCAGCAACTATATGGTCTCCTCATGCTTCAGCCACCTCCATGCTGTGTCATTCAGCCAATATATGGTTTACTGATGCTGCTGGGCCTGGGCCTAAAATTTTACTACCCTAAAGCTTCAATTTACATTTCAAAATTCATCTTTTAATCTCAGAAATTGTGAAGCCCTAGTGTCTTCTCATGCTTCTGCCAACTCCACGATGTGCCATTCAGACACTATATGGTCTCCTCATGCTTCCACCAACACCAGCCTGTGTCATTCAGCCACTATATGGTCTCCTCATGCTTCAGCCACCTTCAGGCTGTATCATTCAGCCAATATATGGTTTACTGATGCTGCTGGGGGTGAGCCTAAAAAAAATTATAGTAGCAGTAGCTACCCTAAATCTTCAATTTAAATGTCAAAATTCATCTTTTAATCTTAGGGATTGTGAAGCCCTAGTGTCTACTCATGCTCCTGCCAACTCCAGGCTGTGTCATTCAGCCACTATATGGTCTCCACATATTGACTGTGTATTGTAGGAAACATGAGGGTATCCTTGAGTTACTCTCCCAGCATTATTGCCATGTTGATACCAGTAATAAAAGGAATATTGCCAAGGACTAGCAGAAAAAGGGAACTGTGGATACTCACCACTAGTGTTGAGCGACATAGACCACATTCGAATTTGTGAATATTCGCGAATATATGGACGAATATTCGTCATATATTAGCTAAATTTGCATATTTGTAATATTCTCGTTTTATTTTCGCATATGCGAAAATTCGCGTATGTGAAAATTAACATATGCGAAAATTAGCATATACAAAAATTTGCATAAGCGAAAATTTGCATATGCGGACATTTGCATATGTTAATTTTCCATACCTGATTTGAATGGATGCAGCTCATTTATGTTTCAATGGGTGGGGTGGCTGATATGTGGGAGGGAGATGGAATTGTGGGATTTGTAGTCAATAAAAGAAAATTCAAACAGGAAATACAAGTTCAAAAACAGCTAGCCACAGTGTTAAGGTAATCTCTAGAGATGAGCGAATTTACAGTAAATTCGATTCATCACAAACTTCTCAGCTCGGCGGTTGCTGACTTTTCCTGCATAAATTAGTTCAGCTTTCCGGTGCTCCGGTGGGCTGGAAAAGGGGGATACAGTCCTAAGAAAGAGTCTCCTAGGACTGTATCCACCTTTTCCAGCCCACGGGAGCACCTGAAAGCTTTACTAATTTATGCAGGAAAAGTCAGCAACCGCCGAGCCGAGAAAATCGTGACGAATCGAATTTACTGTAAGTTCGCTCATCTCTAGTAATCTCACAACATAGCCATTTAGCCCCAAGACAAGCACAGCTCCAGGCTGTGTCATTGTGCCACCATATGGTCTCCTTATGCTGTTCCTCAAATTAAACTTGGCACCTCAAATTAAACTTGTAAAATTTTAATATATCTAAAATCAATTTAAAATTTCAAAAATATCTTTAAATGGGCACTGTCATCAACATTTTTTTTTATATGTTGTAGTCCTATAACATATCTCTAATATATTTTCATAATTTTTTTTTCTTTATTAAAATGTTTTCATTTAAGTTTGAAAACCGGGCCTCTAGAGGTCTCCCTACTAATGGCCGGCTGCAGGCTGGCGTGACGTCATGCCTGAATTCGGACCGATGCTGGCAGGGCAATCGGTCCGAATTCATTCAGCCTGCGCTCGCTCCCTGCCTGTCAATCAGACCAGCGGGAGCGAGCAGATTGGCACAGCCACTCCTCCCGCACATGTCGCCGCCGCCACTGCTGCCTCTGCACGCCCGCTGCTGGACTCTGCAGTATGTATCTATCTTTAGGGGAGAGCGGGGTTCAAGGTTTTTACATGGGGGTTGGGGGAGAGCGGGGTTCAGGATTTCAACACAGGGGCAGGGGAAACGGAACGGGGTAGCGCCCCATGGCTAACTTATTGTTTTCTTGTTTTCAAAACAGGGTGCCTCCAGCTGCTTCACAACTACAACTCCCAGCATGCCCTGACAGCCAATAGATGTCAGGGCAAGCTGGGAGTTATAGTGGTGAAACAGCTGTAGGCACCCTGTGTAAATGAACTAAGGGCGGAAGTGTGCCCCCCCAGCAGGCATCAGTGACATCGTGCCTGCTGCGGAAGTCTGCCTGGTAGTGAGCACACTACAAGGCAGACAAAAAGGCATTTTTAATATGGTAAAAAAAAATTAAAGCAGGGAGGGGGTTAGGGATAGAAGGGCAATAGGCACAGTAAAAAAAAATAAAGATGGTGGGAGCTACACTTTAATCTTCTCTATTGTGAGGCCCTATGGTCTTGTCAGGCTGTTGCCACCTCCAGACTAGGTCATTCTGCCACTATATGGTCTCCTTGTGCTGCCGTCAATTCCAGGCTGTGTCATTCTGCCAGATTATGGTCTCCTCATGCTGCTGCCACTTCTAGGCTCTGTCATTGTGCCGCCATGTGACTCCTTGTTAGATTGGGTTTTATGGTCATGCTGTATTAGTTCAAAGTAAACACCGGGACATTAAACTTGGGAATCTAAGATAAATCTTAAATTTAAAAAAATCTATGTAATCTTTTCAAGACTGAGGCCCTATGGCCGTCTATGTCATATTATCTGTGGAATTATCACAAGAATCCAATGGAACAGCTTGGAGCTATAACAATGAACCATGACTGATTAAATGAATCATTTGCACTTTCATAGTCAGGGGGGCGCTGAGAGGCAGGGGCTGGAACAGCTGATATCTCGCCTGGTGGAGGACTGCCAGCTTGATGCTCACCAGAATGGGTACGCAAAAAATGTAAATGAATTCAAATTAAATTAAATTAAAATTACATAAAAAAATCTCTTTATTCTCTTCAATTTTTACACCATATGGTCTCCCTGCTGCCACATTGATGCTCTGCAGCAGTGATTCTAATAGCAATGCCTGTAATCTGCATGTCATACTGAATAACAGTATTATTTCACTAACACAGCACACTCCCTATGCATGTTAGGACAAGGCAAAGTGCTCTATACCCCTATTGATGCTCTCTGTAGGACAGAAATAGCCGTTTGCCGCAAATAAATTCAGTCCGAAAGTTTTTTAGGAAAATTTGGCAAATCGGCCAAATTGAATTTTTCAAAAATTCGCTCATCTCTAACTATTATGCTGGAACTTTCAGAGAAGAAGGGAAAGTCTCTTACTGTATTGGATAGCAAACCTACTCCAAAACATTGCTCTCTTGCAAGAGGAAGACAATATCGGTCTCCTAGAGGTAGAGGCTGTAGAGATTACTCCAGAGGGAAGCCTTTCAAGAGAGGATCTGGATCCAAGAAACAGGAGTTTTGACGGTTCAGATACTCCGGTCGGCGGTCAGCTTTCTTTGCTCCTCCCAGCCTGGGTTCGAGTAGTCAGGGACCCTTGGGTCCTCAACATCATAGAGAAGGGTTATTCCCTTCTTTTATCTCAACTTCCCTTAGAGAGGTTTCTCATCTCCTCTCTTCTGGAGGAAACAAAGCAAAGACTTTAAGAGACATCTATTTTAGGCCATATGTCCCTCGCTGTGCTGGAGCATGTTCCTCTTTCGGAACAGGGGTTTATTCCCCAGTGTTCCTGGTACCCAAGTCTTCAGGAAAGCATAGGCTTATCATAGACTTGAGGTACCTAAATCGTTCTCTTCTCAAAAGGAGTTTCAAAATGGAGATGATAAGATCAATCAAACCTCTCGTGTCAACAAGAGATATCATGGCAAGGATACATCTGAAGGATGCGTATTTTCACATCCCTATCTTTCCAGCTCACAGGAAGTACTTGAGAATTAAAGTAAGAATCCAAGGGTTTCTCTTTCATTTACAGTTCAAGGTACTTCTGTTCGGAATCACGTCAGCCCCCTTCGTTTTCACCAAAGTGGTGTCTTCTATGATGACGGTCCTCAGGTTACAAGGGATAAAAGTTGTCCCATACCTGGATGATTGGCTGATTATGGCAGACTCCTGTCAGAAGCTGACAGGGCAGGTCAATCAAACTCTTGGTCTCTTAAAAGACCTTGGATGGCTCATCAATTTGGACAAATCACGTCTCCAACCTCAAACAAAACAATTACTGGGATTCATCATAAATTCCCAGGACATGAAGTTGTACCTCACTCCAGCCAGGAAGGAGCAAATTAGGAAGGGATTACATTTTCTCAAGGTTCCTCGCAGAGTGTCCTTAAGAACAGTAATGAGTTTTCTGGGGTTACTTACCTCTGCGCACTCTGGCATCTCAGGCCACTTCAAGCAGAAATACTTACCAAGTGGAACAGGACCTTACCAGATCTAGATTCCCTTCACACTCTGTCTTTCTCAACGAGACACTCCTTAAGATGGTGGAAGGATCTTCAAGACAAAATATCCCAGGAGGAACCGGACTGGATCGTACTCACTATGGACGCTTCAGGTTCAGGCTGGAGAGCTCATCTCCAAGACAAGACGGTGGCAGGTGTATGGAAAGAAGGAGAAAAACATCTTCCATCCAATTCTGTTTTTTATGTGCTGAAACATTTCTCTCCTCTTCTGGAGAACAGAGCAGTTCGGATCAAAAGAAACAAGGGGGCACGAGAGCACAAGCCTTGATTCAGAAGTTTCTCCTGGGCGCAAGGAAAAATCTCTAGACTGTCAGCTGTTAACATAAGTAGAACTCAGAACTAGGAGATTGTCTGAGTCGGAGTATGCTGATCCCAGAAGAATGGTCTCTCAATTCTGAAACTTTCCACATATTGACACTCCAATGGGGGATGTCAGTCATAGACTTGATGGCAACAAGATTCAATCACAAGCTACCCAGGTTTTGTTCCCTATACTCAGAAGATCAGACTTGGGCGAAATATGCAATGTCTATCCCTTGGGAGTTCAATCTTGGGTACATCTTTCCGCCGGTCCCAATGATACCCAGGGTATTAATGAAGGCCAAACAGGACCAAGTCAATTTAATAGCGGTGATTCCATTTTGGCCCAAGAGAGCGTGGTTCTCTCAATTGATGTTGATGAGCCGCGGGATATATTGGAAACTCCCCCTCAGGCAAGATCTTGTGTCACAGGGCACTCAGATCTGCCACAACCTACCATCCTTGAACTTGACAGCATGGAGGTTGACAGGTCCATTCTAAAAGCCAAGGGCTTTTCGGACAGAATTCTTGACACGTTGGCACACTCTAGGAGTGTTGCAACCAACAATACATATGCTAGAGTAAAGAAATTCTTTACAGCATGGTGTTCCTCAAAATCTGTGGATCCTTCTAATCCTTCAGTTCCGTAGATTTGGGATTTTTTATAGGACGGATTTGACAAGGAACTTTCACCTAATACCATTAAAGTCCAGATTGCAGCTATGTCAACTTTTTTTAGCAAAAAAATTACTTATTTTTAATGAAGTTAAAAGCTTTATTAAAGCTATTGAACATCTCCATCCTAAAGTTCTCAGACATATTGCCCCATGGGACTTGTCTTTTGTACTCAAGAAAATATGTTTCCAACCTTTACCAGGTTCATGGAAAATCAGCTTCTAATGAAATTCCTTCCTGACTCTTCGCCAATAGAAATCAACTTATTGTCTTGCCCAGATTTTTTCCGGATGTGTTTCTAGGTGAAACTGACAACTTCAAGAATTTGGATGTGGTGAGATGCCAAAAGATATATCTTGAACAGACTAGTTCTTTCAGAAAAGACAAAAAAAAATGTGTTTATTTTTTTGGCATTGGCAAGGGCAAAAAGGCCTCTAAACCCACTATTTCTAGGTGGGTGTGTGATTGTATAAATACAGCTTATACTTCGGCCTCCTTGCCACCTCCGGAATTTGTCAAAGCCCATTCAGCCAGGGCTGTTTCTGTATCATGGGCTGAGCGAGGCTCAGTTCCTTTAGAGCAGATATGTCAAAGTGCTTCATGGTCCACTCCTTTGACCTTTTTCAAACATTATAGGTTAGAAGATCTGTCAGAGCATAGATCATCTTTCATGATAGGGAAGTTAACATTTAAGTAGTTAATGTGTTTTCCCTTAGCCATGTCAGCAGCACAAGCTCCCTCCCTAAATGTATGTGTATGCTTTAGAATTACTCACTGGAAGAGGAGCCTGGGCAAGTTTATACCCCCTTTGGGGGAGGTTCTTTTCTTTTATTTTAGGGTGGTATTTAAAATTATTCTAAAGTCCTGGAAGTACACAGGGGGCATATTTACCCCGTTTTTGTTCTGCTGACATGACTAAGGGAAAACACATTAACTACTTAAATGTTAACTTAATAGTAGTCTGTCTGTTACAGTGTTTCTGTAATTCTGCATCTTATAACAACATGATTCTGGAACCCCCACTCTCATTAGCCACATTTTTTATTTTTACACTTTAATTGTTCCTTCCTCACCCATTAAGAGTCATAACTATTTTTTTTCCATCTACACACCCATATAAGGACTTGTTTTTTGCTTGACTTTGTAGTTGGGGGGGCTTTATATGCTGTTTAACTTTTTTTTCCCACAACTTTTTTTTCCTTGTATAATGGGGTGTATGAAAGCTCATTGTGTGTGCTGTAATCTGTTGTTTTTATTGGTAACATTTTGGTATTAATCAGACCTTTTAAACTTTTTTCACTAAATTTTTTTCTGGGATATGATGTGATCTAAAAATAGCAATTCAGGGGTTTGGGAGTGGAAGGGGTTAATGTGTGCGTGTTTTTTTATTATTTTTTTTAAACCCTAATTAAACTTTTTCTTTACACTTTATTGGTCCCCTTAGGAAACTTTAAGGAGGAATCATTAGATTCCTCGTACAGATGAATGCAGTTCTATTGAAATGTACTGATCTGTGTAATCTGCGCTACATTGGTAGAGCCTGCCTCAGGCAGGCTTTCTCAATTACAGAGCCACGGACATGACAGAAGCAGAGGTAAGCCCTCTGGCTTCCTCTAAAGTCAATCAGTTAACAGATTGTCCTTCCTCACCTAAAAAATTGTGTGTATATTGTTTTTTATTTTGCACATTTTACGCCAAACTTACAATTACTACATTTATTTTGTCTGTGGTGGCTTTTCTTGTCATACGCATCTTGGTGGCATGGTTAGCAGATGACAGGAAGCTCCTGAATAGTTCAAAACAGGATGGGATATTCCTTCGCCAGCTTGTTTCTGGAGTACATTTGCACAACTACATTTTTTACACAAGTGATAAATTCAGGACAGCAACCAGTAATTTTGGTGCAGATCAATGCACAAAAAAAAAAACCCTGAATGCACAATCTTGCAGGTGCACACCAGTTGATAAATTCCTCCCTTTATGTTTAAAAGTGGATTCCTAATTCTGTGATACCATTTTGAATCTATTAACCCTTACTTCTCAGAAGCTGAATAACAGGGACCATGTTCTAACGGCTCACACATTTTTCATATCTATGTTTGCAGTAAATGAATAAAGTCAATATTTTGCTTTTAGGAAGTAATACACTTCTTGTGCTGACTCTGCCTTTTGTCTGTCTGGTACTGTTTCATGATAATGATATTTCAGTTCCCATGACAATAGCTATTGCCAGTGTAACCAAAAATGTCATTAGTCTGAAAAGGTCTAGGATAGAGGCAGGAGGTACAGCTGACAAAGAACTTTACATTTTTATGTTTAAAAAATCATGCCCTTTAGTAGATGATGATGAGTACAGGGTCCACCTTCCTTAAAATGTCACAAATGCTTTTTTAAGTGACTTAGATAAATTGGGACTATTGATTTAGTCTGCAGCGAATGCGCTTGTTTGTGAATTTTACTATGAAAGAAGACATAGTGTGGTCAGGATACATGTAATGTATTATGGTATAGGATTATCCCATTTGGTCAATAATGTCTTGACAGCCGTCAATTTGTAAAATGGGAGGCAATGTCAAAAATTAAGATTTATGAGTCTAAGGATCAGTCTGAGCCCCAAATGTAGTGATACTTGTGGCACTCTTACCTTACCTGAATGCATCCATATCCTTATTACAATAAGGATGCATTCATATTGAAAGAATAGTATAGTAGCTATACTGTACAGTATGTTATTTTAGCAATCATAGCTGTTTTAATTTTCCTCACAACACAGTAAATTCAATTCATTACAGATTTAGCCTTAATTGGCAAATATGGACAGGTTACCACTGCACTTGCTAAGTGGGTGGGGATTAACCCCTTAAAGCGCAACTGTCATGGAAATTATACCCCCCAGGCTAATAACAAGATAGTATAGATGATGATACGTGTAATGCAGCTGTACTTTTGGCTGCTGTTTATCACTCTTTATCAGCAGGAAAATAGTTTTATCGTGCAGTCAGCAACAGTCGGATAGGCGTGGCTGGGGATCGTAATGCCCCTCCTCCGCCACGCCTATTCTTTCTTCTCATGGTGCTGGAGACGTGCTGCTTCTGCTTTCACTACAGGCAGAGAGCTCGCTCCCTGCCTCTAGCACTGCGCAGGCGCACTGAGCTGGCTGCAGACAACGGGAGCGAGCTCACTGCCTGTAATCAAAGCAGAAGCAGCGCGTCTCCGGCACCATGAAAAGAAAGAAGAGGAGTACGGGCACTGTATTTCATATAACATAAAGGTGCACATTATATGTATATGCTCTGTGGAGTCACGCCGGCCCGCACATGATGGACATCGGGGGGGGGGGGGGACACCTGTGTGTCAATCACGCAGTGGTCCAGCGCTCACTTACAGGGGATAGTCGTAGCGGAGGAGGGGCATTACGATCCCCAGCCACGCCTATCCGACCGTTGCTGACCACACAATAAAACTATTTTCCTGCTTAAGGACTGAGCCTTTTTTTGCAATTCTGACCACTGTCACTTTATGCCTTAATAACTCTGGGATGTTTTTACTGTTTATTCAGATTCTGAGATTGTTTTTTCGTGACATATTCTACTTTAAAATAGTGGTAAATTTTTGTTGTTACTTGCATCCTTTCCTCGTGACAAATCCCCAAATTTAATGAAAATTTAGACAATTTGGCATTTTCCTAACTTTGAAACTCTCTACTTGTAAGGATAATGGATATTTCAAATAAATTATATATTGATTCACATATACAATATGTCTACTTTATGTTGGCATCATAAAGTTGACATGTTTTTACTTTTGGAAGACATTAGAGGGCTTCAAAGTTCAACAGCAATTTTCCAATTTTTCACGAAAATTTCAAAATCTGAATTTTTCTGGGACCAGTTAAGTTTGAAGTGGATTTGAGGGGCTTTCATGTTAGAAATACACCATGAGTTACACCATTATAAAAACTGTATTTCTCAAAGTATTCAAAATGTCATTCAGAAAGTTTGTTTACCCTTTAGGTGTTTCACAGGGATAGCAGCAAAGTGAAGAAGAAAATTCAAAATCTTCATTTTTTACACTCGCATGTTCTTGTAGAGCCAATTTTTACAAAGGGTAATAGGAAAAAAAATGCCCACCAAAATTTGTAACCCCATTTCTTCAGAGTATGGAAATACCCCATGTGTGGACGTCAAGTGCTCTGCCAGTGCACTACAATGCTCAGAAGAGAAGGAGCCACATTTGGCTTTTGGAAAGCAAATTTTGCTGAAATGGTTTTTGGGGGGAATGTAGCATTTAGGAAGCCCCTATGGTGCCAGAACAGAAAAAAAAAACATGCACAATATTTTGGAAACTACACCCCTCGAGAAACGTAACAAAGGGTAAAGTGAGCCTTAACACCCCACAGGTGTTTGACAACTTTTCATTAAATTCGAATGTGTAAATAAATAAAAAAATATTTTTCACTAAAATGCTGTTTTTTTTCTCCAAATTTTACATTTTTACAGGGTGTAATAGGAGAAAATGCCCCCCAAAAGTTGTAACCCCATTTCTTCTGAGTATGGAAATACCCCATATGTTGACATCAATTGCACTGTTGGCGCACTACAATGCTCAGATGAGAAGGAGTGCCATTGTTTGGAATGGAAGAAATTGTTTGGAATGCAAGTCGGGGGCCATGAGCATTTACAAAGGCCCCCGTGGTGCCAGAACAGTGGACCCCCCCCCCACATGTGACCCCATTTTGGAAACTACACCCCTCACAGAGTTTAATAGGGGGTGCAGTGAGCATTTATACCCCACTGGCGTTTGAGAGATCTTTGGAACAGTGGTCTGTGCAAATGAAACATTACATTTTTCATTTTCACGGACCACTGTTCCAAAAATCTGTCAGACACCTACAGAGCGTAAATGCTCACTGCACCCCTTATTACATTGGCATTGTTCTGGCACTATGGGGGCTTTGTAAACACACATGGCCTTCAATTCCAGGACAAATTTTCTCTCCAAAAGCCCAATGGCGCTCCTTCTCTTCTGAGCATTGTAGTTCACCCGCAGAGCACTTTACATCCACATATGGATTATGCTCTTGCTCAGAAGAAATTAGGTTACAAGTTTTGGGGGGCTTTTTTCCTATTTTCCCTTGTGAAAATGAAAAATTTGGGGTAACACCAGCATTTTAGTTAAAATTTTTTTTTTCATTTTCCCATCAAACTTTAACCTGTTGGGTGTTAAGGCTCACTATACCCCTTGTTATGTTCCGTGAGGGGTATAGATTCCAAAATGGGGTCACACGTGGGTATTTTTTTTTCGTGTTTATGTCAGAACCACTGTAAAATCAGCCACCCCTGTGCAAATCACCAATTTAGACCTCAAATGTACATAGTGAGCTCTCACTCCTGAGCCTTGTTGTGCGTCTGCAGAGCATTTTATGCCCACATATGGGGTATATCTATACTCACGAGAAATTGCGTTACAATTTTGGGGGTCTTTTTTTCCTCTTGTGAAAATAAAAAGTATGGGGCAACACCAGCATGCTTTTGTAAATTTCTTTTATTTTTTTACACTAACAGGCTGGTGTAGACCCTACCTTTTCCTTTTCATAAGGGGTAAAAGGGAAAAAAGCCCCACAAAGTTTGTATCTCAATTGCTCCTGGTTATAGAAATACCCCATTTCCTTGAAATATGACAGGGTTCCGAAGTGAGAGAGCGCCATGCATATTTGAGGACTAAGTTAGGGAATGCATAGGGGTGGACATAGGGGTATTCTACGCCAGTGATTCCCAAACAGGGTGCCTCAAGCTGTTGCTAAACTCCCAGAATGCCTGGACAGTCAGTGGCTGTCCGGAAATGCGGGGAGTTGTTGTTTTGCCACAGCTGGAGGCTCCATTTTGGAAACACTGCCGTACAATAAATTTTTCAATTTTATTGAGGGGACAGTGTAAGGGAGTGTACATGTAGTGTTTTACCCTTTATTATGTGTTAGTTTAGTGCAGTTTGGTGTTTTTAGGGTACATTCACACAGGCAGGGTTTATGGTGAGTTTCCCGCTAGGAGTATGAGCTGCAGCTGAAAATTTGCCGCAGCTCAAACTTGAAGCCGGAGACTCACTGTAAACCCGCCCATGTGAATGTACCCTGTACATTAACATTGGGGGGGGGCAAACCTCCAGCCATTGCAAAACTACAACTCCCAGCATGCACTGAAAAACCATGCATGCTGGGAGTTGTAGTTTTGCAACAGATCGAGGCACACTGGTTGGAAAACCTTCAGTCAGGTTCTGTTGCCTAACTCATTATTTTCCAACCAGCGTGCCTCCAGCTGTTGCAAAACTACAACTCCCAGCATGTACTGATCGCCGAAGGGCATGCTGGGAGATGTAGTTATACAACAGCTGGAGGTACGCAACTACAACTCCCAACATCCGTTTGCTGTTCGCACATGCCGGGAGTTGTAGTTTTGCCAGATTTAGAGGGCCACAGTTAAGAGACCACCGCACAGTGATCTCCAAACTGTGGCCTTTCAGATGTTGCAAAACTACAAATCCCTGCATGCCCAGACAGCAAACTGCTGTCTGGGCATGCTGGGCGTTGTAGTTTTGCAACATCTGGAGAGCTACAGTTTAGAGACCACTGTATAGTGGTCTACAAACTGTAGCCCTCCAGATGTTGCTAGGCAACTCACCGGCTTCTGTAGTCTGCACCAGGGAGCCAGCCGCACGTCATCGCCACCCGCTGCTGCTGATCACTGCCGATGGTAAGTGACCTCCGGCTCCGGTCACAGGACAGTTCCCCCGTTCTACCCGGACTACTGTGGGTGGTCAGAACGGGGTTACCGAACCTTAACCCCCTGCCCCCGATCTGCTATTGGTCGGTCACTTGTGACCAACCAATAGGGGGGATAGGAGGGGTGGAACCCCTGCCACCTCACTCCTATCTCTTCAGAGGATCGTGGGTGTCTTGGACAGCCCTGATCCCCCTTATTTTCTGGGACACCGGAGACCTGTATGACCCGGAATCTTTGCAGATCGCTGGTCTAAATTGACCGGCGATTTGCAACGATCACTGACATAGGCGATGTGCCGGGATGCCTGCTGAATGATTTAAGCAGGCATCCCATTCCGGTCCTTGACCGCTCGCGTCGGGGACCAGAATTCCCAAGGATGTACCCATACGCCCTCAGTGTTTAAGGACTCTAAAAAAGAGGTGTATGGGTACACCCTAAGTCCTTAAGGGGTTAAGGTGTAAGGGCGTGGTTTTGTCCGAAGTAGGCACGGTCACCAAATTTACTACAGCTACCTCTGGTAGCATTCAGCGTGCATCTGTGTATGAGATACTGGTTTTTATATATCTCCCTCAATGTAAATTAAATTTAGTCTAACAATGTGCCAAATGTATCACAGTAACTTATTCTGATTGATAAATGTGGTGCATCTTTAGACACTGTAATCTGAAGTTCAGACCACCGAATAGTTGGTGTACTTTACACCCAAGATTTGTTGCAATTTTTGTCACACAATGTAGTATCTAAGCTATACCCCATTCCATCTAAGACATACACTTTTCTGAATCAATAAAAAAGCATAATAAACATGGTGTGAGGCATATATGAGACTCTTCTTTCGAGCTCCAAAGGAGGTTTAGTGTTAACTAGGCTGACAAAGGCTTCATAAGGTAAAGAAATGGAAATTACCTAGCATTTGTTTCAGCAGTCAATGAAATGTCAGTATTAAATTGTTGGTTTATCGCAAGATCAAGATAAAAAACTAACAGTGGGCCCAAAATAAAAGCTCTAAAGCTATCTGGAATCATGTCGGGGTATCACACATAATATCAGCAAGGATTTATTCAGACAGTCGCAATTGTACCACTCTTGAGAATAGTTCCATGCAGAAGAATAGAGATAAGCGAACTTTTGAAAAATTGTTCACCGAATGTTCCGAAAAAATTTGGTTCGATACGAATTTATTTGTGGCGAATCTATATTAAAAATAGCTATTTCTGGCCTACAGAGAGCCTCAATAGGGGTGTAGAACCCTTTGCTTTGTTCTGACAAACATATAGAGTGTGTTGGGGTAGTGAAATAATACTGTTATTCAGTATGACATGCAGATTACAGGCATCGCTTTTAGAATCACTGCCGCAGAGCAGCACAATGACAGAGCCTGAAGGTGGCATCAGTATGAGGAGACCATATAGTGGCTGAATGACACAGCTTGGATGTGGCTGAAGCATGAGGAGACCATACAGTGGCTAAATGACAAAGCATGGAGGTGTTGGCAGCATGAGGAGACCATATAGTGACTGAATGACACAGCTTGGATGTGACTGAAGCATGAGGAGGCCATATAGTGGCTAAATGACACAGCATGGAGGTGTTTGCAGCATGAGGAAACCCTATAGTGGCTAAATGACACAGCGTGGAGGTGTTGGCAGCATGAGGAGACCATCAGTGGCTGAATGACACAGCTTGGATGTGGCTGAAGCATTAGGAGACCATACAGTGGCTGAGTGACACAGTGTGGAGGTGTTGGCAGCATGAGGAGACCATAAAGTGGCTAAATGACACAGCGTGGAGGAGTTGGCAGCAGGAGGAGACCATATAGTGGCTGAATGACACAGAGTGGAGGTATTGGCAGCATGAGGAGACCATATAGTGGCTAAATGACACAGTGTGGATGTGTTGGCAGTGTGAGGAGACCATATAGTGGCTGAATGACACAGCTTGGATGTGGCTGGAGCATGAGGAGGCCATGTCGTGGCTGAATGACACAGCGTGGAGGTGTTGGCAGCATGAGGAGACCATATAGTGGCTGAATGACCCACCCTGGAGCTGGCAGCTGCATGAATAGACACTAGGGCTTCACAATCCTAATCCTTTCAGTACTTATGAGCTTCTGAAGTTAAGGTTGTTCTTTTCTGTCTAAATCCTCTCTGATGACACCTGTCCCGGGAAATGCCTAGTTTAGAAGAGGTTTGCTATGGGGATTTGCTTCTAAACTGGGTGTTTCCCGAGACAGGTGTCATCAGAGAGGATTTAGACAGAAAAGAACAACCTTAACTTCAGAAGCTCATAAGTACTGAAAGGATTAAGATTTTTTAATAGAAGTAGTTTACAAATCTGTTTAACTTTCTGGAGCCAGTTGATATATATAAAAAAAAGTTTTTCCCTGGAATACCCCTTTAAAGATGAATTTTGAAATTTAAATTGAAGATTTATGGTAGCTAGTACTACCATAAAAAATGTTAGGCCCAGGCCCAGAAGCATCAGTAAGTCATTGGCTGAATGACAAAGCCTGGAGTTGTCTCCCTTCCCTTCCCACCTTCCCAGCATTCCTTGCCCCTTGTAATGATATGTGGATCCGCCATTTTAGATGCCCTGGAGCCTGCACCGCAGTAAATGGAGTTTAATTAAGCTATTCACGCGATAGAATCGTGGCGATATTCGCATTCGTTGGGAATCGAATATTTCACGAAATTCGTAACGAATTCGGGTTCGTCAGCTTTGATTCGCTCATCTCTACAGAAGACAAAAAAAGAAGCAAGAACAAGATAGCAAGTGAAAAAGGCAGAGAAGCTAGAAAAACCCATGAATCAATGACACTTTCATGAAAGCTGTGTAACTGAAAAAACTCTCTCTGTTGTAGCAAACAATCACACTTTCTTTTATCAAGAGCCCTTGAAAGCTGAACTGTGATTGTTTCTTATGGTCAACAAAGGCAGTTTTCATAAATATTCCACTAAAAGGTCTTAGTGACATGTGTACCTATTATGGCCTTAAAAAGTGCTTTTTGGGATCAGAGACAATTCTGGATCTATTCATTTAACTAATAAGATACCACATACAGTGGAAGCATGGCATCTCACCAGTTATATGGAGCTGACCCTCTGTGACCTGATTGTTTTCCTTGATTCACATCATTTAGCGAGACTAAAAGCTACATTAAAAAAAAGTTAAATAAAGTTTTGGCAATAAAAAATAAGCACAAAACATTCCTACTTTTAGGAAATATTATAGAAATATTATAGAGTACCTGTCACTAAACTAAACATTTAATATATTGTTCCTTATGTAATTATAAAACTGTCATGAACAAGGGACAGGAAGAAGAAAGCCCTAAAGCTGTCCCTAGGACCACTTTCCCTGCCTACTTGCCCATCCACCCTAAATGACGGATCAACAACTTGGAGCCGGTCTCTTCCTGCGCTAAAGTGCATTGCATCAAAGTGAACAAAACAAACGGAACTGTACCTCCCGGTGTCCGATCAGCTGTTCGGGACGCCGCGATTTCACCGCGGCGGTCCCGAAGAGCCCGACTGAGCAGCTGGGATACTTTCAGTTTCACTTTAGAAGCGGCGGTCAGCTTTGCCCGCCGCTTCTAAAGGGTTAATACCGCACATCGCCGCGATCGGCGATGTGTGGTATTAGCCGCGGGTCCTGGCCGTTGATGAGCGCCGGGAACGAAGCAATATGATGCAGGATCGCGGCGCGATCCCGCTTCACATCGCGGGAGCCGACGCAGGACGTAAATATACATCCTGCGTCGTTAAGGGGTTAAGGACGGACCCATTTTTTACCTTAATGACTAGGCTCTTTTTTTTTTTATTTGACATGGTAATAACTTTACAACGCTTTTTCTGAGCGGAGCGATTCTGATATCCTTTTTTGTGACATATTGTGCTTTATATAAGTGGTGCATTTTTGTTGACACATGCAGCATTTTTGCGAAAAACTGGAACATTTCTGGCATTATTTTTAATGGTGTACACTGTGTGCTAAAAGTGATGTTACATTTATTATGTGGGTCAGCACAATTATGGCGATACCCATTTTATACAGATTTCTATGTTCTTTTTCCTTTTCTGAGCTAAATTCTTTTTCTGCCATTAATTTTCCAACAGCCGTAACTTTTTTATTTTTCGTCCGACGCCATTGAATAAGGGCTTATTTTTTGTGGGATAAGCTGTACTTTTCACTGGTATAATTTTTATGATACGTGCTACCTTTTGATCTTTTTTATTCTGCTATTTGTACCAATTTGCGCTTTTTTGTTGTTTTTCTATTTATTTATTTTTTACAACGTTCACAGTAAGGGAAAATTTACATAGATCTTTTTTGGTGATAATTCAGGGCTTTTATTGGGAAAGGGGCATTTTTGTAATTATTTTTTAAACTTCATACTTTTATTAAAGACATTTTTATTTTATTTTTTACACTTTTTACATGTTATTCTATGCTGCAATACATTTATATTGCAGCACAGTATGACCCGATCAGCTGCACACACTACAGCCTGTGCGATCGAGCCTCTGGCTGGATCTCACAGGCTTCAGTAGCAGGCAGACAGGAGGTCATGATCTGACCTCCTGCTGCCATAGCAACCAACGCTGACCCGCGATCGTATTGCAGCGCCGCTGTTGGTGAGCATCTATGGATGTTGACAGGGGGAACGGGCTCCCCCTGTCAACACCATAGATGCCGTGATCAGGATTGATCACGGCATCCATGGGGTTAATGCTGCCGGGACCGCAGCTCCGGCAGCTGCGGTGGGACTCCTGCTGTGATTGAGTGCCGGGTCCCGCCGCCGATCTTCTGCGCTGCTCACGGCAGTGCAGGAGGTTGTTAGGACGAGATATGCATACGTCCCAGTGCGTGAACATGTCGGATGCTGGGACGTATGCATACGTCCCATAGCCGGAAGGGGTTAACAAAAGCCAGCTCAAACGGATCTGGACCCACCGATTGTAGCAATGCATAAGCCTGGGTAAGGGGTTTAGGGAGGTCAGTGATACCAAGAAGCAGCTCAACATCAGAAAAGACTGGCGTCACATCAAGAGAGTCAAAGTGTGCCATCACCGCATGTCTCAGTTGGAAGTACCAAAACTGGGCATTCTGAGGGAGATGATAGCGGTCACACAGTTCCTGGAAAGAGGGAAACTTCCCAAACAAATGCATCGCAGACTTGACTCCATGATCACTCCAGAATCCGGCCACCTCCAACCCCTGCAGGTGCTCAAAATGAGGGTTTCCCCACAGAGGTGCTCTGGGGGACAGGACTGGCAACTGAAAGCATCTAGAGACCACCGACCATACCTCAGTCATAGTTCTCAGAGGGGTCAATAGTTTGGAATTAGAAGTATGTCTCCACAGAGAATTAGTCAACGTTTCATAAGAACCCAGGAGAGCTCATGCAAGAGCAGTAGAAGCCTTTGCCAGATCCAGGTCAATCCACCAGGCAGCATACACCAACTGAGACGCTAGGAAGTAATTATGCATGTTAGGAGCAGCTAAACCCCCCCTCTGCCTGGACACCTGAAGCAGTTCCTGACCCAACCGTGGTGGTTTGTCTTGCCAATAGAAGGATCTCAAAGCACCACTATGCCTTGTAAAGAACTTCTTAGGGGGAATCACCGGAGACAAATGGAAAAGATATAGAAACTTAGGTAGATGTATCACTTTAACCTCTTAAGGACCCAGCCCATTTTCACCTTAAGGACCCGGTCATTTTTTGCACATCTGACTACTGTCCCTTTAAGCATTAATAACTCTGGGATGCTTTTACTTTTCATTCTGATTCCGTGATTGTTTTTTCGTGACGTATTCTTCTTTTTTTTTTTTTTTCAAAGTAAAATGTTTTTATTTTTCGTTGTCAGCATCATAAAACATTATGTCAACAGTATCACAAACCAAATGAGAAACAAGGTCACATTGGTGGGGGATTACAATATAACATACAGAAACGACCAGAGCATTAGATGTGGAAAGGCAACATTGTGGCATTGTTCAACAGTCCGATCAGGCAAACAACAATTCCCATAAGAAGGGGGAGGGGAGGATGGGGTAAAAGGTCTGGGTGGGTCTGGGAGGGAGGGGGGAGGGGAGGGAGAGAGGGGAGGGCGAGGGAGGGAGGAAGGGTTAGTCAGGAAGGCGTACCAAAAGCTGGGTCTATTAAGCAGAAAGGGGAAAAGAAAGAGAGCAGAAGAGATGAGAAGGAGAGAAAGAGAAGAGAGAGAAATAACAATGAAATTCACAGCATAGGCCAGAGGAACAAACTACCTTCCCGGGACGATTCCAACTCCGAGCTCCCCCAAGGCCACATGGGTTTAGGGAAGACAACACAAGATGGCTGAACTGGGAAAGGGCTCAGTTTAGGGGGATGTGGGAGGACGGGCACTGGTATGGAGATCTCTGAAGTCAGAAGAAGCGGTGAGACCTAGCCATGGGGACCAGACAGTAGTATATTTGCCAAGCGTATTGGGGGAGTCCGCAATCAGTTCCTCCATTCTATGCAGACCGGCCACTTCCTGAAGCCAGGACGAGAGGGTAGGAGGATTAGTGGATCTCCAGAGACGTGGTATGACTGCCCTCGCTGCCAGGAGAAGGAAACATAGAAGAGGCACAGTACCTCTAGGCACTGACCCGGAAATATCGATAGAAGGACATATTCTTCCTTATGATATAGGTAAATTATTGTCAATACTTACATAATTCCTTGGTGAAAAATTCCAAAATTTCATGAATATATTGAAAATTTTGTATCTGTCTAACTTTGAAGCTTTCTACTTGTAAGGAAAATAGACACTCCAAATAAATTATATATTGATTCCCATAAACATGTTTTTACTTTTGGAAGACATCAGAGGGCTTCAAAGTTGAGCAGCAATTTTCCAATTTTTCACAGCGCTTTGAAAATCGGAATTTTGCTGGGACCAGTTCAGTTTTTAATTGGATTTGAAGGGCCTTCATATTAGAAATACCCCACAAATGACCCCATTATAAAAACTGCACCCCTCAAAATATTCAGAATGACATTCGGTAAGTGTGTTAACCCTTTAGGTGTTTCACAGGAATAGCAGCAAAATGAAGGGGAAAATGTTCTTGTAGACCCAGTTTTTGAATTTTTACAAGGTGTAATAGGAGAAAAAGTCCAATTCCTTTCGAGTAGGGAAATACCTCATATATGTATGTCAAGTGTTCGGTGGGCGCAGTAGAGGGCTCAGAAGGGAAGGAGCAACAATGGGATTTTGGAGAGTGAATTTTGCTGAAATGGTTTTTGGGGGGCATGTCGCATTTAGGAAACCCCTATGGTGCCAGAACAGCAGAAAACCCCCCACTTGGCATACAATTTTGTAAACTACACCACTCAAGGAATGTAACAAGGGGTCCAGTGAGCCTTAACACCCCACAGGTGTTTGATAACTTTTCCTTAAAGTCGGATGAGTAAATGAAAAAAAAACATTTCACTAAAGTGCAGTTTTTCCCCCCAAATTTACCTTTTTTACAAAGGGTAATGGGAGAAAATGCCCCCCAAAATTTGTAACCCCATGTTAGGACGTAAAATTGTCTGCGGGCGAACTAAAATGCTCAGAAGAGAAGGAGTCACATTTGGCTTTTTGTAAAGCAAATTTTGCTGAAATGGTTTTGGGGGGCATGTTGCATTTAGGAAGCCCCTATGGTGCCAGAAAAGAAAAAAAAAAACACGTCATACTATTTTGGAAACTACACCCCTCAAGGAACGTGGGCTGTTACATTTTTCATTTTCACTGACCACTGTTCCAAAAATCTGTCCTGTGGGGTGTAAATTCTCACTGTACCACTTATTAAATTTCATAAGGGGTGTAGTTTCTATTGTTCTGGCACTATGGGGGCTTTGTAAAAACACTTGGCCTTCAATTCTGGACAAACTTTCTCTTCAGAATCCCAATGGCGCTCCTTCTCTTCTGAGCATTGTAGTGCACCCGCAGAGCACTTTACATCCACATATGGGGACTGTTCTTACTCAGAAGAAATGGGGTTACAAAATTTTGGGGGGCTTTTTTCCTATGTTCCCTTGTGAAAATGAAAAATTTGGGATAACACCATTATTTTAGTGAAACATTTTTTTTCTTCATTTTCCCATCCAAATTTAATGAAAATTCTTCAAACACCTGTGGGGTGTAAAGGCTCACTATACCCCTTGCTATGTTCTGTGAGCGGTGTAGTTTCCAAAATGGGGTCACATGTGGGTATTTATTTTTTTGCGTTTATGTCAGAACCGCTGTAGAATCAGCCACCCCTGTGCAAATTCCTAATTTAGGCCTCAAATGTACATAGCTCGCTTTCACTCTAGAACCTTTTTGTGCGTCCGCATAGCATTTTGGATGTATTTGGGGAATTTCCGTACTCAGGAGAAATGGCATTACAAATTTTGGGGGTCTTTTTTTCCTTTTACCGCTTCTGAAAATAAAAAGTATGGGGCGACACTGGCATGTTAGTGTAAAATTTTTTTTTTTTTTTACACTAACAGGCTGGTGTAGCCCCCAACTTTTCCTTTTCATAAGGGCTAACAGCTGGAGGCACACTGGTTGGAAAACCTTCAGTTAGGTTCTGTTACCTAACTCAGTATTTTCCAACCAGTGTGCCTCCAGCTGTTGCAAAACTACAAATCCCAGCATGTACTGATCGCTGAAGGGCATGCTGGGAGATGTAGTTATACAACAGCTTGAGGTACACAACCACAATTATTCACACAAACCCAGGGCCTGAGCCCGGGGCACTAAATCCCTTTAATTAAACCCCCCAATAAATAAAATATAACTTTTATTCAATACAAAGTAAAATGATGATATATGATTTAAAATTCCAGTTTCACAGCTCCAGATATATATTATAAGCTCTGGGATGTGCCCAGTAGTCTCATTATTATGGGTCTGCAGTACCCAAAACAAATGGAATGCTGTGAAACCTAATTAAAATCAGTACATTTGCCTCCACTACTAGTTTTGGCCTTCTGCACAGAGGAATAGAGATCCCTATAAAAGTCCCGAAACACAGCATTAAAACCAACATTAACCCCCCCAATACAGGGTATAGCCACCACCGGCCTACTCTCCCTGGCGAAGTACGCCAGCAACTTGCCTTTCTTATCCCCAAATTCAAATAGTGCTGCCTCCCTGTCCACCAATCTCTTTTGAATCTTCTCCCTCTGAAGGATCAAAAGGGCTCTCTGGGCAGTCAACCATTTACGTTCAGCCTCAGGGGAAGGGTCCCTCACCACCTCTGACTCCAGAACCCCGATCTCAACCTGCAATGCTCTCTCCCTAGCCATACACACCTGACTCTACCCAGCCACCCCCGCCATAAACGCCCCCCGTACATGCACTTTATAAGCATCCCATTGTACTAACTTGCCGGGGTGGGATCCATTATGTTCCCAAAAACAGTTATGGGCTTCTAGCAAGGATGCCGTAATCACCTCCTCCCGCAGTCACCGGGGTGCATACGCCAAACCCTATAGGAGTGGCGAGGGCCTAAGTTCAGGGACAGAACAAGAGCTGAGTGGTCAGAGATCCCCCTAGTGGTGTACAACACATCTCTTACCAGAGGAAGAAAGTCAGAGGAGGCATACGCCAGATCTATCCTGGAGAACGATTTATGCACAGCTGAGTGGAAGGAAAATAAGGGGTCAAACGGATGCTTCCAGCACCAAACCTCAGTAAGGGACAGCGTCCCACTCCAATTATTAAGGCCATGACAGCCCGAATCAGCTTCTCCGGTACGATCGACACTTGGATCAGCGACCACTTTAAAGTCACCTAAAAGGAGAACAGGCAAAGAGGGTAATGTTAACAATTTGAATGTAATACAGTCTAAGACCTCAACATGAAACAGAGGAGGGACATATAGGGATACCAAAAGAAAACTAAAGGAATGTAGGGAACACCGCATAATCACAAACCTACCAAAATGATCACACGCCACTTGACCAATGAAGGGAAGGGATTTAGTAACCAAGATAGACAGAGGCAGAATAGGTAGAGTGGTAGCGCCTCACTATCCATGCTCTCTTCAGGTAAAGTATTTTCTGACCGGTTAGATGGGTTTCCTGCAAGCAAATCAGATGTGGGGATTGCTTTTTAATGAAGTCCAAACACATGGCCCTCTTAAATTTGGAGTTAAGGCCTCTAACATTCCAGCTCACTAATCTAAGGAAACCCATTATATACACCTAACCAAATAAACAGCAGGATAAACACTACATACCAGAGAGCTCCACTTTTCCCACAAAAAGGTTTGAGTAGAAATAAGATTATACCGGGTACACTACAACACCACCTAAGGAACTCCAGGAGCACTCACCATGCATACCACAGATAAAAAGACAAGACCACTGTCACGATGCCGGCTGGCAGGTAGTGGATCCTCTGTGCCAGAGAGGGATTGGCGTGGACCGTGCTAGTGGACCGGTTCTAAGCCACTACTGGTTTTCACCAGAGCCCGCCGCAAAGCGGGATGGTCTTGCTGCGGCGGTAGTGACCAGGTCGTATCCACTAGCAACGGCTCACCTCTCTGGCTGCTGAAGATAGGCGCGGTACAAGGGAGTAGGCAAAAGCAAGGTCGGACGTAGCAGAAGGTCGGGGCAGGCAGCAAGGATCGCAGTCAGGGGCAACGGCAGAAGGTCTGGAAACACAGGCAAGGAACACACAAGGAACGCTTTCACTGGCACTAAGGCAACAAGATCCGGCAAGGGAGTGCAGGGGAAGTGAGGTGATATAGGGAAGTGCACAGGTGAACACACTAATTGGAACCACTGCGCCAATCAGCGGCGCAGTGGCCCTTTAAATCGCAGAGACCCGGCGCGCGCGCGCCCTAGGGAGCGGGGCCGCGCGCGCCGGGACAGAACAGACGGAGAGCGAGTCAGGTAGGGGAGCCGGGGTGCGCATCGCGAGCGGGCGCTACCCGCATCGCGAATCGCATCCCGGCTGGCAGCGGAATCGCAGCGCCCCGGGTCAGAGGACGTGACCGGAGCGCTGCCGCGGGGAGAGTGAAGCGAGCGCTCCGGGGAGGAGCGGGGACCCGGAGCGCTCGGCGTAACAGTACCCCCCCCCTTGGGTCTCCCCCTCTTCTTAGAGCCTGAGAACCTGAGGAGCAGACTTTTGTCTAGGATGTTGTCCTCAGGTTCCCAGGATCTCTCTTCAGGACCACAACCCTCCCAGTCCACTAAAAAAAATTTTTTCCCTCTGACCTTTTTGGCAGCTAAAATTTCTTTGACCGAGAAGATGTCCGAGGAGCCGGAAACAGGAGTGGGAGGAACAGATTTGGGAGAAAAACGGTTGAGGATGAGTGGTTTGAGAAGAGAGACGTGAAAGGCATTAGGGATATGAAGAGAGGGAGGAAGAAGAAGTTTATAAGAGACAGGATTAATTTGACACAAAATTTTGAAAGGACCAAGATAGCGTGGTCCCAACTTGTAGCTAGGGACACGGAAGCGGACATATTTAGCGGAGAGCCATACCTTGTCTCCAGGGGAAAAAACGGGGGGAGCTCTTCTTTTCTTATCCGCGAACTTCTTCATGCGTGATGAAGCCTGTAAGAGAGAATTTTGGGTCTCTCTCCATATGATGGAAAGGTCACGAGAAATTTCATCCACAGCGGGCAGACCAGAGGGCAAGGGAGTAGGGAGGGGGGGAAGAGGGTGATGGCCGTACACCACGAAAAATGGGGATTTGGAGGAAGACTCAGAGACCCTGAAGTTATACGAGAATTCGGCCCATGGGAGGAGATCTGCCCAGTCATCCTGGCGGGAGGAAACAAAATGTCGCAAATAATCACCCAAGATCTGGTTAATCCTTTCTACTTGTCCATTGGACTGGGGATGATATGCAGAAGAAAAATTTAATTTAATCTTGAGTTGTTTACAGAGAGCCCTCCAGAATTTAGACACGAATTGGACGCCTCTATCCGAGACAATCTGCGTAGGCAACCCGTGAAGACGAAAAATGTGTACAAAAAATTGTTTAGCCAACTGAGGCGCAGAAGGAAGACCAGGAAGAGGGATGAAATGTGCCATTTTGGAGAATCGATCAACGACCACCCAAATAACAGTGTTGCCACGGGAAGGGGGTAAATCAGTAATAAAATCCATACCAATCAGAGACCAAGGCTGTTCGGGGACAGGCAGAGGATGAAGAAAACCAGCGGGCTTCTGGCGAGGAGTCTTATCCCGGGCACAGATAGTGCAGGCTCGCACAAAGTCCACAACATCCGTCTCCAGAGTCGGCCACCAATAGAAGCGGGAGATGAGTTGCACAGATTTCTTGATACCCGCATGACCTGCGAGATGGGAGGAGTGACCCCATTTGAGGATTCCGAGGCGTTGGCGAGGAGAAACAAAGGTCTTTCCTGGAGGAGTCTGCCTGATGGAGGCAGGAGAAGTGGAGATCAGGCAGTCAGGTGGAATGATGTGTTGCGGAGAGAGTTCAACTTCTGAGGCATCCGAGGAACGAGAGAGAGAATCGGCCCTAATGTTCTTATCGGCAGGACGAAAGTGAATCTCAAAATTAAATCGGGCAAAGAACAGAGACCACCGGGCCTGGCGAGGATTCAGCCGTTGGGCAGACTGGAGGTAGGAGAGGTTCTTGTGGTCGGTGTAGATAATAACAGGAGAACTTGATCCCTCCAGCAGATGCCTCCATTCCTCAAGTGCTAATTTAATGGCTAGAAGCTCTCGATCCCCGATGGAGTAGTTCCTCTCCGCTGGAGAGAAGGTCCTAGAGAAAAAACCACAAGTGACAGCATGCCCGGAAGAATTTTTTTGTAGAAGAACAGCTCCAGCTCCCACTGAGGAGGCATCAACCTCCAATAGGAAGGGTTTGGAAGTGTCAGGTCTGGAGAGGACGGGAGCCGAAGAAAAGGCAGACTTGAGTCGTTTAAAGGCGTCTTCTGCTTGAGGAGGCCAGGACTTGGGATCAGCATTTTTTTTGGTTAAAGCCACGATAGGAGCCACAATGGTAGAAAAATGTGGAATAAATTGCCTGTAATAATTGGCGAACCCCAAAAAGCGTTGGATAGCACGGAGTCCGGAGGGGCGTGGCCAATCTAAGACGGCAGAGAGTTTGTCTGGATCCATCTGTAGTCCCTGGCCAGAGACCAAATATCCTAGAAAAGGAAGAGATTGGCATTCAAACAGACATTTCTCAATTTTGGCATAGAGTTGGTTGTCACGAAGTCTCTGAAGAACCATACGGACATGCTGGCGGTGTTCTTCTAGATTGGCAGAAAAAATTAGGATATCGTCCAGATATACAACAACACAGGAGTATAACAGATCACGAAAAATTTCATTGACAAAGTCTTGGAAGACGGCAGGGGCGTTGCACAGTCCAAAGGGCATGACCAGATACTCAAAGTGTCCATCTCTGGTGTTAAATGCCGTTCTCCACTCGTCCCCCTCTCTGATGCGAATGAGGTTATAGGCGCCTCTTAAGTCCAATTTAGTGAAGATGTGGGCACCTTGGAGGCGATCAAAGAGTTCAGAGATGAGGGGTAAGGGGTAGCGGTTCTTAACCGTGATTTTATTAAGACCGCGGTAGTCAATGCAAGGACGTAAGGAGCCATCTTTTTTGGACACAAAGAAAAATCCGGCTCCGGCAGGAGAGGAGGATTTACGGATAAAGCCCTTTTTTAGATTCTCCTGGACGTATTCGGACATGGCAAGAGTCTCTGGGGCAGAGAGAGGATAAATTCTGCCCCGGGGTGGAGTAGTGCCCGGGAGGAGGTCGATAGGGCAATCATAAGGCCTGTGAGGAGGTAGAGTCTCAGCTTGTTTCTTGCAGAAAACATCCGCGAAGTCCATATAGGCCTTAGGGAGACCGGTTACTGGAGGAACCACAGAGTTACGGCAAGGGTTACTGGGAACCGGTTTTAGACAGTTCTTGGAACAAGAGGACCCCCAACTCTTGATCTCCCCAGTGGACCAATCCAGGGTAGGGGAATGAAGTTGAAGCCAGGGAAGTCCAAGGAGAATTTCCGAGGTGCAATTGGGGAGGACCAAAAGTTCAATCCTCTCATGATGAGATCCGATGCTCATAAGAAGGGGCTCCGTGCGGAAACGTATGGTACAGTCCAATCTTTCATTATTTACACAATTGATGTAGAGGGGTCTGGCGAGACTGGTCACCGGGATGTTGAACCTGTTGACGAGAGAGGCCAAAATAAAATTTCCTGCAGATCCAGAGTCCAAGAAGGCCACTGTAGAGAAGGAGAAGGCAGAGGCAGACATCCGCACAGGCACAGTAAGACGTGGAGAAGCAGAGTAGACATCAAGGACTGTTTCACTTTTGTGCGGAGTCAGCGTACGTCTTTCCAGGCGGGGAGGACGGATAGGACAATCTCTCAGGAAGTGTTCGGTACTAGCACAGTACAGGCAGAGGTTCTCCATACGGCGTCGTGTCCTCTCTTGAGGTGTCAGGCGAGACCGGTCGACCTGCATAGCCTCCACGGCGGGAGGCACAGGAACAGATTGCAGGGGACCAGAGGAGAGAGGAGCCGAGGAGGAGAAACGCCTCGTGCGAACAGAGTCCATATCTTGGCGGAGTTCCTGACGCCTTTCGGAAAAACGCATGTCAATGCGAGTGGCTAGGTGAATAAGTTCATGTAGATTAGCAGGAATTTCTCGTGCGGCCAGAACATCTTTAATGTTGCTGGATAGGCCTTTTTTGAAGGTCGCGCAGAGAGCCTCATTATTCCAGGACAATTCTGAAGCAAGAGTACGGAATTGTACGGCATACTCGCCAACGGAAGAATTACCCTGGACCAGGTTCAACAGGGCAGTCTCAGCAGAAGAGGCTCGGGCAGGTTCCTCAAAGACACTTCGGATTTCCGAGAAGAAGGAGTGTACAGAGGCAGTGACGGGGTCATTGCGGTCCCAGAGCGGTGTGGCCCATGACAGGGCTTTTCCGGACAGAAGGCTGACTACGAAAGCCACCTTAGACCTTTCAGTGGGAAACAGGTCCGACATCATCTCCAGATGCAGGGAACATTGGGAAAGAAAGCCACGGCAAAACTTAGAGTCCCCATCAAATTTATCCGGCAAGGATAAGCGTATCCCAGGAGCGGCCACTCGCTGCGGAGGAGGTGCAGGAGCTGGCGGAGGAGATGACTGCTGAAGCTGTGGTAGTAACTGTTGTAGCATAACGGTCAGTTGAGACAGCTGTTGGCCTTGTTGCGCTATCTGTTGTGACTGCTGGGCGACCACCGTGGTGAGGTCAGCGACAACTGGCAGAGGAACTTCAGCGGGATCCATGGCCGGATCTACTGTCACGATGCCGGCTGGCAGGTAGTGGATCCTCTGTGCCAGAGAGGGATTGGCGTGGACCGTGCTAGTGGACCGGTTCTAAGCCACTACTGGTTTTCACCAGAGCCCGCCGCAAAGCGGGATGGTCTTGCTGCGGCGGTAGTGACCAGGTCGTATCCACTAGCAACGGCTCACCTCTCTGGCTGCTGAAGATAGGCGCGGTACAAGGGAGTAGGCAAAAGCAAGGTCGGACGTAGCAGAAGGTCGGGGCAGGCAGCAAGGATCGCAGTCAGGGGCAACGGCAGAAGGTCTGGAAACACAGGCAAGGAACACACAAGGAACGCTTTCACTGGCACTAAGGCAACAAGATCCGGCAAGGGAGTGCAGGGGAAGTGAGGTGATATAGGGAAGTGCACAGGTGAACACACTAATTGGAACCACTGCGCCAATCAGCGGCGCAGTGGCCCTTTAAATCGCAGAGACCCGGCGCGCGCGCGCCCTAGGGAGCGGGGCCGCGCGCGCCGGGACAGAACAGACGGAGAGCGAGTCAGGTAGGGGAGCCGGGGTGCGCATCGCGAGCGGGCGCTACCCGCATCGCGAATCGCATCCCGGCTGGCAGCGGAATCGCAGCGCCCCGGGTCAGAGGACGTGACCGGAGCGCTGCCGCGGGGAGAGTGAAGCGAGCGCTCCGGGGAGGAGCGGGGACCCGGAGCGCTCGGCGTAACAACCACCAACCAGACAACCAACCAGCAGACATAGACAACACAGAAACAAATGCAACTTTAAGCAATAACAACCCCCAAAAACGAAATCCTTGCCTAACACTGGGAACTCGTGTAGGCCTAGACCCTAAACACTAACAGACGAGTTGTAGCAAGAACTCAAATAACCACAAACAGTCCCACACCCTCCCACCAACCCGACCCGACTATGTTAGCTAAGGGCCAACTGACTCACTAACCCCTTAGTAAATAGTAAACAGGAACAACTTGATGGCAGGTCCGTAGTCCGTAGTAGGTAATAGCTCTAAGACTAACCTATCTCCCTACACTATCTAATCAGACTAAAAGTTAGCATTAACATTCCCATGAGACAATCAGCCTGGAGGTTCCACAACAGGTGCAGCGTCCACCCACGGCAATGCTTCAGCAGGTGACGTGAAGAACCAAGGAGTCGTTACGTCCACCACTCTAAGTCTCGCCGGAAACAGCGTAGCATATCTGTAGCCTTTGGTGCGTAGCCGGAGATGGACTTCTGTGAATGTTATCCTTTGTTTATGCAGCTCCACCGAGAAATCAGGGTAAAAGGCTACTCAGCTGTCGTTGAAGCACACCTCTCGCTTTATGCCGACCACTCGCAGGATAGCGTCCCTGTCATGGTAGTGGAGTAGCTTAGCTAGAAACGGTCTAGGCTGCCCACCTGGGGGAGGAGGCCCAGGGGAGGAGGCCTGGCTGGAACCAGTAAAGTAAGGTGAAAAGGTGTCCGGGGGGAGAATTTCCTTCAACCAAATTTCAAGAAAGGCCACCAGATCAGATTTCTCAGTCTTTATTAGGCAGTCCCATCAGACATATATTATTCCGCCGCAGTCTGTTCTCAAGATCATCAGCCCAGTCAAGCACTTGTCTGATTTGGCGCTGCACAGAGGACATCTGTTCAGGGAGAAGATTCAAAGTATCTTCAATATTGGAGACTCTGTGCTCCACCTCTCCAGTGCGCTCTTGCAATTTCTGTGTCTCATGACGGAGAATCACAAACTCCTCTCTCAATTCAACCACCTTGGACACCATCATGGTTTGACAAAAGGTTAAGGCTGCCAGCAGCTGTGTAAACTTTTTGTCAATAGACTCAGTAGAGTAGGTAGCATGGTGCAGAGAGGAGTGCCCCCCGCTGAGCTAGGTGAGCCAGGAAACAAGGAGGAGAAGGCTCAGAAGAGGCTCTATCCAAGACATCTGCAGGTCTGGAAAACTGGCTGAGAGTCTTTGCAGCATGAGCAGAAACTTTAGTAACCAGAATTGTGGAGGCACAGGAGTTTCTCCTAAGGGGCCCAACAGCCTGGGAAGGTGTCTCATCAGAGGAAGCCTCCTCCTCAGAAGATTGCCTGGCAGCTTCTGTCGCAAGCTTAGATTTTTTAGATCTGCTCCACGGTCTGCCCATAGTTGCAGAAGGGCCAAACAAATTAAAGAGAATGCACCACAAGTCCCAGCAACCCTCCAAACAAAACAGGACCTGCAGCAGTTATAATGGAAGGATAGCCAAACTAGCACCTCAGAGTCCAGCAATTTAGCCAGTAATAGTTCAGTAGACACCAGCAAGATCTCCTTTGCCGAGATATAATAGGAGAGAGCATAGCCTCAGACAGTCCCAGAACCAGGAGAGCAAATATACTGAAAGGGCACCAAGGTAGTAGGGTAGTCCTCCTCCACCTTTCAGAGCAGCAGAAAGCTGGCAGCACTCACTGTGGGGCCCCAACTGTAGGAGCCCAGCAACCTGAAATCCAAATGGAAAGGAGCAGAGGGCTTTTTTCAGGATCTGGCAGTCAGGCAAGTAGATTAGGACACTTCTCACCTCCACCACTGCCCTCCGTGAGGCAGCAGCCGGATGACATCAGCCCCAGAGAGATGGAGCTCTGCAGTGTCCAGCTCTCCCTCCCTCTGCTCTGTCCAGGAGCAGGAGTCATCAAGGCAACCCTGCTGCGCCACCCACGAAGCCGGGGTAATGGCAGCCCTCCTTTACAGGAACCCAGGGAATCTGCCCCATCACCAGCCTCCCGTGTCTCACTGCTTCTCCCGGGATCTCACGGGGCACTCCGCTCCTCACCGCCATCTCCCAGAAGGTGCCGCTGCCTGCTCCACAGCCGATCACGGTCCCTGCTTGTCCTCACACACAGCTGCTGAACGCCGTTGTGGTCAGCCTCCAAACTTCACTAGCCGCTGCTACACCTTCAACCACATGCCACAGGATTACAGTGGGGTAAATGAGGGCCCTCAGGAGGGAAAGTCCGGATAAACTTCGGTAGGGACCGCTGGAGCACAGTGGAGTGCGACGGCTCAGTCCGCCATCCAAGCCACACCCCGGGGATGAACAGTTTAACTGAATGTCAGAACACTAAATTGGTCAGGAAATATAGAACACTCTTCACACTGGACTAAGAACAAAGAACACACTAGACACCTCACTCCAAGCTTGGAGGGACATCAATTCCAAAGCCAAATAGACTCCTAGCCAGCAGGCACCCTCCACCAAGTGATCAGGATACTGGTCTATAAGGAAACATAAATACTAAATACAAGTAAACACGGGTACAGACACAAGAATCACTCACTCCTAGATAGACGGATTAGCACAAGGCTCAGGAATCCTAGGAGTCGCATGAATATACAAAATACTAAAACCTGACAAATGTACTGAAACAAAGCAGGCTAAAATCTATATATCTATATATCAAACAGGACAGATAACCATGGTTAAAGATCAGGATATGTCCTTAGATAAAGCTTAAGATGCATAGTAAACAAGACATGGTCAAAGTAAAGATCAAATTACCAGCACAGAGTTCCAGCAGAGCTTGGGTTTAAATAAAAACACCCATGATGCCATAGAGCATTAATTCTTCCCAAACCAGGGGGAATTAGCACAAAACTGTTCAGACACAAAAACAGTTTCTGAATAGGACCTAAAACAGAAAAATGCACCTTCTCTTGATTTCATAGTGTCTAGTTATCTGTATATACAAACAACATCAAGGTCATCTGGACCACCATCACACTGTGTCTAGTTATCTGCATTTACAAATAACATCAAGGGCATCCGGACCACTATCACCAGTATACAGTATATTAGGATGTGCCTGAGGGTCCCTGATATTGTACCAACACATGCAGCCCTCTATTGAAAAATGCTGTGTGCACCTTTGATGGTAACATACCACTGCCATACCACTCCCACTGCCGTTGACATTTGAGAAGCACTACAGGTTCCAGCATATCACCCACTTGGTCGCAACAATTCCACACTCATTATATTTTTGTTATTGAATACATTATATGGTACAGTAAATTGTACCATAAAAAGTACAATCAGTCCCACAAAAGTACTCATAGGGCTATGTTAATGTTAAAAAAAAAAAAAAAAAGGCAGGGACAAATTTTTTTTTTTTTTTATGGAAGTGTAAGGAGCTAAGGAGGCAGGTCAGAGCATACAGACAGCACAGACAGGGTGAGAGATATAAAGTGCTTCTTATAGCTGCCACTTCACAAGACAAAGATTAGTGATGCATGGAGCTGTGAGGAGGGGGGACCTCACCGCTAAGCACGTAATTCCTTGAGAATACTGTGCCCAAGCTTTGTTTTAATGTAAAGTAAAAAAAAGTTGAGAAAATACAGATGGAAGCACCAATCAAAAATAGCCAAAATACAAAAAAATATCAAACAAAACAGTCTGGCAAAACCATATTCCAAAATTCTGTGTGCAATGCAATGGTGGTGCTCAAAAAAAGCAAAAAAGAGAAAAAATGACATAAATGATGAATCCTGCACTCACCCCATGTCTGCAATTCAATGTAAGGAGACCATCATGAAGATCTGGGGATTGCACGGCGGCTCTGAGCACACACCAGTCTGCCACACAGGCAAAGAAACCCAAAAGTTGCCATAAATTTTTACTCATTTAGGAATGAAATTTTTTATTTTGTTTGTTTTTAATATTGTTTGGATCAGGATCTCCTTATCCATTGCCCTAATCCTGCCCCACAATGTACTTCTCTACCCACCACTATGTTCTGACAGCTCTGTAACCCATCAATTCCAGCTTTGTTCTCAATACATCTTTTTAAAGGCTTCACCCCCTCCTACTTCAACATTTCTGGGAAAAGCTGTTGCAGCTCTGCAGTTGAAATCCTGTCATGTGCACTGTGCAGCGGATTTCGGCAATTTTTATTATTTAACTCTTTTATTATTTATCTACAGACCCAAATGAGGACAGTTTTTTGGGGAAAAAC
Organism: Hyla sarda; assembly: GCF_029499605.1. Taxonomy (NCBI): domain Eukaryota; kingdom Metazoa; phylum Chordata; class Amphibia; order Anura; family Hylidae; genus Hyla; species Hyla sarda. The sequence goes on along the minus strand of NC_079190.1, from coordinate 144,097,048 downwards.
ACACAATTTTGCTACTTTTGGGAGGTTTCTTTAAAAAAAAAAGTGCTCTTCACTTGGACTATGGTATTGTGTTATACCGTTTTTCATATTTTAACTTTTTTAATTATTTTATTTACACGTTATGTGTGTATAGGGGACTATTATTAGTAATCGTTAGTTTGCTAATATTGAATAATGCTATTCTATTGCCTAGCACCATTCATGTGTGATAGGCAGACTCAGCTGATCACCCCGGAACTAGCTATTGCAATTTAGTTCATTTTAAAACAAACTAGATCATGGCCAATCACTGGTTAACCCCTTAAGGACGCAGGACGTAAATGTACGTCCTGGTGAGGTGGTACTTAACGCACCAGGACGTACATTTACGTCCTAAGCATAACCGCGGGCATCGGAGCGATGCCCGTGTCATGCGCGGCTGATCCCGGCTGCTGATCGCAGCCAGGGACCCGCCGGCAATGGCCGACGCCCGCGATCTCGCGGGCGTCCGCCATTAACCCCTCAGGTGCCGGGATCAATACAGATCCCGGCATCTGCGGCGGTTCGCGATTTAAATGAACGATCGGATCGCCCGCAGCGCTGCTGCGGGGAACCGATCATTCATAACGCCGCACGGAGGTCCCCTCTCCTTCCTCCGTGCGGCTCCCGGCATCTCCTGCTCTGGTCTGTGATCGAGCAGACCAGAGCAGGAGATGACCGATAATACTGATCTGTTCTATGTCCTATACATAGAACAGATCAGTATTAGCAATCATGGTATTGCTATGAATAGTCCCCTATGGGGACTATTCAAGTGTAAAAAAAAATGTAAAAAAATGTAAAAGTAAAAGTAAAAAAAAAGTGAAAAATCCCCTCCCCCAATAAAAAAGTAAAACGTCCGTTTTTTCCTATTTTACCCCCAAAAAGCGTAAAAAACTTTCTTTATAGACATATTTGGTATCGCCGCGTGCGTAAATGTTCGAACTATTAAAATAAAATGTTAATGATCCCGTACGGTGAACGGCGTGAACGAAAAAAAATTAAAAAAAGTCCAAAATTCCTACTTTTTTAATACATTTTATTAAAAAAAAAATTATAAAAAATGTATTAAAAGTTTTTTATATGCAAATGTGGTATAAAAAAAAAGTGCAGATCATGGCGCAAAAAATGAGCCCCCATACCGCCACTTATACGGAAAAATAAAAAAGTTAGAGGTCATCAAAATAAAGGGATTATAAACGTACAAATTTGGTTAAAAAGTTTGTGATTTTTTTTAAGCGCAACAATAATATAAAAGTATAAAATAATGGGTATCATTTTAATCGTATTGACCCTCAGAATAAAGAACACATGTCACTTTTACCATAAATTGTACGGCGTGAAAACAAAACCTTCCAAAATTAGCAAAATTGCGTTTTTCGTTTTAATTTCCCCACAAAAATAGTGTTTTTTGGTTGCGCCATACATTTTATAATATAATGAGTGATGTCATTACAAAGGACAACTGGTCGCGCAAAAAACAAGCCCTCATAATAGTCTGTTGATGAAAATATAAAAGAGTTATGATTTTTAGAAGGCGAGGAGGAAAAAATGAAAACGTAAAAATTTAATTGTCTGAGTCCTTAAGGCCAAAATGGGCTGAGTCCTTAAGGGGTTAAGTAGCATTATCAAAGATTTTTAACTTTTTTTTTATTATTTTATTTACACGTTATGTGTCTAGAAGAGACTATTATTAGTAATCATTAGATTGCCAATATTGAATAATGCTATTCTATTGCCTAGCATCATTCACGAGTGATTGGCAGACTCAGCAGATCACCCCGGAACTAGCTATTGCAATTTAGTTCATTTTAAAACAAACTGGATCATGGCCAATCACTCGTTAAGTAGCATTATTAAAGATTCCCAACTTCAGTTTGAAGTGCCATGGTGGTAATAGTTATTAGGTGCCACACTACTGAAATTGAAAAGAAGGAGCACAAATATTTACAATACACAAGTATTGTAATATTAACATGTACAAGAGCACTTTAATTAATTTAGTTATTGGAATTTGTTATTGCTGCAGCACTGCTATATGATAACATTATCATAAACAAAACTATATTTTTAAAACACTCATACAATTTTTCTATATGTAAGTGGCTCATTTTCCAAAAGCGAATGGAAACCGTACTCCTGTAATAACTGTCTTTAACTTTTACAATGAGCCTTTTTCTTCAGAAATATGATGAATTTATTTTTCACATTCAAAGGTACTATTCACCAACATTGTACATGTTTTCAATCTGTCAGGATCGCACTGAAATCTAATAGATACACATGGGAAAGGAGTCCACTTGTGGCCATAAGAGGAAGATACAAATACGGCTTCTACTGCAAATCTAATGCCACATCTTGTCTTATCTCTTAGTAACAGGCAATGTTATTTGAGAGCAGGTTGGTTTCTATTTAAGGTACTACAAAGCTTGGTAACATCTGCAGACACAAAAAAGTAAATAGGATGGAAAAAAATCATTTCTGTAGACAGAAGTTTATAATTAAACCCTGGAATGCCTGCAGGCTTACCTAAGGGCTTTTAGAAAATGTTGTTTATCTCTTATTCTGGGGCTCCACCAAATACGTATACATAAAAGTTAGAAATAATATGCAATGCTATCTTCTGTTAGCAAAAGTTCAAATCATTATGACTGTTACAAAAGTGATAATTTAAATGCAAAATACAGGACAAATACAATTTTAGGATTAACCACTTTAGCATTCCAAATAAAAATGTAGATTGTTCTATTTTCTTGTCATTTTTTAATGAAATAAAATATTTTACTTTTGGCTGGCATGCTTTATATTTTTATATAAAATATGTCATAAAGTACTGTTTCATGCTTTCAATATTTCTCGAGTTACCTGGGCCCACATAAAAAATAACACATTGTTTGGGTGTTAAAGCGCAGCTGTCATGACATTTTGGTGCAATAACCTGCACACATCCTTTGTACTGTGTGCAGGTGGTGGGTATAACAATGTTTTTACCTGAAATTTGGCGGCTTTCATGACTGCAAAAAAAGGTTTTTATTCAAAGCCACTGATGGTCGGATAGGCGTGGTGCGAGGTACGCGACGCCCCCCCCCCCCCGCCGCCACGCCCACACTAACGCCTATCCCGTATGTCCGCGCTGGGACCTCTGTGTGATTGACAAACAGGTCCCAGCGCATGCGCCCTTCAGCTAATCTAACCTGTGCACTGCTATGTGTCATCCAGCAAGCCCTCGCTCCCGCCGCCGTCTTCCTCCTCAGTACGCCTGCGCAGTGCTAGGTGCAGAGAGCGTGTTTCCTTTCTGCACCTAGTATCGAGAACTAACCTGATTGCACGCTGCTCTGCGCAGACACACTGAGGAGGAAGACGGCAGCGGGAGCGAGCGCTTGCTGGATGACACACAGCAGCGCACAGGTTAGATTAGCTGAAGGGCGCATGCGCTGGGACCTGTGTGTCAATCACACAAAGGTTCCAGCGCGGACATACAGGGTAGACGTGGGGGTGGGCGTGGCGGCGGCGGGGCATCGCGCACCTCACGCCACGCCCATCCGACCGTCAGTGGCTTTGAATAAAAGCCTTTTTTGCAGTCATGAAAGCCGCCAAATTTCAGGTAAAAACATTGTTATACCCACCACCGGCACCCAGTACAAAGGCTGTGTGCAGGTTATTGCACCAAAATGTCATGACAGTTGCGCTTTAAACTATGTTCACACTACAGAATGTCCACATGGAAAATCTCTGTGTCCGGGTCAGCAGAAAAAAAATGAATGTGTTCATTCTTTCCGCACAGACAAAAAATGGAATTTCCATGCTGGAAACATCTGGCACGGAAATTCCGCCGTGTGCACAGCGCAGCAGAATCCAAATGAATCCAATGCGGAATCCGGCAAGGAAATTCCTATGTGTGAATGTTACGCCGAGCGCTCCGGGTCCCCGCTCCTCCCCGGAGCGCTCGCTACACTTCCCTCACTGCAGCGCCCCGGTCGGTTCCACGGACCCGGGGCGCTGCGTTACCACCTCCGGCCGGGATGCGATTCGCGATGCGGGTAGCGCCCGCTCGCGATGCGCACCCCGGCTCCCGTACCTTACTCGCTCCCCGTCAGTTCTGTCCCGGCGCGCGCGGCCCCGCTCCCTAGGGCGCGCGCGCGCCGGGTCTTTGCGATTTAAAGGGCCACTGCACCGCTGATTGGTGCAGTGGTTCCTATTAGTGTTTACACCTGTGCACTTCCCTATATCACCTCACTTCCCCTTCACTCCCTCGCCGGATCTTGTTGCCCTAGTGCCAGTGAAAGCGTTCCTTGTGTGTTCCTTGCCTGTGATTCCAGACCTTCTGCCGTTGCCCCTGACTACGATCCTTGCTGCCTGCCCCGACCTTCTGCTACGTCCGACCTTGCTTCTGTCTACTCCCTTGTACCGCGCCTATCTTCAGCAGCCAGAGAGGTTGAGCCGTTGCTAGGGGATACGACCTGGTCACTACCGCCGCAGCAAGACCATCCCGCTTTGCGGCGGGCTCTGGTGAAAACCAGTAGTGACTTAGAACCGATCCTCTAGCACGGTCCACGCCAATCCCTCTCTGGCACAGAGGATCCACTACCTGCCAGCCGGCATCGTGACAGTAGATCCGGCCATGGATCCCGCTGAAGTTCCTCTGCCAGTTGTCGCTGACCTCACCACGGTGGTCGCCCAGCAGTCACAACAGATTGCGCAACAAGGCCAACAGCTGTCTCAACTGACTGTTATGCTACAACAGTTACTACCACAGCTCCAGCAATCATCTCCTCCGCCAGCTCCTGCACCTCCTCCGCAGCGAGTGGCCGCTTCTGGAATACGACTATCCTTGCCGGATAAATTTGATGGGGACTCTAAGTTTTGCCGTGGCTTTCTTTCCCAATGTTCATTACACTTGGAGATGATGTCGGACCAGTTCCCCACTGAAAGGTCTAAGGTGGCTTTCGTAGTCAGCCTGCTGTCTGGAAAAGCCCTGGCTTGGGCCACACCGCTCTGGGACCGCAATGACCCCGTCTCTGCCTCTGTACACTCCTTCTTCTCGGAAATTCGAAGTGTCTTTGAGGAACCTGCCCGAGCCTCTTCTGCTGAGACTGCCCTGTTGAACCTGGTCCAGGGTAATTCTTCCGTTGGCGAGTATGCCGTACAGTTCCGTACCCTTGCTTCAGAATTATCCTGGAATAATGAGGCACTCTGCGCGACCTTTAAAAAAGGCCTATCCAGCAACATTAAAGATGTTCTGGCCGCACGAGAAATCCCTGCTAACCTACATGAACTCATCCATCTTGCCACTCGCATTGACATGCGTTTTTCCGAACGGCGTCAGGAGCTCCGCCAGGATATGGACTCTGTTCGCACGAGGCGTTTCTTCTCCCCGGCTCCTCTCTCCTCTGGTCCCCTGCAATCTGTTCCTGTGCCTCCCGCCGTGGAGGCTATGCAGGTCGACCGGTCTCGCCTGACACCCCAAGAGAGGACACGACGCCGCATGGAGAATCTCTGCCTGTACTGTGCTAGTACCGAACACTTCCTGAAGGATTGTCCTATCCGTCCTCCCCGCCTGGAAAGACGTCCGCTGACTCCGCACAAAGGTGAGACAGTCCTTGATGTCTACTCTGCTTCTCCACGTCTTACTGTGCCTGTGCGGATGTCTGCCTCTGCCTTCTCCTTCTCTGCTGTGGCCTTCTTGGACTCTGGATCTGCAGGAAATTTCATCTTAGCCTCTCTCGTCAACAGGTTCAACATCCCGGTGACCAGTCTCGCCAGACCCCTCTACATCAATTGTGTAAACAATGAAAGATTGGACTGTACTATACGTTTCCGCACGGAGCCCCTTCTAATGTGCATCGGATCTCATCACGAGAGGATTGAACTGTTGGTCCTCCCCAATTGCACTTCTGAAATCCTTCTTGGACTTCCCTGGCTTCAACTCCATTCCCCAATCCTGGATTGGTCCACTGGGGAGATCAAGAGTTGGGGGCCCTCTTGTTCCAAGGACTGCTTAAAACCGGTTCCCAGTAAACCTTGCCGTGTCCCTGTGCTTCCTCATGTAACCGGTCTCCCTAAGGCCTATATGGACTTTGCGGACGTTTTTTGCAAAAAACAAGCTGAGACTCTACCTCCTCACAGGCCTTATGATTGTCCCATTGACCTCCTCCCGGGCACTACTCCACCCCGGGGCAGAATCTATCCTCTGTCCGTCCCAGAGACTCTTGCCATGTCTGAATACGTCCAAGAAAATTTAAAAAAGGGCTTTATCCGTAAATCCTCCTCTCCTGCCGGAGCCGGATTTTTCTTTGTGTCCAAAAAAGATGGCTCTCTACGTCCTTGCATTGACTACCGCGGTCTTAATAAAATCACGGTTAAGAACCGCTACCCCCTACCCCTCATCTCTGAACTCTTTGATCGTCTCCAAGGTGCCCATATTTTTACCAAACTGGACTTAAGAGGTGCTTATAATCTCATCCGCATCAGAGAGGGGGATGAATGGAAAACGGCATTTAACACCAGAGATGGACACTTTGAGTATCTGGTCATGCCCTTTGGTCTATGCAACGCCCCTGCCGTCTTCCAAGACTTTGTTAATGAAATTTTTCGTGATCTACTATACTCCTGTGTTGTTGTATATCTGGACGATATCCTGATTTTTTCTGCCAATCTTGAAGAACACCGCCAGCATGTCCGTATGGTTCTTCAGAGACTTCGTGATAATCAACTCTATGCCAAAATAGAGAAATGTCTGTTTGAATGCCAATCTCTTCCTTTTCTAGGATACTTGGTCTCTGGCCAGGGACTACAAATGGACCCAGATAAACTCTCTGCCGTCTTAGATTGGCCACGCCCCTCCGGACTCCGTGCCATCCAACGTTTTTTGGGGTTCGCCAATTATTACAGGCAATTTATTCCACATTTTTCTACCATTGTGGCTCCTATTGTGGCTTTAACAAAAAAAAATGCCGATCCCAAGTCTTGGCCTCCTCAAGCGGAAGACGCCTTTAAACGACTCAAGTCTGCCTTTTCTTCGGCTCCCGTGCTCTCCAGACCTGACCCATCTAAACCCTTCCTATTGGAGGTTGATGCCTCCTCAGTGGGAGCTGGAGCTGTCCTTCTACAAAAAAACTCTTCCGGGCATGCTGTTACTTGTGGTTTTTTTTTCCAGGACCTTCTCTCCGGCGGAGAGGAACTACTCCATCGGGGATCGAGAGCTTCTAGCCATTAAATTAGCACTTGAGGAATGGAGGCATCTGCTGGAGGGATCAAGATTTCCAGTTATTATTTACACCGATCACAAGAACCTCTCCTACCTCCAGTCTGCCCAACGGCTGAATCCTCGTCAGGCCAGGTGGTCTCTGTTCTTTGCCCGATTTAATTTTGAAATTCACTTTCGGCCTGCTGATAAAAACATTAGGGCCGATGCTCTCTCTCGTTCCTCAGATGCCTCTGAAATTGAACTCTCTCCTCAACACATCATTCCTCCTGACTGCCTGATTTCCACTTCTCCAGCCTCCATCAGGCAAACTCCTCCAGGAAAGACCTTTGTTTCTCCACGCCAACGCCTTGGGATCCTCAAATGGGGTCACTCCTCCCATCTCGCAGGTCATGCGGGCATCAAGAAATCTGTGCAACTCATCTCTCGCTTCTATTGGTGGCCGACTCTAGAGACTGATGTGGTGGACTTTGTGCGAGCCTGCACTATCTGTGCCCGGGATAAGACTCCTCGCCAGAAGCCCGCTGGTTTTCTTCATCCTCTACCTGTCCCCGAACAACCTTGGTCTCTGATTGGTATGGATTTTATTACTGACTTACCCCCATCCCATGGCAACACTGTTATTTGGGTGGTCGTTGATCGATTCTCCAAAATGGCACATTTCATCCCTCTTCCTGGTCTTCCTTCAGCGCCTCAGTTGGCTAAACAATTTTTTGTACACATTTTTCGTCTTCACGGGTTGCCTACACAGATCGTCTCGGATAGAGGCGTCCAATTTGTGTCTAAATTCTGGAGGGCTCTCTGTAAACAACTCAAGATTAAATTAAATTTTTCTTCTGCATACCATCCTCAATCCAATGGACAAGTAGAGAGAATTAACCAGATCTTGGGTGACTATTTACGACATTTTGTTTCCTCCCGCCAGGATGACTGGGCAGATCTTCTACCTTGGGCCGAATTCTCGTATAATTTCAGAATCTCTGAATCTTCCTCCAAATCTCCGTTTTTCGTGGTGTACGGCCGTCACCCTCTTCCCCCCCTCCCTACCCCCTTGCCCTCTGGTCTGCCCGCTGTGGATGAAATTTCTCGTGATCTTTCCACCATATGGAAAGAGACCCAAAATTCTCTCTTACAGGCTTCTTCTCGCATGAAGAGATTCGCAGATAAGAAAAGAAGAGCTCCTCCCATTTTTTCCCCTGGAGACAAGGTATGGCTCTCCGCTAAATATGTCCGTTTCCGTGTCCCGAGCTATAAGTTGGGACCACGCTATCTTGGTCCTTTTAAAGTTTTGTGTCAAATTAATCCTGTCTCTTACAAACTTCTTCTTCCTCCTTCTCTTCGTATCCCTAATGCCTTTCACGTCTCTCTTCTTAAACCTCTCATCCTCAACCGTTTTTCTCCTAAATCTGTTCCTCCCACTCCTGTTTCCGGCTCCTCGGACATCTTCTCTGTCAAAGAGATTTTGGCCTCTAAAAAGGTCAGGGGAAGAACTTTTTTTTTAGTGGATTGGGAGGGTTGTGGTCCAGAAGAGAGGTCCTGGGAACCTGAGGACAATATCCTGGACAAAAGTCTGATCCTCAGGTTCTCAGGCCCCAAGAAGAGGGGGAGACCCAAGGGGGGGGGTACTGTTACGCCGAGCGCTCCGGGTCCCCGCTCCTCCCCGGAGCGCTCGCTACACTTCCCTCACTGCAGCGCCCCGGTCGGTTCCACGGACCCGGGGCGCTGCGTTACCACCTCCGGCCGGGATGCGATTCGCGATGCGGGTAGCGCCCGCTCGCGATGCGCACCCCGGCTCCCGTACCTTACTCGCTCCCCGTCAGTTCTGTCCCGGCGCGCGCGGCCCCGCTCCCTAGGGCGCGCGCGCGCCGGGTCTTTGCGATTTAAAGGGCCACTGCACCGCTGATTGGTGCAGTGGTTCCTATTAGTGTTTACACCTGTGCACTTCCCTATATCACCTCACTTCCCCTTCACTCCCTCGCCGGATCTTGTTGCCCTAGTGCCAGTGAAAGCGTTCCTTGTGTGTTCCTTGCCTGTGATTCCAGACCTTCTGCCGTTGCCCCTGACTACGATCCTTGCTGCCTGCCCCGACCTTCTGCTACGTCCGACCTTGCTTCTGTCTACTCCCTTGTACCGCGCCTATCTTCAGCAGCCAGAGAGGTTGAGCCGTTGCTAGGGGATACGACCTGGTCACTACCGCCGCAGCAAGACCATCCCGCTTTGCGGCGGGCTCTGGTGAAAACCAGTAGTGACTTAGAACCGATCCTCTAGCACGGTCCACGCCAATCCCTCTCTGGCACAGAGGATCCACTACCTGCCAGCCGGCATCGTGACAGTGAACATGGCCTTATGGTACAAACATACCTTACTTAAAGGGGTACTCCGGTGGTTAAGATTTTTGGCTATATTGAATCTTCTTTTAATGTTCATGTTATTTGCAATTGACATGTATTATATGTTTGTGTAGCATGTGTCTTTTTTTCTTACCTGTTCTGTAGTTCTGTGTTGGATCTTTTACTGTTGTCCACAGGTTAGGATTAGGCTGTGGACAAGATGCCATAGCTTTTTTTTTCTCTGTTCTTTCAGAACTGCATGACAGAGATAGGCCACGCCGCCTCATCTCCCCCTCCTGGAGGACGCAGGTGTGCATGAGAGAAAGAAGCTCCTACACAGCTCCTCATCTCCCCTCCCCCTGCTCTATCTACTGAGGATGCAGGTATGCACTTAAAGAAGACAGAGAAGATAAGAGTGTTATGTGAAGGGGAGGATAACAAGGTGCATGGGCTGGGGATGTATAGACTGCAGGGGAATAAATCTCGGACTGGGGATGATTTCTATGTGTGAGGGGGGGGGGGGGGGGAGACTCCTGAATGACACATGCTGGGAGTTGTATGCTAGTGTTTACAAACCAGTGTGCCTCCAGCTGTTGCAAAACTACAACTCCCATCATTCCTGGACAGACTTTGGGCATGCTGGGAGTTGTAGTAGCTGGAGCAGTAGCTGGAGGCACACTGGTTGGGAAACACTGTCCTAGCCTATTCCGCATACACATCATGTTACACCAGTGTTTCCAAACCAGTGTGCCTCCAGCTGTTGCAACACTACAACTCCCAGCATTCCCTGACAATCTTTGTGCATGCTGGGAGGTGTAGTCTATTCAGTATATTACAAACAAAGTGCATTGTTTCCCAACCAGGGTGACTTCAGCTGTATCAAAACTACAACTCCCAGAATGCCCGGACAGCTTTTGGCTGTCCAGGCATGCTGGTAGTAGTAGTTTTGCAACACCTGGAGGCACCCTGGTTGGGAAACACTGGTGTATGCCCTATAGAGGTGTGGTGAACTACAACCCCCAGGAGACTACAGAGGCAGCATGCTGGTGTAATACCACAGACTGAAGACTCCTGAATGACACATGCTGGGAGTTGTAGTCCCTTTTGTCTGTGTATACCAGTGTATCCCAACCAGGGTTGATTATATTAGTGTGCTGTGTATAAGGGGGCCGACCCGGGAAAATAGTAGGATGGGTAAAGTGCGGAAAAAACAAACAAACAAAAAAAAGGAGCCCCCCCAAACCAGCAAGGCATGTGGCATGCTGGGTTTTTTGTTTTTCAGCACAGCAAGAAACAGGAAATAGAAGCAAAGATAGGAAAACAAAGTGGGGGATAAAAAGACAACAAAGAATGGAAATAGAGTTTCCTAAATAACAAGAATAGAAATGAAACAAAACAAATAGGGTAAGTCAAAAACGGAAAAACACGCTGACCACCGGAGTACCCCTTTAAGTAGAAAGAACTTGTAGCTAAAGTATTTAAATAATGTAACTTATTGTACTTAATAATAGTTACATATATTAAATAATAGTTTTTTCTGTCATATTAATAGGATAGGTCATCAATTTCTAGGAAATGGGGTTGTCAATTAATATTGTTGCCCTTTACAGTTTTTTTTTTTTTTTTATCTCACAGCTTTACAGCCCCGAAGCCCCATAATTCTCAAAGGATCAGAGGAGGTCATGGCAGTCAGCTTACAACAGCGTAAAAAGTGGTGACATATCTTAGCAACATGCATTTACGTTAGAAGATGAGAATAACTGAGAAATGAATAAGGCAATAATGTATCATAGTTCTAAATCCTTTTGTACATTATATTATCATCATTTCTTAATATACCATATATACTCGAGTATAAGTCGACCCGAATATAAGCCGAGGCCCCAAATTTCACTCCGAAAACCCAGGAAAAGTTATTGACTCGACTATAAGCCTAGGGTGGAAAATACATCACCCCCCCCCTGTCATCATCCAGACCCCCGTCATTAACACCCCAGTCATCATCACCATGTCATTATCCCCCTCGTCATCATCCCCACAACCCCTTCCCTTCATCATCACCGCCTGTCAATCCCTTCATCAGTGGTCTGGTCTTCAACCTGCGGACCTCCAGATGTTGAAAAACTACAACTCTCAGCATGCCCGGACAGCCATTGGCTGTCCAGGCATGCTGGGAGTTGTAGTTTTGAAACATCTGGAGGTTCACAGGTTGAAGACCACTGCGGCCTTCGTCATCAACCAGACCCCCTTTAGTTTTCTACTCACCTCCCCTCGGTGGGAAGGAAGGGTGAGCTGGGCTGGGCCATCTATGCTGCAGGGACCGTCCAGTGGGGAGGGTTAGTCGTTCCGGGCTGTCCATTTTCACCAGGAGGCCCTCTTCTCCGCTCCGGGCCGGCCCCGGACTAGTGACATTGCCTTGACGAGGATGCACAGGGATGTTCATGCGGAGGGACATCACGGACATCTGCTGCGCACGGACATCCCTGTGTGCCATCGTCAAGGCAACGTCACTAGTCCAGGGCCGGCCCAGAGTGGAGAAGAGGGCCTCCCGGTGAAGATGGACAGCCCGGGACGACTAACCCTCCCCACCGGACGGTCCCTGCAGCATAGATGGCCCTGTTCAGCTCACCCTTCCTTCCCACCTTTGGGAGGTAAGTAGAAAACAAAAGGGGGGTCTGGATGATGACGAAGGCTACAGTGGTCTTCAACTTGCGGAGCTCCAGATGTTTCAAAACTACAACTCCCAGCATGCCTGGACAGCCGATGGCTGTCCGGGCATGCTGGGAGTTGTAGTTTTGAAACATCTGGAGGTCCGCAGGTTGAAGACCACTGAGAAGGGATTGACAGGCGGGGAGTTCACTTGAGTATAAGCCGAGGGGGGCGTTTTCAGCACAAAAAATCGTGCTGAAAAACTCGGCATACACTCGAGTATATATGGTATTCTATATTGTTATAGATTTAGATATTGTAAATGTTACAGAATCCATCTTATCCCCCATTTATGTATTTTTGACTCAAACACATGTTTGACCTTTGAGATAGAAGGCTCTATCGGGGGAATGTATAGGGACATTTTTGGTGCATGTTTGACTTAATTTTGATGAATCTGCAACAAAAACTGTAAATCTGCCAATTTAATCTTGGTTTACAATATGCCAAAAATCTGCACCATAAATTGACTGGCACTATTTTAGAAATACATTGGTGGGGTCCTTTTGTTGTTGAGTCACACTTTCATCCCAAAATGAGGAATTGGAAGCAACGTGTAGAGAAGGGTATGTGCCAAAATTTGGTCCAATACAAACCAAAAAAATATCAGATACAGTTTGATTCATGAATCCAAATGGGCTTCAAGAAAACTATTGGCATCTGTTGATAACAATACTTTCATAAACTGTGAAAATATCAGTAACTATCAGATAATTATTGACTTTAGTTATTTACTCTGGAATTATGAAAATCCACTTCAGATTCCTTCGGAAAGCTTCAGCAAATCATACCTTGACAAATTGGATGCTAGGTTTTGATTTTATTTTGATTATGCTTCCTAATATAGATGATAAAGAATATAAAGGAGCAAATATAGCATCAAGGCTTAGACAATTACAGTGTTCCCAAATGCTAATATTTTTGGGGACTAACTAAAGTTATATTTGTGAATTGTATGTTTTATGTAAAACCTTCTTTTCCTCAAGGGCCATTCTCACAAAAAAATCAATGTTATCCACGTCATTGGTTTTAATGCTATGGTGGATTGGTGTATATTTTTTTTACCATGCATTGCAAAAAATCCAATTCATCTATGAATGTTCCTTATAAAATAATAGACAAAATGCACTTAGTTCTATTTGTAGAAATGAAGATTAGCTTGCCTTGCTTTAGATAAGTTATTTGTTCTCTTTAGACAATTACATTTTTCACCTTCCTGCTCTTTCTTCAGATCAATGTCCTGTTATAACTCTTTTTTGTGCATTGAATACATGTTCTTTGCTTCATTCACCGAAACTAACTTTATCTCTTTTATTTTCAAAGAAAGTACATGATTTCATGATCAGTTTGACGTTGATCTTTGACTACAAAATTATCTTATCTGCAGTCGCATCCTTTATTCTTTGGCGTCAGGACACCTTTGATAGATGGAGGCATTGCTCTCATCAATTTTAATCGAATTTCTTCATGTCAAGTTAATGAGCACAAAAGAAAGGTACAATATAACAAAGAACAAAGCACTCTTTCTTGCAAATAATGGCATTTATGTTAATAGAGAAAAGAGGATTTCGATAAATATGATGACTTTAATGTCATGACATTTATTGTAAGACATATAGCTATTATTATATTTATCTGAGTAAAGAGTAGTAGTTTTTTTTCTACCATATATTCTGGTGACTGTGCGTCCACATGTCTACCTTGGGTTGAATTATTATTGATGCCTTTTTGGAGGTTAGGCACCATCTTGGATATAAGTGACTTTTTGCTTTTGTGATACACTGCAGTAACTCATCCATTAAGCTGTTCTGGTTACTCTCCTGCTTGTTGTTACATACAGATATTATGGACACACATACAGACTTTACTTGATTATGGATAATATTATTGCCCAGTCATCTTTTTTTATAATTAAAACATGAAATATATTCAAATAAACCTTAAATTGTGTGTCAATTTGTATAGAGCATCTCTAACCAAAAGAAACCCTTTCCCTGCCTGAGATGTATGTTATGTGTCATGGTTGGAAGGCATTACATTAGCCTAACATATGACATACATTAAGCTACTCATGCTACTGGTGGCTGTGTTTCATGTTTTCTGAAAGTTAGATTATCTTGGTCTTTTTTTAAAACAAGACCAATATCATGGCTCTAGCTTTTACACAGCCTGAGATAGAGTCTGTAAAATAGGACCAGGAGAGATGTCAGCTGAATATGGTTGCACATGACAACTCCTGAACCTGCTTCAGTAGAGGATTTATTTCCAGCTGTGTAAAAGCTAGAGACATGATCTGGGTTGTGTTTAAATTAAAACCTTTACAACATGCCAAAGAACAAGTATCTAGCTTTGCATGAAGCAGGGATAGGGAGGCAGCAGGGATTTGCCGTAAGCCTAGAGACAGGAAGCAGGAGTGTTATATACAGTCCTCCTATTGTCTCTGTTACATGGAATTTTGTTTATGCTATCTACTTCCCCAACAAAAAGCATACTGCTCTATTTGTGACTTTATTTTATAACAGAGCCTTGACTGTTATGCTGGCTATGTTTGCAAAAGGATAACAATTCATCCCATTGATTTGTAATGGTTGTGTAAGGTGCCACAGACTGCGCTATGTTTGCAATAAAAAAAAAAACATAACAGATCTCGATAAACTGAAAAAAAAATCACAGTTCAAGCAGAACTGAAGTTTTTCTTTTGTTTTTTTTCCCCTTTTTCATTCACTCCTGGCTGTGGCTACAATTACTGCAGCATGCATGAAGACAGCTTTATATAGTTTTATTTCCATTGTTGTTTTTTTCATTTTTGTTATTTTCCCAGTCATCATACTGTATTTTTCCATGATATTGAATAAAATGTGAGCAATTCTGCAGCATAGCATGTGAGCACAGCAAGTTTCCTTATTATTCATATATATATATATATATATATATATATATATATATATATATATATATATCATATATTTACTAATGTATTTAATTAACTCTTTTTATTTAGTTTTTCTTCTTTTGGTGTCTGTCAAACACCACACTACAATGCTTGAGAACAGGAGTTTGTTTGCTAGTAATTGGCAGTAAGGCAAGGGTACTGTTGGATAAAGCGTTTGCTAGGCATTTCTGCTAGAGAGCAATATCTAATTTGAGTCTGCTGCGGAAAGAGTTGAAAAACACAGGACTTCAGAAAAGCCTTATAATATTGGCTCTAAATATTACTTTGAGACAGACATTTTGGATACCTATTTAAATTTTTATTAAACAATCTAGAGCAAAACTAACCCCATAATGTCCTCTAACTACATACATACATAGTAAAAAGGTTAAAAATGAATGCACTGGCCCTTTAAAAAGTAATGAGGAAGAGGCTATAGATGGGGATCAGGAAAACTGAATATATTGAACACATTCTTCTCCACTATATTCTAAAAGGAAAATGAAATGGTGTACATCAAAAGGGGCATAGATGGCCAAACATGGAATACTGTGTACAGTACTGGGCACCAATGTACAAGGAAGATATAGTGGAGATGGAAAAGGTTCAACGATGGCAGCCAGAGTAATAAGGGGTATGGGAGGACTACAGAACCTAGAAAAAAGAAGTCTTAGGGGGTGACCTAATAACTAAGTATAAGTATATTAGGGGGCAGTACAGAGATTCCTCCCATGATCTATTTATACCCAGAACTGTATCTTTTACAAGGGGGCATCTGGGTTCTTCACTGTAAGAGGGGTGGAGACTGTGGAATTCTCTTCCGGAGGAGGTGGTCATGGTGAACTCAGTAAAAGAGTTCAAAAGAAGCCAGGATCCTTTCTTGGAGAGCAATAACATTACAGGTTATAGACATGAGCGAATCGAAGCTGGCGAACCCAAATCCATTACGAATTTCATGAAAAATTTGATTTGCAACAAATGCAAATATCGCCGCAATTCTATCGTGCAAATCACTTCATTAAACTCTATTTACTGCGGTCCAGGCTCCAGGGCATCTAAAATGGCAGATCCCCATGTTAGTACATGGGGCAAGGAACGCTGGGAAGGCGGGAAGGCAAGGTGGGAAGGGAAGTAGGCGGGATGACCTTGAATCACATGCAGGATGCAGCCTATCAGCAGCCAGTCACCCCTGTGATGTCACAGCCCTATATGTTCAGCAGCCATTTTCTGCTTCGTCATTTCATTCAATACACTGCAGAGAGATAGGACGGACATCGCTGTGTGTGTGTTACACAGAAAAGCTTTTTGCAGCAGTGTTTCACCTCTTAGTCACCACACCCTTCTGAAGGACACAGAGCACAGCATTTTTGCACAGAAGTTAATTCTTACTGCAGCTATTAAACCCTCAGTCACTGTGAAAAGCATTGTATTCCAGAGAGGGGCAGAGAGCTGTGTGTTGCCTCAGCTGAAGAAACGTTTTCAGAGGAGTAATAATTTCTTAGGGAAAATCTGTGTCTTTGTTCCACAACAACTGGTCTGCTGGTTATACAAGTCTGTAGACGGTATAATCCATACCCAGTGGTCAATTCCTAATAATATTTGAGAGAGAGTCTTTTTTGCAATTTTGGTTTTAGTACACAGTGACTGTGTACTGCAGCATTGTTGTGTACTACTGGTGTTGTGGGCAATTTTTTTTTCTTTTTAGCAAACTGTAGTGCATTTTTCTGCCCTCATAAGTGCATACCACATACCTACATCTAAGTGGTGTACTTTTTTTGGTCCTGTTAATCTGTCAAGGGCCTAGATAATGTGAAAGGACAGTCAAAAGTACCCACCTGCTGCTGTTCTAGACGAATACTGTTTTAACGTAGTGAAGCGGATTGTTCTCCCCTCATATACGCACTAATTATGAGAGGCAGAGAAGTGCCAGGACGTGCACAGAGGAGTGGCAGAGGCCTAAATTAATCAGGCAGAGGTCACAGCAGACTAGGGGCGAGTGGCAGCAGAAGTCACAGTGAGAGGCCTGAGCTTCCGTTATCAGCTAGCGGTCGTGTCTCGACCAGCAACCATCTGCCGTCATCGATTGGTTAATACGGTCATGGTGAAGTGACATCTGATACCACCAGTCAACAGTTGGTGAGTTCCTCAGACACAACACTCAGCTGGCATGGCTCGGGAGCAGTCCCTGTCCTCCCATTGCCTCTGTCCTATGCTGCTCCCTCCCCTAAAGAAGTATCTTATGCTGGGGGATCAGCTCCACTATTCAGTAAGGACGATCTAATAGAGGACAGTCAGTAGCTACTGCCCAGCCAAGAAGTGGAGGAGACATCTGCCGCTTCCCCCGCTAGGCGGGAAAGTGGTGATGAGGAAAGTGAAGTGGGAGGCGGTGTTGCCATCGTTCAGGGTCCTGAAACAGACACTGTTGAAAAACCTGAGGAGGACATCAGTGGCGCGCAGACACTTGTGGATGATAATGAAGCCGATCGCAATTGGGAGACGGGTGCAGAAGGGGCTTCATAAGGAGAAGAGAGTTGCAGGTGGGCCGTGAGGCAGTAGCTGAGTCAGCAAGGTGGTAGCATGGTTGGCAGTCAGCATGGTGGCAGAAGTTGACATTCTGGAGCCAAACGTGCCCGGGGGAGACCACCTGCTTTGCTGTAGCCTACCTTCCTGGGAGGTAGTAGAACAGGGTTTCCTGGAGATGGCGGCAGTAGCAGTCAATTAGTGCTACTCGGCGGTGTGGCAGTTTTTTCATCAAGCATCTGGAGGAGGTTAACCTAGCCACATGCAAGATATGTTGGCAGAAGAGGAAGCATGGCCAGGGTTCCAATTTTGGCACCACGGCCCTGCATTAACATATGCTTTGCCAGCATAAAGCGGCCTGGGAGAACCGTGGCTCAGATGTCGTGGTCCAGCCTTCTGCATCACCCAATGGCACGCCCCTCTCTCTTTCAGCCAGCCAAGGCTCCACCACCTCAGCCAAAGGGAGCTGTGTGTCATACCCTCCTTCTGTCGCTCCAGATGCTCCTGCTCCTCCTACTTTTAATCAGCCATTTCGCCAACAATCCATCAGCGAAGCCATGTCCAAGAGACAACGGTATGTGCCCACTCATCCAATGGCACAGAAGCTGAATGTGCTCCTGTCTAAGTTGCTGGTGCTGCAGTCCCTCCCTTTTCAAGTGGTGGACTCTGCACCAGAGTGGAGAGTGCCAAGCCATAATTTCTTTGTGAAGGCAGTACCAGCCCTGCACAATTTTGTGGAAGGGAAGGTGGGCCGGTCCTTGAGCCTGTCGGTGTGTACCAATGTGCACGGCAGCGCCGACGTCTGGTGCTTTAACTATGGTCAGGGACAATACATGACCTTTACGGCTCACTGGGTGACTGTGGTTCCTGCACAGTCCCAACATCAACTTGGACAGGTCACGCCGCTTCTGCCTCCACGCTCTCAGGCCGTTGGTCCTGTGACAGTGTGAGACTCCGCCTTGTCCTTCACCATGTCCTCAGCCTCCACTGCCTCAGTGGCCCATCAGCATACCATGTGTGCATGGCACGGCGGTGTCACGCTGTTCTTCACATGGTTTGCTTTGGCGAACAGAGTCACACAGGGGAGGAACTGCTAAAAATCATTCGTAAAGAAATCGGAGCATGGCTTACTCCACTAAAACTGGAAATGAGAACCATGGTGACTGACAACGGGAAGAAAATCTTGCATGCGCTGCGACTTTGAAGGCTCAGCCATGCGCCCTGCATGGCACACGTGTTCAATCCGGTTGTCAAGCGGTTCCTAAAGTATTCCCCCATTTGCAAAACTCCTAAAAATGGGAAGGAAACTTTACATGCACTCGTACACCGCAAAGCAATCCTCCTTAAGCTGCAGCATCAGAACGGTATCCCCCAACATAGTCTGATTTTTGACGTTGCCAAATGTTGGAATTCCACCTTCCATATGTTGGACCGACTGTACGAACAGAGAAAATTCATCACTGATTTCTTGATGATCCAAGCAGATAGGGGTACTCCCCTGTGTAACTTCAATGTGAACCAGTGGCAGCTCATATGTGACACCTGCCGTTGGCTCAGGCCCTTTGAGGAAGCCACATTATTAGTAAGTAGCCAGGATTACGGGATGAACAACGTAATTCCACTGCTTTATTTCTTACAACACGTGTTGGAAACAATGGCTAGTCAGGGCACTGGAGACGTGGTGCCTACATCTCACGGCCACATGAGCCCTGTGGGGGGCTGAACTGGAGAAGGAGGAGGAGTGGAGCACAGTTTAGGTTTTGCCAAATGGGTGGTTTTACTAGTAATCTGACAGGAGAGGAGGAGCAGGAGCAGCCAGAGGAGCTAGAGGGTTGTGAGGAAAGCGAGACAGAAAACCCAGACACACCGTGGCAGTATGCAGTGGAAATGGAGGCAGGGAGTCCCTCCGAGTCACTTGCAACAAATGGCACGATGCATGCTTATTTGTTGAGTAGTGACAGACGATTTGTCACCATTCGGCAGCAGGATGACTTCTGGATCTCCACCTTATTGGACCCTCGCTACCGCCACTGAGAGGGAGGACAAAGTGACCTACTACAGAGGCATCCTATTTAGTCAGTTGGCCATTGCCTATCAGCGCCATTGTCCATCCTCTCACAGGTCTGAATCGGGGGGGCCCCCTGCGCTCACCTTCCACTGCCATGGCTGCTGGGGAGGGGTGGGGTGGCAGGAGCAGTACCAGCTACATCAGCAGCAGCCTGAGTCTACAGTCGCTGATGAGTACCTTTCTTCACCCGCATAGTGAAGCAACTCATCAGCAGCAGGAGCAGGACCTGAACCAGCAGGTGGTGGCATACCTTTACATGACCATGCCAACACACCTTGAAGATCCGCTGGACTTCTGGGCAGCCATACTTATTTGGCCGCAACTAGCAGAGTTTTCCCGGGAAAAGCTGTCCTGCCCGGCCAGTAGTGTGCCATCAGAGCGGGTGTTTAGTGCGGCGGGGGCCATAGTCACCCTAAGGAGAACTCGTCTGTCCACAAAAAATTAGGAGAGACTGACCTTTGTGAAGATGAATCAGGCATAGATCAGCCAATATTTCCACCCACCAATGCATGATGCATCAGTTTGATCATGGTGCCACACCAACACTTCACAAATGTGGATAGTGCCAAACAGATTTAAGGCGCTGCTCCCCAGTTACAAACATTCCTCTGCATCAGACCTTATTTCACCCACCCTCGCTGCCGGGTACTGGTATTGCCACCCACCCCACCACTCTGTCACAGGGTCACTTTAATGACTCCTGATGCTGCTGCTGCCACCTCCAGGCTGTCTCATTCAGCCACTATATGGTCTCCTCATGCTTCAGCCAACTCCAGGCTGAGCCATTCAGACACTATATGGTCTTCTCATGCTTCAGCCAACTCCAGGCTGTGCCATTAAGCCACTATATGGTCTCCTCATCCTGCAGCCACCTCCAGGCTGTGCCATTCAGACACTGTATGGTCTCCTCAGGCTTCAGCCAACTCCAGGCTGTGCCATTCAGACACTATATAGTCTCCCCATGCTGTCACAAACTCCAGGCAGTCATTCAGCCACTATATGGTCTCCTCATACTGATGCCACCTCCAGGTTTTGTCTTTGTGCTGCCATTGTTAGATTTGGTCCTTTGTACCCACAAGCTGGGGCCTGGGACACTGAAACTTGGGAGTTAAAATTTCTATTTAAAAATTCTCAATTTCACCTTAAAAATCTTAAATTTCAATGTTCTCCTCATGCTTCTGCCAACTCCAGGCTGTGTCATTCAGCCACTATATGGTCTCCTCATGATTCAGCCACCTCCAGGCTCTGTCATTCAGCCAATATATGGTTTACTGATGCTGCAGGGCCTGGGTCTAAAAAAATTTATGGCAGCACTAGCTACCATGAATCTTTCATTTAAATATCAAAATTCATCTTTTATTCTTAGGAATTGTGAAGCCCTAGTGTTTAATCATGCTGCTGCCAGCTCGAGGCTGTGTCATTCAGCAACTTTATGGTATCCTCATACTTCAGCCACATCCAAGCTGTGTCAGACCCTATATGGTCTCCTCATGCTGCCAACACCTCCACACTGTGTCATTCAGCCACTATATGGTCTCCTCATGCTTCAGCCACATCTAAGCTGTGTCATTCAGCCACTATATGGTCTCCTCATGCTGCCAATATCTCCACGCTGTGTCATTCAGCCACTATATGGTCTCCTCATACTAATGCCACCTCCAGGCTCTGTCATTTTGCCGCTCTGCGGCAGTGATTCTAACAGCATGTCATACAGAATAACAGTATTATTTCACTACCCCAGTATGCTCCATATGCGTCTTAGAACAAAGCAAAGTGTTCTACACTCCTATAGAAATAGCCATTTTTAATATAGATTCATCACAAATAAATTCGACCCGAAACAAAATTTTTTCGGAAAATTCGGCAAATTGTCCGAATAAAATTTTTCAAACGTTTGCTAAACTCTAACAGGTTATGGATACTAGTAGAGATGAGCGAACTTACAGTAAATTCGATTCGTCACAAACTTCTCGGCTCGGCAGTTGATGCCTTTTCCTGCATAAATTAGTTCAGCTTTCAGGTGCTCCGGTGGGCTGGAAAAGGTGGAAACAGTCCTAGGAGACTATTTCCTAGGAATGTATCCACCTTTTCCAGCCCACCGGAGCACCTGAAGGCTGAACTAATTTACGCAGGATAAGTCATCAACTGCCGAGCCGAGAAGTTCGTGACCAATCGAATTTACTGTAAGTTCGCTCATCTCTAGATACTAGATTTATAGGGAAATTATGTTGATCTAGGGATTTATTCTGACTGCCATATTTGGAGTCAGAAAGGAATTTTTATCCCAGGTATGAGGGGAATTGGCATCAGTTTCACAAGGGTGTTTTTTTTTTTTTTCTTTTGCCTTCTTCTTTATTAACATAACAGGGACAAAATAAGGATATAGGTTGAACTTGATGGACTTTGGTCTTTTTTCAACCTCAAGAACTATGTAACTATGAAATGTTAGGTGTATTTCCACTATATTGAATTTGCCTTGACATTTTTTCCTAAGCCTCTTAATTCAAAGTGCTCAATTGGGGTTGGACAAATGTTTAGTAGAAATGTGATAACCTAGACAGCGTGTACAATAATCTATTAATTCTGTCATACACGAAATGTAATATTTAAGCTTTGTGAATAGACTCTTTCATTCCTGCATTGAAGAAAAATTGTTTAAGTTCTGCTATTTGTTATATCTGGAAGAGAGAAGTGTAGTCATATCTTTAGTTGCAGGAAGTAGCATTGTGAAAAGAAGAGTTTCTGTACTGACTATCATTAGTAAGAAATCTAATTTATATAACCGTGTCAACACATATAATCGCAATCTATCACC
Organism: Hyla sarda; assembly: GCF_029499605.1. Classification (NCBI taxonomy): domain Eukaryota; kingdom Metazoa; phylum Chordata; class Amphibia; order Anura; family Hylidae; genus Hyla; species Hyla sarda. The sequence continues at coordinate 144,074,452 of NC_079190.1, read as the reverse complement.
ATGTTAACACACATATAACCATGTATGTTATTTTATTGCCATTTTTAATCATTTTATAACAGGAAAAAAGTGTACAAAAAAAAAAAGAAAACTGAATACTTAAAAAAACACAGACCAGAGAACATTAAGTTCAGGAGAACTAGTTAGTAGTGATGTCGCGATCATAAAATTTTCGGTTCGCGAACCGCGAACGTGAACTTCCGCAAAAGTTTGCGAACCGGCGAACTGGTCGAATCATCATTGACTTCAATGGGCAGGCGAATTAAATATAATAAAACCCACAGGGACTCTTTCTGGCTACAATAGTGCTTTAAAAGTTGTTTCAAGGGGACTAAGACCTGGACTGTGGTGTGCCGGAGTGGGATCCATGGCAAAACTCCCCTGGAAAATTACAAAGTTGATGCAGAGTCTGGTTTTAATCCATAAAGGGCATAAATCACCTATTATTCCTAAATGGTTTGGAATAACATTCATCACATAGTTAGGCATCACTTTAGGCATCAAATAGTTAGATTCCCCCCTTTAGACAGCACATGGATTCCCCCATATTAGGCAGCACATAGTGGGATTTGAACCCAAGGCCCCAGCACTGCAAGGCAGCAGTGCTAACCTCTGAGCCACCAGGCACATACACATGGATGAAAAATTGGGTATTGTCGCAGTCGCAGCCGCAGCTGTAGCAGCAGCCAGAAAAAGTGCAGCAGCAGAGGCCAGAAAAATTAGGCATGTACACCTGGCTGGAAAATTTGGTATTGTCGCAGCTGTAGCAGTGGCCATAAAAAATTGCAGCACCATAACAAGTGCAGCAGCAGAGGCCAGAAAAATTAGGCATGTACACATGGATGAAAAATTGGGTATTGTTGCAGCTGCAGCTGTAGCAGCGGCCAGAAAAATTGCAGCACCATAACAAGTGCAACAGCAGAGTCCCGAAAAATTAGGCATGTACACCTGGCTGGAAAATTTGGTATTGTCGCAGCCGGGCAGAAAGTGCCCTAAAACATTGCAGCTTGAACCCTAGTTGGTGGTGGATAAGTCACACAAGACATCTGGCATTCAGAGTTCAAATATGGCAGCGTGTGGACCATTTTTAGCCCAAGGCAGCTCATCTGATCAGGCCTTGTTCAGTCAGATGTATCGCCCAGTGTTAGTCCCTTCAGGATCCATCCCTCATTCATCTTAAGAAAGGTGAGGTAATCCAGACTTTTTTGACCAAGGCGACTCCTCTTCTCAGTGACAATACCTCCTGCTGCACTGAAGGTCCTTTCTGACAGGACACTTGAAGCGGAACAGGCCAGAAGTTCGAGCGCAAATTGGGATAGCTCAGGCCACAGGTCAAGCCGGCACACCCAGTAGTCAAGGGGTTCATCGCTCCTCAGAGTGTCGATATCTGCGGTTAAGGCCAGGTAGTCTGCTACCTATCGGTCAAGTCGTTCTCTGATGGTGGACCCGAAGGGCTTTGGCGATGCCTAGGACTTAAAAAGCTCTGCATGTCCTCCATCAACAGCATGTCTGTACAGCATCCTGTCCTTGCCGGCGTGTTCGTGGGAGGAGGAGGATTACTTTCACCTCTTCCCCTGTTAGATCCCTGTTGTGCTGTGACATGACCCTTATACGCTGTGTACAGCATACTTCTTAATTTATTTTGGACCTACTGAATCCTTTCCGCCTTGCTGTAATGCGGTAACATGTCAGGCACTTTATGTTTATACCGGGGGTCTAGTAGCGTGGACACCCAGTACAGGTCGTTCTCCTTCATCCTTTTTATACGAGGGTCCCTCAACAGGCACAACAGCATGAAAGACCCCATTTGCACAAGGACGGATGCCGAGCTACTCATGTCCCGTTCCTCATCCTCAGTGATGTCAGGGAAGGTATAATCTTCTTCCCCCCAGCCACGTACAACACCACGGGAACCAGATAGGTGACAAGGAGCACCCTGGGATGCCTGCTGTGGTTGGTCTTCCTCCTCCTCTTCAAAGCCACATTCCTCCTCTGACTCCTCTTCCTCACAATCCTCTTCCAGCGTTGCCGCAGGTCCAGCAAGCAATGCTGATAAGGCTGTTTCTGGTGGGGATGGTGTCCACAACTCTTCCTCTTCACGCTCATCTACTGCCTGATCCAGCACTCTTCGCAGGGCATGCTCCAGGAAGTAAACAAACGGTATGATGTCGCTGATGGTGCCTTCGGTGTGACTGACCAGGTTTGTCACCTCCTCAAAAGGACGCATGAGCCTACAGGCTCATTCCCAGCTCCGCAGATGATGTCCTAGCAGCCCGGTCATACAAATATTCATTGACGGCTTTTTCTTGTTGGAGCAGGCAGTCGAATATTAGGAGTGTTGAATTCCAACGTGTCGGGCTGTCGCAAATCAAGCACCTCACTGGCATGTTGTTTCGAGGCTGGATATCTGACAAGTGCGCCATGGCCGTGTAGGAACACCTGAAATGGCCACACACCTTCATGGACTGTTTCAGGACATCCTGTAAGCCTGGGTACTTGAGCACAAAGCGTTGTGCAATCAGATTACACACATGTGCCATGCACGGCACATGTGTCAACTTGCCCAACCTCGATGCCGCCAACAAATTTGTTCTGTTGTCACAAACCACCTTGCCGATCTCCAGTTGGTGCGGAGTCAGCCACTGGTCCACCTGTGTGTTCAGGGCCGACAGGAGCGCTGATGCGGTGTGACTCTCCGCTTTGAGGCAAGTCAACCCCAAGATGGCGTGACTCTGCCGTATCCGGGATGTGGAATAGCACCTGGGGAGCTGGGGGGGGTGCTGGTGATGTGGAGCAAGACGCAGCAGTGGAAGAGGACTCGGCCGAGGATGTTATGGAAGAGGATGGAGTAGGAGGAGTAGAGGAGGTGGCAGCAGGCCTGCCTGTAAGTCATGGCAGTGTCACCAACTCCTCTGCAGAGCCACGCATTCCATGCTTGGCAGCCGTCACCAGGTTTACCCAATGCGCAGTGTAGGTGATATACCTGCCCTGACCATGCTTTGCAGACCAGGTATCAGTGGTCAGATGGACCCTTGCCCCTACACTGTGTGCCAGACATGCCATAATTTCCTATTGCACAATGGAGTAAAGGTTGGGGATTACCTTTTGTGCAAAAAAATTTCGGCCGGTGTCCCAATGGCTACAAATTTTTTAAAGACCTCAGACTCCACCAGCTTGTATGGTAAAAGCTGGCGGGCTAGCAGTTCCAACAAGTCAGCTGTCAGAAGCCGGGCTAGGGGGTGACTTTGAGACATTGTCTTCTTGCGCTCAAACATCTCCTTGATAGACACCTGACTGTGGGCAGATGAGCAGGAACTGCTCAAGGCGAGAGACGGAGAGGCAGATGGTTGAGAGGGGGCAAGGAGGGCAACAGTGGTTGACCTGGCTGAAGATGCTGGACCAGGAGGAGGATGGCGGCTTTGACTTTGTGTGCTGCTTGTACTGACGTGTTGATCCCATAGGCGTTTGTGATGTGACATCATGTGCCTTCGCAAAGCAGTTGTGCCTAGGTGGGTGTTGGACTTCCCACGACTCATTTTCTTCTGGCACAGGTTGCAAATGGCCTTGCTGTTGTCAGAGGCAGACACACAAAAAGAATGCCACACTGCTGAGCTCTGCGATGACGGCATTCTGGTGGTGGCAACAGCATGTATTGATTGGCATCCCGTCTGGCTGACCCTGGGTGCCGATGCATGCTGTCTGACTGTGCCACTAGTTATTTGTGACGACCTCCCCCTGCTTCCAACTCGTCTCCTCCTCCTCTCTGTCTCCCCATCTGAACTTTCCCCCTCTTCTTCTCTTCTAGCGGGCACCCACGTGGCATCCACGAACACATCGTTATCATCAACACCTTCACCGCTATCTGACACCTCAAGAAAGGAAGCAGCAGCGGGTACAATGACATCACACCGTACGTCCATGTGTGTAATGCTGCCTGAATGAGACATATCCCTGTTAACTACATCCTCTGGCAATAATGGTTGCGCATCACTCATGTCTTCAAACTGATGTGTAAATAACTCCTCTGACGGATCAAGGCGGGCAAGTGGTGGCATGAGAGGTGCCTGAAGCTAAGCTAGAAGAGGAGAAGGACGGTGCGTCAAGGTTCAGAGCGGAAGCTGTAGTAGATTGGGTGTCTTGTGATAGCCAGTCAACTAAGTCCTCAGAACTTTGGGGGTTCAGGGTACGTGGCCCCTAAACAATGGCCATTCTAGGGCCAAAGGGAAGCCCAGCACCACGACGGCTCCTGCGGGGTGGCCTTCCTCTGCCTGTCATTTTTTTGGGTTAAATTTGCACAACCGTCACACCTAATGTGATTTGCACTAAGGTGACACAATTTGCCCTGCAGGCCAAAAAAATGGCAACTGTAACGTGAACTGACAGTGATGACTGGTTTTCTTTAACAGCCAAAAAAGGTATTTTTTTTATTTTTATTTGCACAACTGTCACACCTAATGTGATTTGCACTAGGGTGACACAATTTGCCCTGCGGGCCAAAAAAAATGGTAACTGCGACATGAACTGACAGTGACGACTGATTTTATTTAACAGCCAAAAAAGATATATATATATTTTTTTTGCACAACTGTCACACCTAATGTGATTTGCACTAGGGTGACACAATTTGCCCTGCAGGCAAAAAAACTGGCAACTGTGACGTGAACTGACAGTGACGACTGATTTTATTTAACAGCCAAAAAAGGTTTTTTTTTTTAAATTTGCACAACTGTCACACCTAATGTTATTTGCACTAGGGTGACACAATTTGCCCTGCAGGCCAAAAAAACTGGCAACTGTGACGTGAACTGACAGTGATGACTTATTTTATTTAACAGCCAAAAAAGGTTTATTTTTTTCATTTGCACAACTGTCACACCTAATGTGATTTGCACTAGTATGACAATGAGCAAAAAAGCTTGCCAGCGGAGTTCCCCTTTTAAACAGTGGTCCCCAACCAGGGTGCCTTCAGCTGTTGCAAAACACACGGACTGATATATTTCAGCCCTTTGAATATGGTAGTAGTTAGTTGCTTGAAGGAACTTAAGTTTTATACTGGAGAACCCCTTTTAACCAGCGGTTCCCTCCCAACCAGGGTGCCTCCAGCTGTTGCAACTTGCAAGACACACGGACTGATATCTTTCAGCCCTTTGAATACTGTACTAGTTAGTTGCTTGAAGGAACTTAAGTTTGATTCTGAAGTACCCCTTTTAACCAGCAGTTCCATCCCAACCAGGGCGCCTCCAGCTGTTGCAAGACACATGGACTGATATCTTTCAGCCCTTTGAATACTGTAGTAGTTAGTTGCTTGAAGGAACTTAAGTTTGATTCTGGAGTACCCCTTTTAACCAGCGGTTCCCTCCCAACCAGGACTGATATCTTTCAGCCCTAAAAAGGGCTTTTTTGGGTGCTGTCCTTAAAGCAGATGTTACACTAGTGCTTTAGAAATAAACTGGACCCCGAATACACCACCTAGCAGCAACCTAGCTATCGCTTTCCCTATACAGAAGGAGCAGCTTCACTTCCTAAGCCTGCAGCATGCTGAATGAGGCTAAAATGGGGTCCGTGCAAGAGGTAGGAGGGTCTGGAAGGGAGGGACTGCTGCTGATTGGCTGTAATGTGTCTGCTGACTCTGACTCACAGGGTCAAAGTTTACAGCAATGTTAAAGTATAGGGGGCGGATCGAACTTCACATATGTTCGCCCGGCAATGCGAACTTGCTAAATTCGCTGGGAACTGTTCGCCGGCAAACAATTTGCGACATCTCTACTAGTTAGTAGATGTTACAGTGTGCAATGACATTATGACTAAAGCTGTGGAAAAGGCATTGGCAAAAGAGACCGTAGGTGAACATAACAGCAGCAGTGGGCACAGTAATAACATTGGCCATTACACTGACTGTTTTCCAGGTCTTTCTTCATAAAAGACCTTTTAAACCTTCCCTTTTATTTCACTTGCCATTTTCAGCCCATTACAAAAAAGGTCTCTTCATTTATTTTGACTAGTATGTGTACATACTGTGCATGTACTTTCACTGGAGCAATAAGCTCTTTACATACAAATGTCTAGCTTCAAAAAGTTAAAATGAAACCATTAACTAGTCTGTGACCTCATTACTTGTGAAGTTTAACTATAAAGAGGCAATAACTATGCTAAATCATTTCTGTAAATCTTCTATAAGCCCAAGCAGAACAATATGAAAAGAATAAGCACACAATGACTCAAAATAGTTCAAGAGAACAGTGAAGGGTTAAAACCCAAAATTCTATATATTTTACTCCATAGCAATCAAAATATCCCCCAGTAGGGGCATAGAGATGATGGATTTTGCATCACATAGAGTTATTGGGATACAGTGTTCAGAGTAGGGATAACACTCTTCAAAATCATATAAAAGAGTTGGAGAGGCTCTTGTCTGACTACCCACCAAATAAACCCGGGCTACCTAATTAGACACTTATACCCAAGGTGTCAGATTGTAGTTTGTCTGTAGAAATATATATATTAGGGCTCAGGGTTTGAGACAACTGGACAGGTTGTGTTTAAAGTAATATTTCAATTTATTGATTGTATATAATGTGACAATTGAATATTAGATAAAATGTAAATAGCAGCAACTGCGTCTCACAGGGCCCTTGTGTAGGCGCAGCACCAACTATTAAGAACTATAGCATATGTATAGTACAGTATGTAAAATATAAAAATATACTTGTAAAAAATTATAAAAGATATAAAATAAGAATATAGAGACCACCATAAACATATATATAGAGAGGGATCTGGATGGGAGAGTCTTAGTCCATCCTCTATGGTAAATAATCTCCTCTCATAAAAAAGTCCTGCTCATATAGACCGATTCTGGTATTGTGGTAACCAATGGCAACCATAAGGTTAGTAACCCGTAGCAACCGTTCTGATGAGTCCGGCTATTTAAGCACTTCAATGTTTAAGTAGAAGATAAACTTGATATTTGTAGACAATATTCAACATGAACAGCTAGTGTGCAGTCACTGTTAATATGCATGCATATTTGTATGATACTTTGTATCTCACCGCTCCCGGACACTGATGCGCTGGACTTCACGGGGATGCTGCGATCTCCTCCTGATGAGCTGTGTAATCCTGCAGTGTATTAGCACTGAGTAGCTGTCTTGGTAAGCGGCAGCATCACCGGAGACTCGGCAGTCTCCCACAGTGGTGATGTTGGTAGATGGTGGGTTGCGGGTGGTGTTGTCGCAGCGGTTCTGCGGATGCGCACGTACATGTGCCGGAGGCGTCCTCGTGGCAGCGAGGCGCGGATGTCTCCTTCACCGGGTGTCGGGTGATTGACAGTTTATTGTCCGGTATCGGACTGCTATTGACTTAAGCAGGGCAAATATACTGGTGGTCTCAATAGGTATTGAGGGGACGCTGGACGCGTTTCAGAACTCTCTCAGTCCTTTCTTCAGCAGCAAAGAATAAGTGTAATGGGGGGTCACTGTGTCGTATTTTATACATATAACTCCTCCTCTATCAATTAGTGACATCAGATCCAGAGTAAACAAAGTCAACAAAACAAAATAGTGGTGTTAGATTTATGAATGAAAGTAGTAGAGCTCAGTACTAAATGAATAGGACTGTCTTGAATTACATATAGTCTGCTGTGTAATGCATTGAAAATAAAATAAAAAAGACCTGTATTAAATAATATACGTGAGTGAATTACAAAGTGATGTCTTTTTGTGTGAATGGAATGTTTGAGATATATAAAGTAAATTCATTGTGTGCCAATTGTTGACCATAAATATAAAATCATAGTATCTGTGTACAATTGTATAAAAGTATGAATACTATGTGAAAGTCTAAATATTGATGATAATGCAAATATTTAAAATATTGGTGTAGTGTGAAATGGGATATATATTTTGCTTGTGAGTATAATTGTGATGGTGAAACCTAATATGCAAATGTGGTGATTGTGGATTACTAGAGACCAGGTGTCTGAAGAAAAGTATCTATACTCTAAGTGTCCTACAGTCAGTATATCTGTTGCAGTATAGAAGAAGGGACTAGATAGTGTACATAAGACATACAAAAGTTATAGACAATGGAGATATAAATACCCGAGTTGTGTGGATAAAGGCAAGGGCCCAATAAAGGGTCCGTCAGGGTGCTGATAGTACAGCCAGACCCCGACGGGCCGTCCAAAGGGACCTCACCCATCTTTATTCCAAAAAGCCGAACAGTTCCAGGTCTTTATTCAAGCCCTTGGGGGCTAGTGACCCAAATTCGAATATCTTGCGAGATTCTGCCCTAGACATTTTCCCAATAAAATTCCCTCCCCTCCAATCTTTGTGTATCAGTTGTAGTGCCGTATATCTTAAAAGGTTAGGGTTACCTTGGTGGACAGATTTAAAATGTGCCGATAAGGGGTGTTTATCATTTTGTTTTTTGATGTTGTATCGATGCTCCAGAATGCGTGTTTTAAGTGCACGTGACGTGCGTCCTATGTATTGTTTGTGACATGGACATTCAATTAGATAAATAACCCCCTTACTGGCACAGTTTAAAAATTCTTTAATAGTAAAGGTGTAATCATTTACTGTAGATTTTACCGTCACGGTTCTCTTGTCGAATCTCGTGGATTTACAATTCGGACATTGTCCACATCTAAAAAAACCTTTTAAGTCAACCAGAGTAGAGTCTGGTTTGGTACGTTTTTGATTGGGACGTATAGTGGGGGCTATCTTGATGCCGAGATTGGGGGCCTTTGTGTATATAATGGGAGGTTTCTCGGGGATGAGGCTCCCAATTGTTTTATCTTGTTGGAGTAATGGCCAATATTTTTTAATAATGTTTGCTATTTTGCGGTGTTGAGTATTATATGGGATGATTAGTTTGGAGTTGTCTATATTGGTGGTATTTTGAGCTTCTGGGCTTTTTTGGAGAAAGAAGGTTGTTCGGTCTAGGTTTCTAACCTTTTCTAATGATTGTGTCAGATTTTCTGATGGATATAATTTGTCTAGGAATTGCTGTGTGAGAGTTGCGGCTTCCAGTTCGAATTGTTCATTCTGTGTGCAGTTGCGTTTTAGTCTACGGTACTGACTTGTTGGTACATTGGTCAACCACTGTGGTAAGTGGCAACTGGTGTGAAGAATAAATCCGTTTTTGGCTACTGGTTTGTGGAAAGTGCTACAGATGAGTCTGTCAGTGCTAGTGGTGATTAATAGGTCCAAGAATTCTACTGAAACAGAGCTGGTATTGGGGGTGAATTTAAGATTTAAATTATTGTTGTTGAGTGAATTAATGAATAGGTCTAAGTTTGTGGTAGAGCCGCGCCAAATGAAAAAAATGTCGTCTATATAACGGTGCCAGGCCACCAGATCCGTCCCCAGCTGTGGATAGATGGTGGTGTCTTCCCAATCTGCCATGAACAGATTGGCATAGCTGGGGGCGAATCTGGTGCCCATGGCCGTACCGTTGGTCTGTAAATAATAGTCAGATGCAAATGAGAAATAGTTATGTGATAGTATAAATTGAATACCATCAATAATGAACTATATTTGGTCTGGATGTAAGTCGGATTTCTTTGTGAGGGTGGATTGGATGGCAGCAATTCCTTGTTGGTGATTAATTACTGTGTATAGGGAACTGACGTCTAGTGTCCCCAAGATCCAGGATGGATCCCACCTTATCGCCTCGACTATTTGTACTACTTGTGTGGTATCCCGTATATAGGATTTTGTTTCTTTTACATAGGGTTGCAAGAATTGGTCTATATACTGAGAAAAATTTGCTGTGATAGATCCTATACCCGATACTATCGGGCGGCCCGGGGGCTTGGTGGGATTCTTATGGATCTTGGGGATTGTGTAAAAAACTGGAAGTCTTTTTGGAGTGTTAGTAATAAACTCATATTCTTGTTTGGTGAGGATTCCCTGTTCTTTAGCTGTAGTGCACAAAGTATTCAATTCCTCAAAATATTCTATAGTGGGGTCCCCTTTGAGTTTACTATAGGTGATTGTGTCATTCAATTGTGATATACATTCAGCCATGTATGTGGGAGTGTCCATCACTACTATACCGCCTCCTTTGTCGGCCGGCCTAACAGTGATGGACAACTCTTCTTGGAATAGTTTGATGGCTTTTATTTCACCCTGAGATAAATTGTTCCATGTTTTATTAGGTTTTTTGATTTTTCTCAATTCATTCTCTATAGCTTTTTTGAATGATAACATATCTGTGCTAACTTCTTGGTAGGGGAAGAAACAAGATTTCTTTTTTAAAATAGAATGGCTATAAATGGATGTGTTTGTGGGAGTCGGAATGGGGTTTTTTATAAAATATTTTTTTAAACATAACTTGCGAATATATTTTTCTAGACCAATGTATGTACCAAATTTGTCTAACGGTTGGCTTGGCGCATATTTTAGACCTTTATTAAGTAATTTGAGTTGATCTGGATTGAGAGATTTGGAACTAAGATTAAAAATAGCACTATCTGTGTCACTTATGGTTTGCTCATTTTGGATTTTGGTATTTCGGTTTCTTCTATGGTGTCCTCTGCGTATTCTCTTTTTCTGTTGGGGGTTGGTACTCCCATGCTGTTTGATGGTGTCGGGTGAATTTGAGCTACTGTTTCCACTGTTTTGATAATCCTGCGTGGTTCTGGGACTTGTGCGGGGTTTGGGACTGACATCAGTTCTGGAAGTTGTCTGTTGGAATACTGTTGGGGAGCTGGGTATTGGTGTGAGGGGGTGTGTTGGGGTGTTGGGTAGTGATGTGTGTAATTGAATTTTGGGTGACGTGGTTTGTGTGAAGCATATGGTCTGGGTTGTCTCCAATTGGGGTGTGGGAAATACGGAGACCGAGGGCTCTGAGGATATGTCTGGGAATTGGGACGGTGATATGTTTGATGTGCTGTGTGTCCATATTTTGGTTTGTGTCTCGTGGCATATGGGGAAAATGGTGCATTTGGCTGTTGGGGAGTTACCCCTAAAAAAGCATTATCTGTAGCTAATGCTGTGTATTTGTTGGATGTGGGTACACTATAAGTTTGTGTTTGTGGATTATTTGATAATTTAGTTTGATCTGATATTTGTTTATTGGCATTCCATAATCTTTTTTTAGTTTTTTTAGTGATAATTTCGTTTTCAATTGCATCTAATTTTTTAATTAAGCATTCTTGATATTTCAAGAATTCAGTTGTTTGTTCAAATGAGTCAATTGTTGTACGTAATGTGGCAATTTTAGTGTCAATATCTGAGAGAATTTGTTCCCGTCTTTCCACCACTAATTTAGTTGTCTCTATGGAGACCTGTTTGTAAAATGTATTCCATTTGACATCAAATGTGTCACTATGTAGGTCTCCCGCTGGTGTTTTAAAAACTGTTAGGCCTTTGGGAATATTTTCTGTATTAATCATATGGGTTAATGTTTTTATTTCCCATTTTTGTTTTAAATTTTTAATTAGATAATATTCTAGTTCCCTGAATGTGTCTGATACTATTTTCTGTGGTTGTGTAGCATCACTAGAATTTTGTACATTGTCTGTAGAGTCGGAGAATTGGAAAGTTTCAACATTAGATTGTTTTTTAGCTAAATGTGTCCAGATGTCCATGGTAGTAGGAAGGCAGAGCTCTAACCTCCTGGGTATATTCAAGGTAATAATATAAAAGAGTTGGAGAGGCTCTTGTCTGACTACCCACCAAATAAACCCGGGCTACCTAATTAGACACTTATACCCAAGGTGTCAGATTGTAGTTTGTCTGTAGAAATATATATATTAGGGCTCAGGGTTTGAGACAACTGGACAGGTTGTGTTTAAAGTAATATTTCAATTTATTGATTGTATATAATGTGACAATTGAATATTAGATAAAATGTAAATAGCAGCAACTGCGTCTCACAGGGCCCTTGTGTAGGCGCAGCACCAACTATTAAGAACTATAGCATATGTATAGTACAGTATATAAAATATAAAAATATACTTGTAAAAAATTATAAAAGATATAAAATAAGAATATAGAGACCACCATAAACATATATATAGAGAGGGATCTGGATGGGAGAGTCTTAGTCCATCCTCTATGGTAAATAATCTCCTCTCATAAAAAAGTCCTGCTCATATAGACCGATTCTGGTATTGTGGTAACCAATGGCAACCATAAGGTTAGTAACCCGTAGCAACCGTTCTGATGAGTCCGGCTATTTAAGCACTTCAATGTTTAAGTAGAAGATAAACTTGATATTTGTAGACAATATTCAACATGAACAGCTAGTGTGCAGTCACTGTTAATATGCATGCATATTTGTATGATACTTTGTATCTCACCGCTCCCGGACACTGATGCGCTGGACTTCACGGGGATGCTGCGATCTCCTCCTGATGAGCTGTGTAATCCTGCAGTGTATTAGCACTGAGTAGCTGTCTTGGTAAGCGGCAGCATCACCGGAGACTCGGCAGTCTCCCACAGTGGTGATGTTGGTAGATGGTGGGTTGCGGGTGGTGTTGTCGCAGCGGTTCTGCGGATGCGCACGTACATGTGCCGGAGGCGTCCTCGTGGCAGCGAGGCGCGGATGTCTCCTTCACCGGGTGTCGGGTGATTGACAGTTTATTGTCCGGTATCGGACTGCTATTGACTTAAGCAGGGCAAATATACTGGTGGTCTCAATAGGTATTGAGGGGACGCTGGACGCGTTTCAGAACTCTCTCAGTCCTTTCTTCAGCAGCAAAGAATAAGTGTAATGGGGGGTCACTGTGTTGTATTTTATACATATAACTCCTCCTCTATCAATTAGTGACATCAGATCCAGAGTAAACAAAGTCAACAAAACAAAATAGTGGTATTAGATTTATGAATGAAAGTAGTAGAGCTCAGTACTAAATGAATAGGACTGTCTTGAATTACATATAGTCTGCTGTGTAATGCATTGAAAATAAAATAAAAAAGACCTGTATTAAATAATATACGTGAGTGAATTACAAAGTGATGACTCTTCAAAATCAAATGGAAAAACTAAGCAAAACAAGTCTCAATAATCGTAGAGTGCCATGTACATAAAACTACCCTTATATTAATTGCTGTTGTCAAAGCAGCATCATATTAATCAATCACTTTTTTATTACACTTTTTACATACACTTGAAAAACGTTATATCATACATTGATAAAACATTTTTTATATCATTCACCCATCCCAGACTACCTACCCCTCCCCATGACAAAATTCTGGAAGAGTTTTTTTCTGTCACTCCCTTGTGTATTCCATCCAACCACCTTGATAAAATTTTAGATCAGATATATCCAGTTAATCTACAGTAGATACTATAAAACTGTTCCATCACCGTTCCATCATACATTTTTTGCAGTTCTCAGATCAGTTTACGTTTAACTTATGCCAATGAAAATAAAATACATTATGGCTTTTTTTTAAATGTACATTTATGTAGGTATTGTCCCCCACAGGGCAATAATATGCCCCCTTCAGCACATTTATATAGGTATTGTCCCCCCACTGCGCATGTGTATATATATTTTCCCTCCGCAGCGCTATCATAAGCCCCTGGCAGCACTATGAAGGAAAAGTGTTCTAACAGCAGCGCATCTGGCCGGACCATTTTTAGGGCCCATATACAGAGCGTAAAGATGGCGCTTGAGTTGTGGCACTATCTTGGCAATGGAATCCGATAGAGAGGACTTTAGCTTGGTCTAAACCAGAAATTGTGTCCTTTGGAGCCCATCCTCATTTAGGGTAGGGTCACACTGAGCAGATACGCAGAGTATTTGATGCTGCGAGAAATCTGCCAAGCAGTTTGAAATAAGCTGTGAATTTGTTGTTGTTATGTGACATGCAACCAGCTCACAAACCTTATTGCAGACACAAGGCTGCGGAGGGGAAATTTTTCGCAGCTCAGCAGATTTCTCGAAGATTTCATTCTTACATAATTTGAGGAAGTCAAATGGGCCACAAAGGACTAACAGAATTTTTTCCTTAACATACTTTATAAACCATTGCTAAATTAATTTTTTCCACTAAAATTGCAGTGTTTGCCCCACTTGTTTTATCGTATACAACCTGCAAAAGGACTTCCTGTTTCTGCTGTACACTGTAGCTTGGATTTCCTACCCTCTTGATTATAACCCTGACCCCTACACCTACTGGAGCCTCCCACATGGTAAAAGAGGAAAAAGAGTTGGCTGAATTCCCAGCTAGAACAGCTGTTAACAGGAAATCCTGAGTATTACAGCCAAGCTTCTGCTTCTTGATTGCATTGTCACAGCTTGTGTAACCAGTTATCGATGTAACCTGTTATCTGCACTACAAAAGTAGTAGAATATTATGATTATCATAAAGATAGCATTTTTATTTTTACTTATTTAATGTATACAGTATGTTGTTTTTAGTGGTTTAAATATTTGGTTCAAATAGGTAAAAAAGTCAATAAAACTAATAAAGAGGTAATTGTCTTTCAACCCCTTAAGGATACGCACCATAAATGTATGTGTTACGCCGAGCGCTCCGGGTCCCTGCTCCTCCCCGGAGCGCTTGCGGCGTTCCTCTCTCTGCAGCGCCCCGGTCAGACCCGCTGACCGGGAGCGCTGCACTGACACTGCCGGCTGGGATGCAATTCGCATAGCGGGACGCGTCCGCTCGCGAATCGCATCCCAAGTCACTCACCTGTCCCGGTCCCCGGCTGTCACGTCCTGGCGCGCGCGCGGCTCCACTCCTTAGGGCACGCGCGCGCCAGCTCTCTAAGATTTAAAGGGCCAGTGCACCAATGATTGGTGCCTGGCCCAATGAGTCTACTAGCTTCCACCTGCTCCCTGTCTATATAACCTCACTTCCCCTTCCCTTCCTTGCCGGATCTTGTTGCTTTGTGCCAGAAAAAGCATTTAGTGTTGTCCAAAGCCTGTGTTCCAGATCTTCTGCTATCGCCATTGACTACGAACCCTGCCGCCTGCCCCGACCTTCTGCTACGTCTGACCTTGCCTCTGTCTAGTCCTTCTGTCCCACGCCTTCTCAGCAGTCAGCGAGGTTGAGCCATTGCCGGTGGATACGACCTGGTTGCTACCGCCGCAGCAAGACCATCCCGCTTCGTGGCGGGATCTGGTGAATACCAGTAGCAACCTAGAACCGGTCCACCGACACGGTCCACGCCAATCCCTCGCTGACACAGAGGATCCACATCCAGCTAGCCGAATCGTAACAATAGATCCGGCCATGGATCCCGCTGAGGTGCCGCTGCCAAGTCTCGCTGACCTACCCACGGTGGTCGCCCAGCAATCGCAGCAAATTGCCCAACAAGGACAGCAGCTGTCGCAGTTGACCGCCATGTTACAGCAACTTCTGCCACTGCTACAGCAGCAACCATCTCCTTCGCCAGCTCCTGCACCTCCTCCGCAGCGAGTGGCCGCTCCTAGCCTCCGCTTGTCCCTGCCGGACAAATTTGATGGGGACTCTAGACTCTGCCGTGGCTTCCTGTCTCAATGTTCCCTACATATGGAGATGTTGTCGGACCAATTTCCTACAGAACGGTCTAAGTTGGCGTTCGTAGTTAGTCTTCTGTCTGGAAAGGCCTTGTCTTGGGCCACACCGCTCTGGGACCGCAATGATCCTGCCACAGCCACAGTCCAGTCCTTCTTCGCTGAAGTCCGTAGTGTCTTCGAGGAACCAGCCCGAGCTTCTTCTGCCGAGACTGCCCTGCTGAACCTGGTCCAGGGTAATTCTTCAGTAGGTGAGTACGCCATCCAATTTCGTACTCTCGCCTCCAAATTATCTTGGAATAACGAGGCCCTCTGCGCGACCTTTAAAAAAGGCCTATCCAGTAACATCAAGGATGTGCTGGCCGCACGAGAGATTCCTGCCAACCTGCATGAACTTATCCATTTGGACACCCGCATTGACATGCGTTTTTCTGAAAGACACCAGGAGCTCCGCCAGGAAAAAGACCTTGATCTCTGGGCACCTCTCTCACAGTATCCTTTGCAATCTACCCCTGTGCCTCCCACCGAGGAGGCTATGCAAGTGGATCGGTCTCGTCTGACCCATGAAGAGAGGACTCGCTGTAGGGATAAAAATTTATGTCTGTACTGCGCTAGTACCGAACATTTCTTGGTGGATTGCCCTATTCGTCCTCCACGTCTGGGAAACGCACGCACGCACCCAGCTCACGTGGGTGTGGTGTCTCTTGGTACGAAGTCTGCTTCTCCACGTCTCACTGTGCCCGTGCAGATTTCTCCTTCTGCCAACTCCTCCTTCTCAGCCGTGGCCTTCTTGGACTCTGGTTCTTCTGGAAATTTCATTCTGGCCTCTTTGGTTAATAGGTTCTGCATCCCGGTGACCCGTCTCGTCAAGCCGCTCTACATTTCTTCGGTCAACGGAGTGAAGTTGGACTGCACTGTGCGTTACAGAGTCCTTGCTTATGAGCATTGGACTGCATTACGAGAAAATTGAATTTTTTGTTTTGCCCAACTGCACCTCTGAAGTCCTCCTCAGTCTGCCATGGCTCCAGCGTCATTCTCCCACCCTTGACTGGACCACCGGGGAGATCAAGAATTGGAGTCCTGCTTGCCACAAAAAAGGCCTCACGTCTGCTCCCAGTCCCGTCAGGCAAGCCTCAGTGCCTCCTTCTACACCTGGTCTCCCCAAGGCCTATCAGGACTATGCTTTGCCTCCTCATAGCCCCCGTCCTGGTAACACTCTGCCCCGTGCCAAGCTTCACCCTCTGCCCCCCCTCCCCATTCCCACTCCTTCTGAACTGCCTGCCTTTGATGAGGACTTCTCTGTCTTCCAGAAGGAAACTCTACTATCGCTCCCAATATCCTCGTCCCACGTGAAGCAACTACCGGACAAAAAGAGGGGGGAGACCTAAGGGGGGGGTACTGTTACGCCGAGCGCTCCGGGTCCCTGCTCCTCCCCGGAGCGCTCGCGGCGTTCCTCTCTCTGCAGCACCCGGGTCAGACCCGCTGACCGGGAGCGCTGCACTGACACTGCCGGCGGGGATGCGATTCGCACAGCGGGACGCGCCCGCTCGCGAATCGCATCCCAAGTCACTCACCTGTCCCGGTCCCCGGCTGTCACGTCCTGGCGCACGCGGCTCCGCTCCTTAGGGCGTGCGCGCGCCAGCTCTCTAAGATTTAAAGGGCCAGTGCACCAATGATTGGTGCCTGGCCTAATCAGTCTACTAGCTTCCACCTGCTCCCTGTCTATATAACCTCACTTCCCCTTCCCTTCCTTGCCGGATCTTGTTGCCTTGTGCCAGAGAAAGCGTTTAGTGTTGTCCAAAGCCTGTGTTCCAAATCTTCTGCTATCGCCATTGACTACGAACCTTGCCGCCTGCCCCGACCGTCTGACCTTGCCTCTGTCTAGTCCTTCTGTCCCACGCCTTCTCAGTAGTCAGCGAGGTTGAGCCGTTGCTGGTGGATACGACCTGGTTGCTACCGCCGCAGCAAGACCATCCCGCTTTGCGGCGGGCTCTGGTGAATACCAGTAGCAGCCTAGAACCGGTCCACCAACACGGTCCACGCCAATCCCTCGCTGACACAAAGGATCCACATCCAGCTAGCCGAATCGTAACAGTATGGCACTGCATAGCGATACTTTCGGACTTGCTGGTAATGGCAGACATCAGCGATCGCCCTGATGTCTGCCATTAACCCCTCAGATGCCGTGTTCAGATGCCCCTCAGATGTCTGCGGCAGTGCGGCACTTAAAATGGCTCGTCTGATCGCCCACTGCACTGCGGCGGGGATCAGATCAGCCAAGATGGCGGACGGAGGTCCACTCGCCTGCCTCCAACTGTCTCCCAGGGTCTTCCGCAATGATCTGCCTTCTAGCAGGCCAGAGCAGAAGATCACTGATAATACTGATCAGTGCTATGCCCTATGCATAGCACTGAGCAGTATTAGCATTCTAATTATTGCTATAAATAGTCCCCTATGGGGACTAAAAAAGTTTAAAATAAATGTAAAAAAGTTTTTAAAAAAAGTGAAAAAAGTGAAAAAGCCTCTCCCCAATAAAGTTTTAAATCACCCCTTTTCCCTACATTAATACAAAAAATGTAAATAAATGATAAGTAATAAACATATTTGCCATTGACGCGTGAGTAAATGGTCTGAACTATAAAAATATAATGTTAACGATTCCGTACGGTGAACGGCGTAAATGTTAAAAAAAAATTCCCAAATTTCTGCTTTTTGTCACATCAAACTGCAAAAAAAAACGTATAAAAGGCAATCAAAAAGTCAAATAAACACAAAAATGGAACTGAAACAAACTTAAGATCATGGCGCAAAAAATGAGCGCTCACACATCCCTTAAAATGGAAAAATAAGAAAGTTAGAGGTGGTCAAAATAGGCAAATTTTAAACGTACTGATTTAGTAAAAAAAATAAAAAATTAAGATTTTTTTAAAAGTAGTACAATAATAGAAATGTATGTAAAAATGTGTATAATTTTAATCAAATTGACCCAGAGAATAAAGAAAACATGTACATTTTACCATAAAGTGGCCGGCTTCTTACATGACAGTGGGCTCAGCCTATCATCGGCAGAGGTGGGACATTGCTGCGGCCGGTAATAGGCTGAAGGCTCTGTTACGTTCCCATTCCCAGGAAGCAGCAAGAACAGCGGAGGGACCATGAGGCCGGTTCCTTAGCAATGGGGGAACGGAGGACGAAGATAAGTTAAAGTTTGTTTTTTTATATTTGCAGCCCGGGCACAGGAATACAAAGTACAGCGCAGCGGCTGATAATTATTTGGCGGGGGGGGAGAGAAGCAGCTCTCGCGGGTGACATATGGTATGATTAGTCCCCCGCGCTGGGCTGATAAACCAGCGCGGGGGGGGGGGGCGTTGGGGGGCAATGTATGTTGTTCAATGTACATACCGTAAATAAATAATACCCTACCCTCAAAATAAGCCCTAGTGTGTTTTTTTGTGACTAAAATTAATATAAGACCCGGTCTTATTTTTGGAGAAACACGGTATCTGCAATGTCGGGATCGCTTTGTAGAATAAACCAATTGTTGTGAATGGATTTTCTTATTTTATCATTCAGGGTTCCGTTTTTGAAGGAAAAAATAGCTCTCTGTATGTTTCTTTTTTTTTTTTTTTCCTTCAATACATTTTTGCTCAGGATTTTATCAATTTTCACTTATGCTTGCATGAGGACTTTACGGGGATATCCCCTAGCAATCAGTCGTTCTTCTAATTCAGCTGCTTGTTTAGAAAAAAATTCTGTATCTGTATTAAAGGGGTACTCTGGCGCTAAGACATCTTATCCCCTATCCAAAGGATAGGGGATAAAATGCCTGATCCCGGGGGTCCTGCCATTGGGCACCCCCGTGATCTTGCACGCAGCACCCCGTTAGAATCAGTCCCCGGTGCACGTTCGCTTCGGGTCTGATTACTGGTGATCATGGGGGCCGGAGCATTGTGATGTCACGGCCCTGCCCCCGTGTGATGACACGCTCCGCCCCCTCAATGGAAGCCTATGTGAGGGGGCGTGACAGCGGCGGGACCCCCGCGATCAGGCATCTTATCCACTATCCTTAGAATGTCTTATTGCCAGAGTACCCCTTTAATTCTCTTTAAGCGTACTGGCTGACTATAAGGAATGCTGGTTTTCACTTTTTTTGGGTGCGATTAATTATAGTGGAGCATAGCATTTCTTTCTGTATTTTTTCTGAAACCAGAGGTGATAATTTTTTCTTTAATCACTTCGATTTTTACATCCAAAAATTCTATTTGGTTTTCTCCAAACACAGAGGTGAATAACATATTCATTTTGTTAATATCATTTAAGTATGTGACGAATTCCGTAAATTGGGCTGATGTGCCTGACGATATAACTAGAATATCGTCCACATATCTTAGCATTAATTTTATGTTTTCAAGGAATGGGTTCAATGGTGTAAAAATATAGTATTATTCAAAAATTTCTAAAAAATTTTTAGCCAGCGAGCATGATATTAGCAATTGTCTATACCATTTTCCCTAATTTTGGAAGCAGTTATTAGTCAAAATCAATGTCACTGCTTCTCCGATAAAATTTACAAAATCTGTTCATTTTTCTGTGGAGGCCAGGAATGTTTTGAGAGCCTGCATCCTGAGGGATGCGGGTGTACAGGCTCTCCACATCCATGGAGGCTAAGCAATAGCCTTCCAATCATCCAAAATGATCCAGTGCTGCAATAAGATCACCTGAATCCTTCAAAAAAGTAGGGATCTGTTTCAAAAGAGGGGAAATCAGCCATTCTATATAGTCTGAGAGGGCTTGGGTGGGAGATCCGATTGTGGCCACTATGGGACGTCCAGGAGGGGGAAGCTGTTTTTTTATGCATTTTAGGCAAGATGTAAATATGTGGTTTGGATGGATTTCCGGGAATTAATTTATTTGCAGTTTTTTCACTTAACATTTTTGATTCTACAGATTTTCTTAAAAAGCTGCGGACTCTTCCTAAGATTTTATTAGTGAGATCACTATTTAGTTTTTCATATATTTGAGTGTTATTTGATTATTTAATTCTTATCATAGTCTCTTTTTCCACCATCCTACTACTGAGCGGCCTTTATCAGCTTTAGATACTGTGATTTCTTTATTTTCTCCTAACCAGTCAAGAGCTGACTGCTCTATTTTGGTGATATTGAAACCTGCTTTTGGATAAATTAAAGCTTTAATGTCCTGAGATACTGCTTTATAAAATAAATCTATAGGACTTCCCAGAATGGTTGGGGGTTGAAAGTGGATTGATTTCCACCCTGAAAACATTTTCTTTCCTCTCTATTTATCTCCTGTACAGGGGAGGTTCCCTCTCCTTCATCCCATAGTTCCATCAAACTTTTCACATCTGTGTAGTCTCACATTGTGTTTCACCTTCCAATGGTATAATTTCTTTTTTTTTGGGTGGATATTTTGTTTATGCATTACTGTGAAATATTTCTTAAGGTTTATCTTTCTAACTGACTTGAACAGTTCCTCCACAAGCACTGAAAATTTTAAGCATTCATTTAATCCGAAATGTAATCCTTTATTCAGTACCATTAAGCATTCTGCTGAAAGTGTAATATCTGTTAAGTTGACAACTAGTGACTCATTTGTGTTTCCCTCCATGATACTGAAATTCTTCTGTATATTTTCTTTTATGTTTGATTTTTTTTCTCCTTCCTCCCCTTCGTATCCCCGTTCCCGACGGGGTGGGAACCTGTCCGCCGGAGGTTTATTGGGTCTTCCTGGTTCTAATTTGTTAGAAAAAAAATAACAAGAAAAACACCTGGCTGGAAAATTTAGATTTAAAAGGAAAATATGCCTGTGGTTAATGCTCCTTCTGCGCACAAAACCTAAAGAAAAAAGAATTTAAATTAGGTGAACACACCATCCATGTTAAACAATTGATAACATGTAAATCAAAGATGGTCGTCTATTGTATTGTCTGCTCATGTGGCAGATATTACATAGGTAAAACTATTCGACCGTTGTTTCACCGTATTAGAGAAAATATGAGATCATTTGTTACAGGAAAGGGTTTAGCAAAATTAATTCACCATGTACAAAATTGTCATAAAAATGAATTTAAACAAATCAAGTTCGCAGAACTGGAAAAAGTGGATACAGACATCAAAGGAAAGAATAAACATGAAACACTATTGTTAAAAGAATCAAGGTGGATTCTAAGAGTAGATGTTACAGGTCCTACAGGACTCAATGATAAAAATGAGTTTGAGCCCTTACTTGCTATCATACGAGCGGATTTGTCAAAGTGGGAACGGAAGGATTTCTCTTGGCTGGGTAGAGTTAACATATTCAAGATGAATATCCTGCCCCGCCTACTTTACTTATTCGCTTGTGTCACACCCCTTGCACCTTTTTTGGGGAGGTCGCAGCCTTGCAATCTAGGTTTGTCTGGAATCAAAAGCATCCGCGCTTGGCCAGATGTATTCTATACAGGAGAAAGAGGGAGGGAGGCTTGGCCTTGCCAGACTGCCTCTCCTACTATCTAGCAGTTGTCCTAGCTCGAGTTCTGGATTGTTTTCATGGGAGATCCGACAAGCAATGGGTACCCCTTGAAAGCCTATCTAGTGGTATTGATATTAGAACTGCGCTGTGGACTCGACACTTCCCCTCCACTACACATCTGACTGACAAATGCCCACCCATCACATCCCTCTTCTCCCCTGAGGGCCCCCTCACCCCCCTTTTCGGCAACATTTCCTTCCCGCCGGCCCTTAATGCAAACACATTCCTCTCCTTCAAGCGCTCAGATTATGTATCTTTGGCATCTCTACTACAGCCCTCGGGTTTGAGACCACGGTCTGACATCCTGGGACACTCACCCCCCTCCATCCAACATAGATTCCAACATAACCAGTTGCTCCATTTTTACGCATCCGCCAAAACCCCCCTTCGCCTACATCACCCCCCCACCTCATTTGAGACTCACTGTTCGGCGGCCTCCGTGGTCCCACATGCGATCAGAGTCCTCTACGCTCTCCTCCTTGATGAATCTTCCACGAAACCTTTGCCATACCGCATGTCCTGGTAAAAGGAACTGGAATGCGATATAGCAGACGAGGACTGGAGCCGTGCTCTACTCTTTTGCCACAAGTCCAGTATCTCTTGCAGGGCTCAAGAGACTAATTATAAAATTCTCATGAGGTGGTATAGGGTTCCAGCCCTCTTGGTACGAATATACCCAATGGTCTCTGATGCATGCTGGAGATACGGATGCCCGAACGGCACAATGACACACACGTGGCTGACTTGCCCGTCCTTGGACTCCTTTTGGATGCAGGTAGTGGCTACCATTTGTAGACTGACCTCGCTCCCCTTATCAAAAGATCCCAAGCTCATTTTGCTTTCCATATTCCCCATCTCTTATCCTCATATGTCCATTGCATTGGCGCACCAACTCCTCATAGCGGCCAGGACTGTGATTCCTCGCCTCTGGAGGTCTCCGCTGCCCCCTTCTTTCTCTTCCTGGCTGAGCGAGGTTTCTCACATCCATAGGATGGAGGAACTACTTGCTGAATCTACCCGTCAAATTACCAAATTCCAGGCAATATGGGCTCCTTGGACATCTTACATCTCTTCACAGGCATTCTCCACTGACAACCTAGACATGCAGGCAACTGCTCCTACGACCCCAGACAATATTACTCACCAACGACAGCCAGACCAATAGCTCGATACAGACGGGCGGGATGATCCCATTTGGCAAGTTAAGACTCGGACCCATCTGCGATTGACACCTCTCTTCCTCTCCTTCCTCGCTGATCCCCCCCTCCTCCTCTCTTGCCCCCCCTCCTTCTCTCCCCTCCTCACCCCCAAGGGGGTCTCTCTCTTTTCTTTTCACACTACTTCCTATACCCTAGGCAGCCTTCATCAGTTGACACCCACCTGCTACTTTCATCACGTATTTTCTTTGATTTTTAGTTTATAAGTGTTAGCTAATATGGGAGTCGACCCTCCTTATACCCCATGTGGTGGAATGCCTGAGCAAACAAGTTTATGACTCAGTCTACCTTGTCTAACACATATTGCTTTACCATACTGTTGACTGCCTTGTTTGATTAGATCTGTTGTTCCATTTGTATACTGAAAAACCTTAATAAAACTTTATTTTGAAAAAAAAGAAAAAAAAATGAGTTCAAGCCCTATTATAATGTTTTTCTATTGTCCTTATTAACTCCTGTTCACATGATCGCTTTTCTCCTTGCTTTCGTTTTTTAACTCAAATCACTAGCTACGTTGGGCACATTAGTAGTTAATCCTCACCTGTTAGGATATTTTCTTTCACCTGTTTTTCTTTATTCACAGCAAGAGTTAAAAACGTTATGACAATTGTATGGCCTGACGAAGCGCCCGTTGGTGCGATACGGACTGTGGCCAAAGTCTGAGCTCCCCCAATTCCACCTACCGCCTCCCTGCAGAAGACCCCCAACAGGGGACCTTCCCTGAGAGCCTGCCCTGAAGGACACAGATCATGTGAGTGCTCCGTTTCCTTTCTCTTCATAGTGTTATATGATCCATATGTTGTCTTATACATGATGCATTTCAAGAGATCTACACTGGGACTTTCATACGTCTCTCCGCTTAATATCCATATATGGCTATTGCATACCTGTGCAGTGTTTTATCCAGTGCCAATCCCCTCACATTCTACTTCTGTTCTTTTTTCTGGTTGTATCATATTTTTTGATAACATGCAATTGGAAAGTTATTCTGCATACATTAATCTATAATATATCAAAAGTTTTTTTTATGAAAGGTACCCTTTAAGCATTAATAACTCTGGCATGCTTTTCCTAATCATTCTGATTACAACAAAGTTTTTTCGTGACATATTCTACTTTAATATAGTAGTAAATTTTCATCAATACTTGCATAGTTTTTTGGTGAAAAATTTGAACATTTGTTGAAAAATTTGAAAATGTTGCATTTTTCTAACTTTGAAGCTCTCTGCTTGTAAGGAAAATAGACATACCAAATACATTATATATTGATGCACATATACAAATATGTCTACTTTATGCTTTCTTCATAAAGTTGACATATTTTTACTTTTGGATGACATCAGAGGGCTTCAAAGTTCAGCAGCAATTTTAAAATTTTTCACAAAATTTTCAAAATCACATTTTTCTGGGACCAGTTTAATTTTTAAGTGGATTTGAGGGGGCCTTCATATTAGGCCAATTTAGGTTACAAATGTATGTAGTTCGCTCTCATTCCTGAGCTCTGTTATACGCCCGCAGAGCATTTTACATCCACATATGGGGTATTTCCATACTCAGAACAAATTGCGTTACAAATTTTGGGGGTTCTTTTTTTCCTTTTACCTCTTCTGAAAATTAAAAGTATGGGGCAACACCAGCATGTTAATGTAATTTTTTAATTTTTTTTACAGTAACAAACTGGTGTAGACCAGGGGTAAAAGGAGAGAAAGACCACCAAAATTTGTTAGGCAATTTTTCCCGAGTACGGAAATACCCCATATGTGGCACTAAACTGTTGCCTTGAAATACGACAGGGCTCTGAAGTGAGAGAGTTAGCAGATGAGGATATGCACTTGTATTGGATGATCAAATCACTGATTACCTATATTGAATGTGACCGTGTACCAAGACGTCTGCGCGTTTCCAAGTCTCCATCACAATTTCTTGATGACAACGATTTCGTGAAAAAATTGCCAGATGCACATCTCACACACTCCATGAATCTTCAGAAGCTAGTGTTGGAGAAAAATAGAGGTGACTGTGAGAAATTCATGGCACAATTCTGTAAAGCAAAAACAGAACTGAGAACAAGATTGGAAGAGCACCGCTATGAATCCTTTACAGAGAACCCGGAGAAATAAACCAGGAAGAAATAAAAAAAACAAAAAAAGATACAAGTTTGCTCATGACAAATAGGATTTTGAAGAGAAGATATTTACATGGGGTCGTTACCAACACAATAGTAACAAAAAGGAGTACCAAAAGAACCTGAATAAATATGACCAAAAAAACAAAGAAACAATCTGATTATATGACAACAGAGTCCGACAGCAGCACATTGGACGAAGTGAGCAGAGAGTCAAAACCAATTTCAGCTGCAATGGAGATCCAGAGAATTGGCCCTTTAGGAGGAGAACTAGAAGAAGTAAGCGCAAGAGAAGAGCAATCACAGCCTGACAAACCAGTGAAAAGTAGGAAGGGGGTGTCATGGCAATAGAAGAGGAGACAGGGAATGTGATAAACCTTACAGACATCGAACTGCCCCGTGAATGTATAACAATGCTATCTAAGGGATTGTACTATGGACTGACCCAGTACTTTAAAGGGGTATTCCAGGCAAAACCTTTATATATATATATAGATATATATATATATATATATATATATATATATATATATATATATATATATTAACCGGCTCCGGAAAGTTAAACAGATTTGTAAATTACTTCTATTAAAAAATCTTAATCTTTCCAATAGTTATTAGCTTCTGAAGTATTCTGTCTAACTGCTCAATGATTATGTCACGTCCCGGGAGCTGTGCATGATGGGAGAATAACCTGATAGGAACTGCACAGCTCCCGGGACGTGACTCATCAGAGAGCAGTTAGACAGAAAACAACAACTCAACTTCAGAAGCTAATAACTATTGGAAGGATTAAGGTTTTTTAATAGAAGTAATTTACAAATCTGTTTAACTTTCCGGAGCCAGTTAATATTTAAAAAAAGTTTTGGCCTGGAATACCCCTTTAAGTTCAAGCACTTCGAAATTACACTTTATAAAGCATTAAGAAAAATCTACTTAGAGAAATTTTTTGCCTCCACCCCCAACACAACAGGACATCCACATCAAAGCAGAAGGAGAAACACCATGCAGTGTGACAATTTTAGGTTATAAATCAGCAGAAGAATTTGATGCACAGGATGTCAGAGGGGACCATTTGCTTTGTGAGTTATTTGAAGGAAGAATCATTAAACACAGCACAAAGAAGAGCCCACAACCTACTTTCAAGGGGGAAATCCCTCTACATTTAACCCGCCTGTAGCCCCAGGCTTCGCCACTGATCTCTTTCAAAATGCTGTCACAAGAGATGTCAGGGCTCTAATATTTCTGCAAAAGATAATATAACATTGGCCGAGCGCAGGGCTATAGAGGGTCGGGGTATAAAGCAAAGCACCTTATACGGAAAAGAAGGATCAAAGAAAAACTATAAATATGATTGATCCTAGGAGGTGGACATAAAAACACCTCAAAAAGAGTTCTAGGATAGGTAATTATGTTGTGCAATTAGTAAAACAGGGTAAAAACGTCTATGCAAAATATGTAAATGATTTAATAAATTAAAAATACAATCAAACTAATCAATACAAAACCCAATAATACACAGTAGCATGCAGTACACAATTTCGGCCACAAGATGGCTATACCACAACAAAACTGTCTCAATCACATTAAAACAAAAGGGGGCAGCAGAGCCACTCTGAATAGGTCAGGAAGCATATAAATGGCAATCAATTATATCCAAGGAAACATTGTGTGTATAATAACAATATTATACACCCAAGTATTTACTCTGCTCAAAATATAACCAATCTCAGATATCTGGTAGTATATTATCCCAAATTACTTGGCTTGATATTAACTCCCCAGAATATGGATTCCAGGGCAGAGATTTTCCAACAATGACCTATCACCTTAGCACTGCACCTCCGCAATAAGGCAGGAATGACTAAATATCAAGCCAGTTAATTATAACCCTTATTACAGGTAATCAAAGTTACACTTTACCAGATATCTGGGCTTAGTAGGTTCAGGAATGCAGGCAACATGCGGGGCCTTTAGAAGGTCAGCTCTTTGGATCAAGTCTGGTCTCTCTGAGGTGGTCTCTGATTTATAGGCTCCCTCCAGGCTTCCTCCTCCTTTTCTTCTCTTCCTCGCTTAAAGGGGTATTCCAGGCAAAAACTTTTTTTTATATATCAACTGGCTCCGTAAAGTTAAACAGATTTGTAAATTACTTCTATTAAAAAATCTTAATCCTTCCAATAGTTATTAGCTTCTGAAGTTGAGTTGCTGATTTCTGTCTAACTGCTTTCTGATGACTCACGTCCCGGGAGCTGTCCAGTTCCTACGGGGATATTTTCCCATCATGGAAGGGATATTCTCCCATCATGCACAGCTCCCGGGACGTGACATCATCATTGAGCAGTTAGACAGAAAACTTCAGAAGCTAATAACTATTGGAAGGATTAAGATTTTTTAATAGAAGTAATTTACAAATCTGTTTAACTTTCCGGAGCCAGTAGATATATATATATAAAAAAAAGTTTTTGCCTGGATAACCACTTTAAGTTTTCTCCTCCATAAGTTTTTAAACCTTTCTTTATCTAAAGCCCACTCTCATCAAATATAATGTCATCTGGTGGGTGTGACTAGGTAATTAACCTTACAATTTTACTTATGCTATTCCTAGCGTTAATTATAGGGGCAGTCTGTGACAAGGTATTGATTTTAGGAACAGCCATATTTTGTATAATTTTGGTATAGGTATGTCATGTGACTATAATATTTATGCAATCTATTTAATATAACTAGTCGATGTCCCTGTCCAATTAGATCAGAATAATGGGGAACATTTATCAAAGCATTTAGTAGGTTTTTTTTGCTTAAAATTGTCGCAAAAAAGTCGCACGTGCGACTACGCTCTTTTTTCAGCGATTTTTTTTGCATGTTCTGTGTCCTAAGCAAAAAATTCAAATCTTGCTTACCAAAGCAAAAAGTGATTTTTGAATTGCAGTGGTCAGAGATTTATCAAGTGCGAAAATCGCAAAAAAGTCGCATCGCATGAAAAAACCTACTAAATTTACTCCAGCTCAAACATGGAGCAGAAAAAGCCACTACCAAAGCAAAAAAAGAAAAATTGCTTAAGTGAAAGAAATTTATCAACAGGCTGAAAGCAGTTGATAAATAAGTCGCACATAAGCAAAAAAATTGTAAGAAAAAAATAACTAAAAAAAGGAATACATAAGCAAACATGGATAAATGTCCCCCAATATTCACATATTTTATCACAAATAGATGACTGGAAATAGATGGATATTATGTAATAAAGTGGTATCCACATGTGTTTTCAATCTGCATGGCCAGTATCTTAACATGCCTAAATTATATATAACATTTGTATGGTCATCATAAATACATTTTATACTGTTTTCCCCAGCTAGGGTGGATATCCAACTTTTTACAAGAATAAAAGCATGAAGAAAACTACTGGGTGGCTGTCTGTGCATGCTTGGAGTTCTAGCTATGCAACAGCTGGAGGCACACTGGTTGCAAAACACAGAGTTTGTCACCTAATAGTGTGGGGCGCAAATATTCACAGTTCAAATTTTTATCGCAAATATCGCAAATTCGTGAATATTGCGAATATATTTGCTATATATTCGAAATTGCGAATATTTGCTTTTTTTCCGCATATGCGCATATGTGAATATTTGCATATGTGAACATTTGCATATGTGAATATTCGTATAAGTGAATATTTGTATATGCGCATATTCGCATATGTGAATATTCGCATATTCCTTCTTTTCACTTGTGGGCCAATTAGAATGATGCAAATACACATGTCAGAGGTTATCAACAACATCCCTATCAACCAATATTAAAGTTGTCCTTCACTTTTTTCTTCCTTGAATACGCAAATATGCAAATATAATGAATACGCGAAATTCGTGAATATTCGTCTATACATTCGCAAAATATCGCAAATTCGAATATGGGCAATGCCGCTCATCATTATTACCCAACTCAGTGTTTCGCCTCCAGATGTTGCAAAACTACAACTCTCAGCATGTACGGCCCATCAGTGCATGCTGGGAGATGAAGTTTGCCACTGCTGAAGGTACACTGGTTGCGAAACACTGAGGAGGAGATTTATCAAAACCCATGCAAAGGAAAAGTTGCCCAGTAGCCCATAGCAACCAATCAGATCGTTGCTTTCATTTTGCAGAGGCCTTTTCAAAAATGAAAGAAGCAATCTGATTGGTTGCTATGGGCAACTGAGCAACTTTTCCTCTGGGCAAGTTTTGATAAATTTCCCCCTGAGTGTTTCGCAACCAGTGTACGTACCTTCAGCTGTTGCAAAAACTACAGCTCTCAGCATGCACTGACAGCCGAAGGGCATGCTGGGACTTGTAGTAATGCAACAGCTGTAGGCACAACACTACAACTCCCAGCATGCCCTTTGACTGTCCGTGCATGCTGGGGGTTGTAGTTATTCAATAGCTTGAGGTACACTTTTTCATAGAAAAAATGTGCCTTCAGCTGCTGCAAAACTACAACCCCCAGCATGCACAAACTACCAAAGGGCATGCTGGGAGTTGTAGTTGTGCCTTCTGCTGTTGCATAACAACAACTCCCAGCATGCCCTTTTGTGCATGCTGGGAGTTGTTGCTAAGCAACCGCAGGAGGCAGCCTTACCTCCTGATGCTGCGCTCTGCAGATCCACCTGCCTGCTGCAACCGACTCCACTCCTGGGGCCCCGATCCCGCCGCAGATGCCCCATGCCAGGTACCGACTCCCGGCACCCTCTCTCGCCCTCCGGAATAGGGGTGGAGCGGGTGCTGTTAGGGACACCCCCACAGCAGGAGTCCTGATTCATCGGCCGATAACGGTCGGCGAATCAGGACGGTCGTGAGGTGGCACCAGTGCCACCTCACTACTGCTGCTTAAAGAGGTACTCCCGTGGAAAACTTTTGTTTTTAAATTAACTGGTGCCAGAAAGTTAAACAGATTTATCAATTACTTCTATTAAAAAATCTCAATCTTTCCAATACTTTTTAGGGTCTGTATACTACAGAGGAAATTCTTTTCTTTTTGGAACACCGTGCTCTCTGCTGACATCATGACCACAGTGCTCTCTACTGACATCTCTGTCCATTTTAGGAACTGTCCAGAGCAGCATATGTTTTCTATGGGGATTTTCCCCTACTCTGGATAGCACTGTGGTCATGATGTCAGCAGAGCTCTGTGTTCCAAAAAGAAAACAATTTCTTCTGTAGCATTCAGCAGCTAATAAGTACTGGAAGGATTAAGATTTTTTTAATAGAAGTAATTTACAAATCTGTTTAACTTTCTGGCACCAGTTGATTTAAAAAAAAAAAGTTTTCCACAGGAGTACCCCTTTAAGTCTTGGACAGTACCTATCACCCTTTGTTTCCGGGTCACCTGGGACCCGATTGACCCAGAATCGCTGCAAATCGTCGATCTGAATTGATTTGCGGTGATCGCCAACATGGGGTGGTCTCAGGACCCTCCAGGAATTTACACGGGGTGCCTGCTGAATGATTTCAGCATGCATCCTGGTCCGGTCCCTGCCCGGTGCCCTGTGTCCTGAAGGGGGGAGAGGGTTAACTTTAAAGAATTCTGTTTATGTAGTTAAAAATCAATGCTTAGGTCACATTTTTTCTAATGAGTCTTTGAAGAGTATTCTTGTGATTGATTGAGTAAAAAAATTGTTAGATCATTATAAAAAGGCATTTAAAAGCTTCATTAGAATAAAATTTGCATCTATTGTCTCTGAACTGTAGAAATCATTAGCATTTTGTTGAGCTTTCTGAAGTGTGGATTTTCTCTTATGAAAAGCTAAATGAGCTCCATATCACATTTAGCCATGTAACCTTTATCCAAGGCCTATGTGTGACAATTATTGATAGACTTGTAGGTGGGATTGTTTACTTAATTCTTACTTATAATATGATGCTTTGCACAAAGCAAATCAAAGCTTTATAGAAGGATTATTGAATCCTTTTTATCTGCAAAAAATTGCCATACAGATTATGGGTGAGATGTATCAAAACCTGGGCAAAGGAAAAGTTGACCAGTTGCCCATAGCAACCAATCAGATCGCCTCTTTCATTTTGCAGAGGCCTTGTGAAAAATGAAAGAAGCAATCTGGTTGGTTGCCATGGGCAACTGCACCATTCTTCCTTTACACAGGTTTTGATAAATCTTCCCCTATATATTTCAAGATACAGATATTTATTTAGGTGCACTATTGTGGTAGATGTAAACAACTACATTGGCTAACCCTCAAACTGATGTTAAAATTGAGACATTAGCCAGTATATCCTTATATGAAGGACATACCTGAGCCTGCACACCAACACCAAGGTTTCTCAGGTGGCACGGGACCTAACACTAAACCTACCTGTGCCGTATGGGCAATACCAGGGGCCAGTGGGCAATTACAGCAGCATTAGGTCCAACTCACAAGCCTGCTTTCGAGATACATGAAGAAAAGGCAGTCGAAAATAAAGCTTCAAAAAAGTTATTTAGCTTCATTGTGTATTTTATATTGTACAATGTGTTGTACAATATTTTGCATATTTACCATATTTTCTTATTCCCCATGTCTTCTTGCTCTTTTATGAACTTTCAGTTCAGTCGAGCAAATCTGTAAGGCAAAGCATACATTTAAAAAAAGTAATATTTACTATGCAACCTTTTTTTAAAAATAAAAATAAAAAAAAGATAAAAATATTCTTCTTTCTCCCTTTTTTCAAGATAAATCAAAAAGAGGAATAAGCGAATATGAACAAATACATATCAAAGTTGGTATTATGACTACTTGCTTCTATTAAACAAAAATAAATTAGCATCACTTTCATGCTTCAAGCGTTACTGTCATTAGAAACCACTTTTTTCCATCTAATGCTTCCTTAACCTATTGGGGACTAAGGGTGTACAGGTATGCCCTTGCTCCCTGGTACTTAAGGACCATGGGCGTACCTGTACACCCATGGGAATTTCATTCCCCTCTGCGCGCTGGGCAGGGACTGGACAGGGATGCCTGCTGAAATCATTCAGCAGGCACCCCGTGCAAACCCCTGGAGGGATCCAGCGACCCCCACATGTCAGCGCTCAATTCAGATTGTCGGTTTGCGACAATTCCGGGCTGATCCGGGTGTCTCTGATGACCCGACAGCCCAGAAAATAGGGATGATCAGAGCTTTCAAAGACAGCTCCAACCATCCTGAAGGATAGGAGCAAGATGACAGGGGTGCCACCTCCTCCTATCTCCTGCCATTGTTAGGATTCACCGACCAATGGCAGTTGGGGACGGGGGATTAAAGTTGAAATCCCTGCTCTGCCCCCCTGGATGTCTGGGCAGAGCGGAGGGAAGATGGCGGTGGGTGCTGGAGCAGCGAGGGACCAGCGATCGCGGCGGCAGGCAGTGGAGGGACCGGCAGCAGTAAGGAGGCGGCGGTAGAGGCAGCGGTGGAGGCAACAGTGAAGATCAGTGGTAAGTGATCTTCACTGCTGTCTTCTAGGAGTTGCCAAAATACAACTCTGATGGACCACAGTTTGGAGACCACTATGCAGTGGTGTCCAAACTGTAGCCCTTCCAGATGTTGTAAAACTACAACTCCCAGCATGCCTAGACAGTCTGGGCATGCTTGGAGTTGGAGTTTTGCAAAATCTAGAGGGCTACAGTTTGGACACCACTATATAGTGGACTCCAAACTGTTCTCCTCCAGTTGTTGCATAGATACAAATCCCAACATGTCCTTCGGCTGTCTGGGCATGCTGGGAGTTGTAGTTTTGCAACAACTGGAGGCACACTGGTTGGGAAACACTGAGTTAAGTAACAAACTCAGTGTTTTGCAACCAGAGTGCTTCCAGCTATTGCATAACTACAACCCCCATCATGCACGGACAGCCAAAGGGCATGCTGGCAGTGTCAATTGTATGCCTTTAGCTGTAACTACAAGTCCCAGCATGCCGTTCAGCTGTCACAGCATGCTGAGTGTTGTAGTTTTTTTATACAGCTGAAGGGTTTGTAACCTAACTCAGTTTTTCACAACCAGTGTGCCTCCAGCTGTTGCAAACCACATGTCCCAGCTTGTACAGATAGACCATACATGCTGGGAGTTGTAGTTTTACAACAGCTGGAGGCACACTGGTTGCACTGAGTTGCACTGAGTTAAGTAACAAACTCTGTGTTTTGTAACCAGTGTGCCTCCAGCTGTTGCATAACTACAACCCCCGGCATGCACGGACAGCCAAAGGGCATGGTGGTAGTTGTAGTTTTGCAACAGCTGAGGTTTGCCCCCCCTCATGTGAATGTACAGGGTACATTCACATGAACAGGGGTTTACAGCGAGTTTTTTTCTGCAAGTCTGAGATGCAGCAAATTTTCCGCTGCAGCTCAAACTCCCAGCGGGAAACTTGCTGTAAGCCCCCACCTGTATGAATGTACCCTAAAAACACTACACTACACTACACTACACAAAATAAAAAGTAAAACACTACATATACACATACCCCTACACAGTCTCCCCCCCCCCCCCCCAAATAAAAAATGTCTCGTACAACACTGTTTCCACAACGGAGCCTCCAGCTGTTGCATAACAACATATTCCAGTATTGCCAGACAGCCACTGACTGTCCAGGCATGTTGGGAGTTTTGCAACAGCTGGAGGCACCCTGTTTGGGAAACACTGCCGTAGGGTAATTTTGGCATCGGAGGCAAGTCTAATTCTTGTATCCGGGTCCGTCCCCATGCAAATCCCTTAATGAGGCATCAAATGTGCATGGCGCTCTCTCACTTCGGAGCCCTGTAGTATTTCAAGGCAACAGTTTAGAGCCACATATGGGGTATTTCTGTACTCAGGATAAATTGCCTAACAAATTTTGGGGGGCTTTTTCTCCTTTTACCCCTTATGAAAAGGTAAAGTTGGGGTCTACTCCAGCATGTTCTTGTACATTTTTTTTATTTTTTACACTAACATGCTGGTGTTGCACCATACTTTTTCTTTTCACAAGAGGTAAAAGGAAAAAAAGACCACCAAAATTTGTAACGCAAATACCCCATATGTGGTACACCCTGCGTCCTTAAGAGGTTATTGTTGCTGTCTCCTCAACACATAACTCAACACACAGCCATTAATGTCTAAACCTTGGCAAAAAAGTGGAAATGTCCAAATTGGGCCTAATTAGCCATTTTCAACCCTGTTGTCATGTGACTCATTAGAGTTACATGGTTTTAGGTGTGTATAGGCAGCAGATGTCTTCCATTTCTTCCTCCATGTCTTCCATCATAGCTCTCACTATCTAATACTGGTCACTGGAAGATCAACATGGCACCTTATGGCAAAGAATTAATTCTCTACATACAGGCCTTGGCTATAGGAAAATTGCCAAGACCCTGAAACTGAGCTGTAGCACGGCGGGCAAGACCACTGGTTTCACAAGACAGGTTGCACTCAGAACAGGCCTCGCCATTGTCGACCAAAGAAGTTGAAGGCACGTACACAGCATCATATCCAGAGGTTGTCTTTGGAATATATAAGCATGAGTGCTGCCAGCATTGCTACAGAGGTTGAAGGTGGGGGGTCAGTCTGTCAGTGCTCAGACCATACGCCACACACTGCATTAAATTGGTCTGAATGTCTGTCGTCCCATAAGAAGCCTCTCATAAAGATGAGACACAAGAAAGTCTGCAAACAGTTTGCTAAAGTCAAGCAGACTAAGGGCATGGATCACGGGAACATGTCCAGTGGTCTGATGAGACCAAGATAAACTTATTTGGTTAAGATGATGTCAAGCATGTGTGGTGGCTATCAGATGGGGAGTGCAAAGACAAATGTGTCTTGCCTTCAGTCAAGCGCTACGGAATCTGTAGGCACTATATAAATAAATAATAAAATAAAATAAGCATGGTGGTGGGAGTTTCCGGGGCTGCATAAGTGCTGCTGGCTACAGTTTATTGAGGAAACCATCAATTCCAACATGTCCTGTGGCATGCTAAAGCAGAGCATGATACTGGGCCACAGAGCAATATTCCAACATGATAAGTAGAGATGAGCGAACTTTTCAAAAATTTGATTCGGACGATTCGCTGAATTTTACGAAAAAGTTTGTTTCGATACAAATTTTTTTGCGGTGAATCTATATTAAAAAAGGCTATTTCTAGCCTACAGACAGCCTCAATAGGGGTATAGAACACTTTGCTGTGTTCTAAAATGCATATATGGAGTGTGCTAGGGTAGTGAAATAATACTGTTATTCAGAATAACATGCAGATTACCGGCATCGCTTTTAGAATCACTGCCGCAGAGTGGCACAATGACAGAGCCTGGAGGTGGCATCAGTGTGAGTAGACCATATAGTGGCTGAATGACACAGCGTGGAGGTGTTGGCAGCATGAGGAGACCATATACTGGCGGAATGGCACAGCGTGGAGGTGTTGGCAGCATAATGAGACCATATAGTGGCTGAATGACACACCTAGGCAGAGGCTGAAGCACGAGGACACCATATAGTGGCTGAATGACAAAGGGTGGAGGTGTTGGCAGCATCAGGACAGCATATAAAGGCTGAATGACACAGCGTGGAGGGGTTGGCAGCATGAGGAGACCATATAGTGGCTGAATGACAGTGTGGAGGTGTTGGCAGCATGAGGAGACCATATGGTGGCTGAATGGCACAGCGTGGAGGTGTTGGCAGCATGAGGACACCACATAGTGGCTGAATGACACAGCGTGGAGGTGTTGGCAGCATGAGGAGATCATATAGTGGATGAATGGCACAGCCCAGAGTTGCCAGCAGCATGAGTAGGCACTAGGCCTTCACAATCCCTAAGATTAAAAGATGAATTTAGAAATGTAAACCAAAGATTTTGGATAGCTGGAGACCCAGGCACAGCAGCGGCATCAGTAAACCATATATTGCCTGAATGACAAAGCCTGGAGTACACACCAGGGCTTCACAATCCCCAAGAAAAAAAATATAATGTTTTACTTTAAAATGAAGATTTTGGATAGCGGGTGCTGGAGTTGACTGATGCATGAGTACACACCAGGGCTTCACAATCCCCAAAAAAGAACAATTTTTGAAGAAGATTTTGGATAGCGGGTGCTACCTATGATAAAATTGGAATTTCCCAGACCCAGGCCCAGCAGCGGCATCAGTAAACCATATATTGCCTGAATGACACAGCCTGGAGTTGGCTGATGCATGAGCACACATCAGGGCTTCACAATCCCCCAAAAAAACACAACAATTTTTGAAATTTTTGAAGAAGACTTTGGATAGCGGGTGCTACCCATGATAAAATTTGAATTTCCCAGACCCAGGCACAGCAGCGGCATCAGTAAACCATATATTGCCTGAATGACACAGCCTGGAGTTGGCTGATGCATGAGTACACACCAGGGCTTCACAATCCCCCCAAAAATCACAACAATTTTTGAAGAAGATTTTGGATAGCGGGTGCTACCTATGAAAAAAATTTAATTTCCCAGACCCAGGTCCAGCAGCGGCATCAGTAAACCATATATTGCCTGAATGACACAGCCTGGAGTTGGCTGATGAATGAGTACACACCAGGGCTTCACAATCCCAAAAAATAAAACACAACAATTTTTGAAATTTTTAAAGAAGATTTTGGATAGCGGGTGCTACCTATGATAAAATTGGAATTTCCCAGACCCAGGCCCAGCAGCGGCACCAGTAAACCATATATTGCCTGAATGACACAGCCTGGAGTTGGCTGATGCATGAGCACACACCAGGGCTTCACAATCCCCCCAAAAAACACAACAATTTTTGAAATTTTTGAAGAAGATTTTGGATAGCGGGTGCTACCTATGATAAAATTAGAATTTCCCAGACCCAGGCCCAGCAGCGGCATCAGTAAACCATATATTGCCTGAATGACACAGCCTGGAGTTGGTTGATGCATGAGTACACACCAGGGCTTCACAATTCCCCCCAAAAAACACAACAATTTTTGAAATTTTTGAAGAAGATTTTGGATAGCGGGTGCTACCTATGATAAAATTAGAATTTCCCAGACCCAGGCCCAGCAGCGGCATCAATAAACCATATATTGCCTGAATGACTCAGCCTGGAGTTGGCTGATGCATGAGTACACACCAGGGCTTCACAATCCCAAAAAATAAAACACAATAATTTTTGAAACTTTCAAAAAAGATTTTGGATAGCGGGTGCTACCTATGATAAAATTTTAATTTCCCAGACCCAGGCCCCGCAGCGGCATCAGTAAACCATATATTGCCTGAATGACAGCCTGGAGTTGACTGATGCATGAGTACACACCAGGGCTTCACAATCCCCAAAAAAGAACAATTTTTGAAGAAGATTTTGGATAGCGGGTGCTACCTATGATAAAATTAGAATTTCCCAGACCCAGGCCCAGCAGTGGCATCAGTAAACCATATATTGCCTGAATGACACAGCCTGGAGTTGGCTGATGCATGGGTACACACCAGGGCTTCACAATCTCTAAAATAAAACACAACAATTTTTGACATTTTTGAAGAAGATTTTGGTTAGTGGGTGCTACCTATGATAACATTTTAATTCCCAGACCCAGGCCCAGCAGCAGCATCAGTAAACCATATATTGCCTGAATGACACAGCCTGGAGTTGGCTGATGCATGGGTACACACCAGGGCTTCACAATCTCTAAAATAAAACACAACAATTTTTGAAATTTTTGAAGAAGATTTTGGTTAGTGGGTGCTACCTATGATAACATTTTAATTCCCAGACCCAGGCCCAGCAGCGGCATCAGTAAACCATATATTGCCTGAATGACACATCCTGGAGTTGGCTGAAGCATGAGGAGACCATTGAAATTTCAGATTTATTTATGTGAATTTAAATCAAAGTTTGAGTGTCCCGGACCCCAGCGTGTGGGTACAAAGGACCAAATTTAACAAGCCTCCACAGGGCTCATGTGGCTGTGAGATGTAGGCGCAATGTCTCCATTGCCCTGACCGGCCATTGTTTCCAAGACTTTTTGCCAAAGCAAACCATGTGAAGAACAGCGTGACAGCGCCATGCCCTGCACACATGGTATGCTGAAGGGCCACTGAGACTTGTCCGGGCAGTGGAGGATGTGGAGGCGGAGTCACACACTGTCACAGGACCAACGGGCTGACAGAGTGGAGCAGGAAGCTGCATGAGTACACAAGAGGCGTTCACAAACCCTAAAATTTAAAAGGTGAACTTTGAAATCTCTATTGAAGATGCATGTTAGGTAGTGCTAACATCCAAAAATTTAAGGCCCAAGCCCAGAAGCATCAGTAAGCCAAGTAATTCATGAAAGACACAGGCGCGGGAATCAGCAGTACACCCGAGGGTTTCATAACCCCTTTACATTGCAAGATCAATGTTGAAATTTGCATTAAGCATGTATCTAGCTACTGCTAAACATCCAAAAATTAAAGGCTCAAGGCCCGAAGCATCAGTGAGGCAAGTGGTTCCAGAAAGAGACACAGGATGAGTCAGGAACAGACATTTGCAGTACCCAAGAGGGCTTCATAACCCCTTACCTTTAAAGATAAATGTTGAAATTTGCATTAAGCATGTATTTAGCTACTGCTAAACTTCCAAAAATTAAAGGCACAGGGCCAGAAGCATCAGTGAGGCAAGTAGTTCCTGAAAGACACAGGATGAGTCAGGAGCAGGCATTCGCAGTAGCCAAGAGGGTTTCATAACCCTAATTGGTAACCCAAGAGGGTTTCATAACTTTAATTGTGAAGTGTTGGTGTAGCAGCATGGTCAATCTACTCTGAGGCATCTGGAATTGGTGGCTGGAAATACTGGCTGATCCATCCCGGATTCATCTTGACAAAGGTCAGTCTCTCCACATTTTTCGTGGACAGACAAGTTCGCCTTGGGGTGACTATGGCCCCGGCCGTACTAAACACCAGCTCGGATGGCACACTACTGGCCAGGCAGAACAGCTTTTCCAGGGCAAACTCTGCTAGTTGCGGCCATAAATCAAGTTTGGCTGCACAGAAGTCCAGCGGATCTTCAATGTTTGTTGGCATGGCCATGTCAAGGTATGCCACCACCTGCTGGTTCAGGTCCTGCTCCATGTCTACCTGCTGCTGATGAGTTGCTTCACTATGCGGGTGAAGAAAGCTACTCATCAGCGACTGTAGACTCAGGCTGCTGCTGATGGAGCTGGTACTGCTCCTGCCAGCCCTCCCCTCCCAAGCACCCATGGCAGTGGAAGGTGAGCATAGAAGACCCCCAAGTCAGACCTGTCGGCCAACTGACTACGCAGGATCTCTTTGTAGTAGGTCAGTTTGTCCTCCCTCTCAGTGGGTGTAAAAAAGGCCCCCATTCTGGGATGGTAGCGAGGGTCCAATAAGGTGTAGAGCCAGAAGTCATTCCGCTGACGAATTTTGACAATTTGGGGGTCACTACGCAAGCAACTGAGCATGCATGGTGCCATTTGCGCCAGTGACTCGGAGGGACTACCTGCCTCCATCTCCATTTCATACTGCCACGGTGTGTCTGGGTCCTCTGTCTCACCTTCCTCATAACCCTCTAGCTCCTCTGGCTGCTCCTGCTCCTCCTCTCCTGTCCAATGACTAGAAACACCGCCCATCTCATCCAACCTAAACTGTGCTCCACTCTGACCCTCATCCTCCTCCTCTAGTTCAGCCCCCACAGGGCTCATGTAGTCTTGAGATGTAGGCGCAACGTCTCCATTGCCGTAACCAGCCATTGTTTTAATCATTTGTTGTAGGCAATGTAGTAGTGGAATTACATGGTTAATACCGTAATCCAGGCGAATTACAAATAATGTGGCTTCCTCAAAGGGCCTCAGCAAACGGCAGGTGTCACGTATGAGCTGCCACTGGTTCATATTGAATTTACACAGGTTAGTACTCCTATCTGCTTGGATCATCAAGAAATCGGTGATGGCTTTTCTTTGTTCGTATAGTCTGTCCAACATATGGAGGGTGGAATTCCAACATGTGGCAACGTCACAAATAAGACTATGTTGTGGGATACCATTCTGATGCTGCAGCTCAAGGAGGGTGTGCTTTGCGGTGTATGAGTGGCTGAAGTGCATGCACAGTTTCCTTGCCATTGTCAGGATGTTTTGCAAATGGGGTGAAGACTTCAGGAAGTGCTTGACAACCAAATTCATCACGTTTGCCATGCAGGGTGCATGTTTCACACTTCCTTGTTGCAGCGCGGACCCGATGCTCTTCCCATTGTCGGTCACCATGGTTCCCATTTCCAGATTTCGTGGAGTAAGCCATACTCAGATTTTTTGACGGATTAATTTTAGAAGTTCCATCCCTGTGCGACTCCGTTCGCCAAGGCAAACCATCTGAAGAGCAGCGTGACACCGCCATGCCCTACACACATGGAACAATGAAGGGCCACCGAGATTTGTACGCGCAGTGGAGGCTGAGGACACGGTGGAGGATGAGGAGGTGGCGTCGCACACTGTCACAGGACCAACTGCCTGAGAGCGAGAGCGTGGAGCAGTGGCGTTGCTAGGGTTGGTGTCACCCGGTGCGGTAGAAAATGGTGTCACCCCATACCTCCCCCCCCTCCCCACTCAGTAAGTTTTTAGCCTGTTGTGACAGACACCACTGATGTAGCGCATTGTGAGAAATTCCAGTGTAATAATCAGATATACCAGTTGCCACAGAATAGGAAAGTGTTAAAGAAGTTTTCACCATTTAAATATACAGCTCCCAGAATTACTTAAAGGGGTACTCCACTGGAAAACATTTACTTTTATATCAACTGGTGCCAGAAAGTTAAACAGATTTTTTTATTACTTCTATTTAAAATTTTAATCCTTACACTACTTATCAGCTGTTGTATTCTCCACAGGAGGTTGTGTAGTTCTTTCCAGTCTGTCCACAGTGCTCTGTCTGTCAATGTCAGGAACTGTCCAGAGCAGGATAGGTTTGCAATGGGGATTTGCTCCTACTATGGACAGTTCTTGACATGGACAGAGGTGTCAGCACAGAGCACTGTGGTCAGACAGAAAATAAATTAAAAAAGAATAGAACTTCCTGTGAATCACTTATACAGCAGCTAATAAGTACTGGAAGGATTAAGATTTTTAAGTAGAAGTAATTTATAAGTCTGTTTAACTTTGTAGCACCAGTTGATTAAAAAAAAATGTTTTCCAGTAGAGTACCCCTTTATGCAGTAGTAAGGTTATGCTGGGAGTTATAGTTTCACTCATCATAACTGTAGAACTTACAAGTGACTACAGCTCTGATAGTTATCTATACCAAGAAAAAGCAAGCTGCAGACAGTGCACACCCAAAAATGAGTATAAATACAAGGAACTTTATTAATAGAAACCATAATAGGAGACACATACATCTAAAAACATTTAAAAAGGCTCCCAAGTGAACCTAAAAACATCACCTGGGAAGGGGACATGACCCCCCCAACCCCTACCCTGCCCTGATATCAATATAGAAATATAGCTAATGCTCCAAAGTGGTATGTGCAAAATAACAGAAAGTCATCAGATAAATATATATATAATGCAAATCAGGCAATAATACAATATAAGTGCAAAAAGAGGCAAATCACAGACGGAATGTTTTAAGATGTATGTGTATTTGTTTTTAAATGTTTTTAGATGTATGTGTCTCCTATTATGGCTTCTATTAATAAAGTTCCTTGTATTTATACTCATTTTTGGGAGTGCACTGTCTGCAGCTTGCTTTTTCTTGGTATAGATAATGGTCTTCTTTTGCTGCTAGTAGCACCCCAACTTTATTGTTGTAATCTATTGGTTGAGCCCTTCCTCCTTTGTTGTTACAGCTCTGATAGGACATAAAGA
Organism: Hyla sarda; assembly: GCF_029499605.1. Classification (NCBI taxonomy): domain Eukaryota; kingdom Metazoa; phylum Chordata; class Amphibia; order Anura; family Hylidae; genus Hyla; species Hyla sarda. The sequence continues at coordinate 144,032,327 of NC_079190.1, read as the reverse complement.
GGAGAATGTACAATGATATCAGTGACTACAGGTGACGTCTTCTCTATAGTGAGGAGAATACACAATGATATCAGTGACTACAGGTGACGTCTTCTCTATAGTGAGGAGAATACACAATGATATCAGTGACTACAGGTGACGTCTTCTCTATAGTGAGGAGAATACACAATGATATCAGTGATTACAGGTGACGTCTTCTCTATAGTCTTTCCTTATCTAATTCAGATGGTACATACCGCCTGGTCCAGCTAAAACTTCTGTCTGCAGAATGTGACACACAGACGTCTCCTCACTATGTCAGCGCATTCTCATATTCTATATGAATACAGGTATTATTATAAACCTGCCAGACACTGTATCCTCTAAATATAATACAGTATTACTATACACTATACTCTTTGATTATAAACCTTCCATACACCATACCCACTGAATATAATACTACCACACATCTGTACATTCTGAATATAATATCAACACATACTGTACCCTCTGAATATAAATCTGTCACATACTGTACCCCTGAATATAATACCGCCACACACTGTACCCTCTAAATATAATACTACTATACACTACACTCTTTGATTATAAACCTTCCATACACCGTACCCACTGAATATAATACTACCACACATCTGTACATTCTGAATATAATCCCAACACATACTGTACCCTCTGAATATAAATCTGCCACACACTGTACCCTCTGAATATAAATCTGGTGGTGTTGCTAGTGGATGATGGGGGTGCTAGTACTGGGAGGGGGTGTTGCTGGAGGATGATGAGGGTGCTACTGGCCATCCCCCCTGGAAGTTCACCCCCATCATCCATTGGCAGCATCATCCTCCTGGCAGGAGCACCCCCATCATCCACCATCAGGATCTGCTGATGGAGGTGCTGCTGCTGGGGGGGGTTTGCTGGTGGATGATGAGGGTGCTACTGCCAGGGGGGAGCATTAGGTAGGCAGCAGTTCCCCCACTTAAGGTAGGTAGCAGTTCCCCCACATTAGGTAGGTATCAGTTTCCCCACATTATGTAGCAGCTTTCGCACATTAGGTAGCAGTTTCCCCACATTAGGTAGCATAGATTTCCCACATTTGGTAGTAGTTTCCCCCCATTAGGCCGCAGGTTCCCTTGCATGTTCCCCACAATAGGTCAAAGTCTCCCCACATTAGATCGCTGGTTCAAACAAACCCCCCTCCCCCCACACAAGAAAAAACACACACATACAACACAGAGACACACACAGATAGATAGAGAGAGACACACACACAGTCAGAGAAACACAAACTCACAGACAGAGAGACACACACAGAGTCACATGCAGTCACACACACACAGTCACACACACACAGAGTCACACACAGACAGTCACACACAGTCACACACAGACAGAGAGTCACGCACAGACAGAGAGCCACACACAGACAGGAATAGCGACAGACAGACACACACACAAACACACACAAACAGAGACACACACTCACAGACAGAGAGACACACACAGACAGAGAGCCACACACAGACAGAAATAGCGACAGACAGACACACACAAAAACACACACAAACAGAGACGCACACTCACAGACAGAGAGACACACACAGAGAGAGTCACACACACACACAGTCACACACAGTCACACACAGTCACACACACAGACAGACAGAGTCACACACACAGAGTCACACATAGTCACACACACAGACAGAGACACACACACAGAGTCACACACACAGAGAGTCACACACACACAGTCACACACACACAGTCACACACAGAGACAGAGAGTCACACACAGTCACACACAGAGTCACACACACACAGAGTCACTGTCACACACACACACACAGACAGAGACACACAAACAGAGATCGAGTGAGACAGACACACACTCACTTACCCATCCAGCGAAGCGCTCCTTCTCTCCGGGTGCTCTGCGAGTGACGTCACTCACGTCCTCCTGCGCGGCCCTGCGGATTGATGTCGGGCCGGCGCAACAGAAGACGTGGGGGCGCAGGCCGGTTCACTGTGCAGGTGACGGGGGGGGGTGCTACTAGTACGGAGACAAGTGAGACAGCGCGAGTGGGGGGAGGGTGTGGGTGCTATTACAGAGACAGCGCAAGTGAGGACCGGGGGCGTACTTGGTGTCACCCCATCAGGATGGTGTCACCCGGTGCGGGCCGCACCCCCTGCACCCCGGTCGCAACGCCACTGGCGTGGAGGAGGAAGCGGTGTGACCTGTCCAAGTTGCTGTTGTGGCTGTGCAGGAACCACATTTTTCCCAATGGGCCGTAAAAGACATGTATTGACCCTGCCCGTAGTTACAGCTCCACACTTCGGTGCTGCTGTGCACTTTTGAGCACACTGACAGGCTCAAGGACTGGCCCACCTTCTATTGTACAAACTTATGCAGTGCTGGTACTGCCTTTTTCGCAAAGAAATGACAGCTTGGGACTCTTCACCTCGGCTCGGCACAAGCCATCAATTCTCTGAAAGGCGCAGAGTCAGCTTCTTGAAAAGGGAAGGACTGCAGCACCAACAACTTAGACAGGAGCACATTCCACTTCTGCCCCATTGGATGAGTGGGTGCATACTGTTGTCTCTTGGACATGGCTTTGCCGATGGATTGTTGGCGGAATGGCTGACTAAAAGCGGGAGAAGCAGGAGCATCTGGAGCGACAGAAGGAGGGTTTGACACACAGCTCCCTTCGGCTGAGGTGGTGGAGCCTTGGCTGGATGAAGGAGGGAGCGGAAGGCCACTGGGTGATGCAGCAGGCTGGACCACTACATCTCCCAAGCCGCTTTATGGTGGCAAAGCATGTGTTGACACAGGGCCGTGGTGCCGACATTGGGACCCTGGCCACGCTTCACCTTCTGCCGACAGATCTTGCATGTGGCTACGTGAACCTCCTCCGGATGCCTGATGAAAAACTGCCACACCGCCGAGTAGTTGATTTTCCCACCTACAGTCCGCACTAATTGACTGCTACTGGCGCCGTCTCCAGAAACCCGTGTTCCACTACCTCCTGGAAAGGTAGGCTGCCGCCAATCAGGTGGTCTCCCCCGGGCATGTTTGGCGCCAGAATTTCCACTCCTGCCACCATGCTGACTGCCAACTGTGCTACCGCCTTGCAGACTCAGCTGCTACCTCAAGGGCAACCTGCATCTCTCTTCTCCTGATGATGATGAAGCCCCTTCTGCACCCGGCTCCCAATTGCGATCAGCTTCATCATCATCATCAACAGGTGTCTGCATGTCACTGATGTCCTCCTCAGTTTCCCCAACAGTGTCTGCTTCAGGACCCTGAACGCTGGCAAAATCGCCTCCCATGTCACTCTCTGCATCACTATTTGGCCGCCTAGCGGAGCAAGTGGCGCATGTCTCCTCCCCTTCTTGGCTGGGCAGTAGCTGCTGACTGTCCTCTATTAGATCGTCCTCAGTGAATAGTGGAGCTGAACCCACAGCATAAGATACTTCTCTAGGAGGACAAAGGCAATGGGAGGACAGGGACTGCTCCCGGGCAATGCCAACTGAGGGTTGTGTCTGAGAAACCCACCGACTGTTGACTGGGGGTGTCAGATGTCACTTGTGATGAAGTGGATGAGCGTGTTAACCAATCGACTTCGGCAGATGGGTTGCTGGTCGAGACACGAGCTAGATCACCCCTAGTCTGCTGCTAACTCTGCCTGATGTATTTAGGTCTCTGCCACTTCTCTGTGCACGTCCTGGCACTTCTCTGCCTGACATACTTAGTGTGTATATGAGAGTATTACAATACACTTCACTACTCTTTAAACAGTATTTGTCTAGAACAGCAGCAGGTGATTACTTTTTGCTGTCCTTTCACAGTATGTAGGCCCTTGACAGATTAACAGGTACAAAATGGTACACTAATTAAATGTACATATGCAGTATGCACTGATGAGGCAGAAAAATGTGCAACAATACGCAGAAAAACACAGTATTTTTGTAAAACACCAGCCAGTGAGTACTATTGTTTGGACTTTCACAGTAGGTAGGCCCTTGTCAGATTAACAGGTACAAAATGGTACACTACTTGGATGTACGTATGCGTTATGCACCGATGAGTGCAAAAAAATGCGCAACGATACGCAGAAAAACTCTGTATTTTTGTAAAACACCAGCCGGTGAGTACTATTGTTTGGACTTTCACAGTATGTAGGCCCTTGACAGATTAACAGGTAAAAAATTGTACACTACTTGGATGTACGTATGCGGTATGCACTGATGAGGGCAGAAAAATGCGCTACAATGAGCCTGAAAACTCTGTCATTTTTGTAAAACACCAGCCGGTGAGTACTATTGTTTGGACTTTCACAGTATATAGGCCCTTGACAGATTAACAGGTACAAAATGGTACACTGCTTGGATGTACGTATGCGGTATGCACTGATGAGGGCAGAAAAATGCACAACAATACGCAGAAAAACTCAGTATTTTTGTAAAACACAGCAGGTGATTACTTTTGCCAGGACTTTCCCTGTATCTAGACTTGTTACAGATATAAAATAGTAGACTGCTTTGATGTAGGTATATGGTATGCACGTATGAGGGCAGACAAATGCACTACAGTCCGCTGAAAAAAACGTATTTGTGAACAGCAGCATCACACAACAGTGCAACTCCACAAAAAAATAAAAAGAAAACAGGGATTAAACCCTAAATTGCACTCTGTCACAGAGTTTTAAGAATGGTGTGCACTGGTTTTTATACAATCTACACACAATTATAAGCAGCAGATGATTTCTGGAGCAAAAAAAGCACAGAATTGAGCTGAAAAATAAGGTGATAAGATGGTCCATAAAGTTCAGGCAGCTTGTTGATCTGTATGAAGCAATGAAAATCTCTCTGCCCCTCTCTGATGAAATGCTCAATACCTTGAATAGGAGGTTTATATATCGTAAGATCCTTCTCAGTGAGAACACCAGAGCACTGCACTTCTGTCTGTCCACAATGCTGATGTGACTAGCAGTTGCCAGTGGTACGCTGTCGTATAAGCTATTCACACACACATGCGCAGCCCGTCTTCTCTCTCTGAGTGCATGGATGAAATGAAGAGAGGCAAGATGGCTGTCGATTATATAGGGCTGTGACATCACAGTGGTCAATGAATGCTGATCTCTCATGTGATTCAAGGTCATCCCGCCTACCTCCCTTCCCGCCGTACTTTCCCGCCCTCCCATAATCCCCTGCCCCATGTACTCAAATGTGGATCCGCCATTTTAGGTCTCCTTTAGCCGGGAACACTGTAAAATGGAATTTAATGAAGTGATTTGCGCAATAGAATCGTGGCCATATTCGCTTCATTGCGAATCGAATATTTCATGAAATTCGTAATGATTTTGAGTTCGTCAGCTTTGATTCGCTCATCTCTAATTATAAGGACCCCAAACACACCTCCTTGAGGGTAAAGGTATTGGACCTGCCAAGCATATATTCGGACATAAACCTTATTGAACATCTGTAGGCCTTCCTCAAAAGGAAGAGGGGGGAGTACAAGGCATCTGGTCCAGTACAGTGGAGGCACAGTCTCTTGAAACACCATAATACAATAAAATAGTTGGAGCAGGGGCATATCCTTTAGGAAGATGAGGTAGTATGTGAGGTCACAGATACTAACTATCTTGCCTATTAGGCAACGTACCAGTCTACTTGCATCTCCTAAGAATTGTGCACACACTGGGGGAGATTTATCAAAGCTGTCTATGTCCCGCATCAATATAGACCAAAATACAGAGGGTTAGGCTGGTCTATTGTGCATCTAATTTATCAAAAGGCACACGGCTCTTGATAAATTCTGTGCACGGACTTTGGGATCTACGATTTAAACCTGCTCCAGAATGGTCTGACATTCCAGTGTACTTTCAGCCGACTAGTCGCTGAAAAGTCTCTTTTGATGAATTTAGCAACAATGCATTTTTCTGTCTAAAATAGACTAGCATGCATCATGTTCTAAAAATCCTCTAAAGCAAAAGTCGGAGAAAAGTCGCACATATTTATAAATATGCGCGACTTTCTGTGCGACAGATTTAGACAGGAAAAACCAGTCTAAATCCTTTCATAAATATCCCCCACTTACTCCCAGTGGATTCCACAAATACCAGCAGTACTCAGTGAACTAAGCTGCAATGCCCACTGTGGGATGTTGGTCCTATAAAAATAAATTGTAGTTTGGCAGGCACAAAGTCTCCGGGCCCAGTCAAAACCCCTTTAAGGTCTTAACTTCTTCCTACAGAACTGGTCAGAACAGCAGTAGTGGGGTATCTGGGCAGGTGACTGGGGTTTATTTTTTATTTTTGCAAACTTATTTATATAAAAATAAATTGTCACTGTCCCTTTAAGTGGAAGCACTTTTGACAGGAGTTAGAGTCTTGAGTCTTTGGCAATAGGATGATCTTTAACACAACATTTTTTTTGTTCTTTGGGGATCATGGAGAAGAGATATTTCATTTTTTAAATACAACTTTCCTCTTGCAGTAATTTTTATACTATTTAGGATATGACCATTTTTGCAAGGATCATTGTCTTACTAGAGAAAATCTCTCACACATAACATTGCTTGCACGCTGCACTAGTTTTCTCCCATTTTCACTGGTTTTAAGGACCATGATACATTTGCATAATACTTTAGCTCATAATAACAGTTCTATTTAAAAGCTGTTCATATTTTGGTGTCTGTGTTACATTAGTTTTCTCTGTTTTAGAATCAGCCTTTATCTGCCACAGTATCCTTTATCTGACTGATCTTGTTTTGTTGGTGTTGAGAGAAAAATATTTTTATCTCCCATATTTCAATGATACTTCATGTTGACTTGAAAGTATATTTTTTGTTGATTACTCTCACAAAAGTCTAATTAAATCCCCAGTGATCCGGTGCTGTTGCACTCTAAAATGTGAAAAGTTCAAGAAGTGGTTTCTTTTTATAGGCAACGTTTCCAATATATTGTATGACTGTGGCCAACCTGGAAATATAATTCCTAACAATTCCCAACTATGCTTATATACAGGAGAAAAAAATGCAAACCCTTTTTGTTGGAACTTGAACCAAATGAAATATGCAGTCTGAAACATTTTGCTTGATCTGATCTGGTGTAGGCTTCCTAACAGTTATGTACTATAGCAAATGGTAAATACTTATATTAAAGGAGGACTGTGGCGTAATTTTTTTTTAAGTCCCCCTGTGCCCGGGCTGCAAAAACATAAAAAGCAAACTTTAACTCACCTTCCCACCTCACCTTCCCACATTTCCCCCATTGCAGAGATATCAGCATCCCGTTCCTCTGGTGCTGCTGGCTTCTTAGGCTCGAAACGTCACAGTACGGGCAGCGTATCGCCGGCCGCAGCGATGTACCGCCTCGGCCACAGATAGGCTGAGCGTACTGTCATGTAAGTAACCCGGGCTCCTTCCTAATAATATGTAGGTCCTTTCAGGCTACTAGAACAACTTAGACCTGTAGAGAAATGGATTACAACAAACTGCTGATAGCAGCAGAACCTTTAAAGGGGTACTCCGCCCCTAGACATCTTATCCCCTATCCAAAGGATAGGGGATAAGATTTCAGATCTCCAGGGTTCCGCTGCTGGGGACCCCGGGGATCGCTGCTGCAGCACCACGCTATCATTACTGCGCAGAGCGAGATCGCTCTGCACGTAATGACAGGCAATACAGGAGCCGGAGCATTGTTACGTCACGGCTCCGCCCCTCGTGGCGTCACGGCCCGCCCCCGTCAATACAAGTCTATGGGAAGGGGGCGTGGCGGTCGTCACGCCCCCTGCCATAGACTTGCATTAAGGGGACGGGCCGTGATGTCATGAGGGGCGGAGCCATGACTTCACGCTGCTCCAGCCACTGTATCGCCCGTCATTACGCACAGAGCGAACTCGCTCTGTGTAGTAATGATGGCGAGGTGCCGCAGCGGTGATCCACGGGGTCCCCAGCAGCGGGACTGCGGCGATCTAACATCTTATCCCCTATCCTTTGGATAGGGGATAAGATGCCAGGGGCGGAGTATCCCTTTAAAGGGGTACTCCAGCGAAATTGTATATTTATCTATTATGCCCAGGCTTCCACAATTAAAAAAATAAACATTAACTTACCTTCCTCAGCTCCCCTGGTGCAACTGGTATTTATGTCCCGGTATTTATGGTGCAACTGGTATTTATGTCTCTGGTGTTGTCTCCTTTTGGCTTTTTGGGCCTGACACTTCACACTGCTGCTCAGCTATTCACTGTCCACAGTAATGTCCTACTTCTACTAGTTATTGGGCCTAAAAAGCAGGAAGAAGATCTCACCGGAGCATAGGACAGAGATACCAGAGTGGCAAGAGGTATGTCAATATTTATTTTGAATTCAGCCTGGGCTTAATGGGAGAATAAATAAGTTTGCCGTTGTACCCATTTAAGGCCTAGAAGTTGCAGTGGCCTACATGGATCCAACTTCTTTTGTGGGAAATCTCCCAAAATGACGGTGCACTTGCTTCTCAATATACAATGTTACTGATTTAACCGTCAGTGGTTTTAATGTTATGGCTGATGTACATTTCCTTACCATTTTCTCCTATGTGTTTATTAATACATGAGTTCCTTCAAAAATATTATTTTTTCAATTCAAAATATTATATCCCGGCATGGATTATTAACCAATGTTTACTTCTCGGAAAACATTCTGATGTTGTGCATTGGTTGTTGTAAATTATTTTAATTCTACGAGTAATTGTACGATGAACACTGCACATCTGCTACTAAACAGAAATGGCTGTGGATGTGTTCATTTATTATGAACAATTGTCTACTACAGTTATTTTAAATGGTCTCAGAACAGCAATTTACATAATTAATGCCTTTATTGCTGGAGCAAAATATTTTTTCTACTTAAATTTCATAGACTCACAGTTCAGAATAGAAGGCACATGTGGTACTCGCCACAATGTTGTTACATTTATTTACAACTCCAGAGCATACGGGTTATCAGAAAACATGCAGCGGAACTGATTCGTGCAGGTGAGCTTCCTCATGGCCTCTGACATCCCTCTTTCCTTTTTTTTTTTCTTCAGACCATCATGGCGATTTCTTCCAGCTATGACTCATCTTTGCAGAAGCTGCCAGAGTAAAAAAAAAATTTAGTCTCCGACCTACAGTGCCCCAAACAGTAATTATGCCCCCCTTGGTGTCCCACACAGTAGAGTGGGTAGATAATTGGGTTGGGGAAGAGTAGCTGGGATCTCCCCATTAAGAAGTTAGGTCACTCCAGTTGCCCAAAGTTTCTCGATTATGTAGGTGCCCCAAGTAGGTTGACCCCCCCATAATAGCTGCCTCCTGTAGGTAGAACCCCCAGGGATAGCTGCCCCTATAGATAGACCACTCTCTGTAGGCAGAAACCCCTAGATAGTGGCCCCTCTGTAGATAGTAGGCCCTTTATAGATAGCTGGCCCTTTGTAGATCGTTGCCCCACTACAATTTTTTTTTTTACTTAAAGTCTGGCTGCAACTTGAAGTTGGTCACAATAATTTTTGTCACTGCTGAAGTTCACGGACAATAACTTCTCCACAAGTGAGCAGTACTTTTAACTGTAATCACATTTGGACACACTTACAGTTAGCAGTGCAGCTCGCCCCCATCTAAACCAGTATTTAAAGGGGTACTCCGCCCCTAGCATCTTATCCCCTGTCCAAAGGATAGGGGATAAGATGTCAAATTGCGGTGGTCCTGCCGCTGGGGACCCCCGGGATCTCTGCTGCAGTGCCCCACTATCATTACTGCACAGAGCAAACTCGTTCTGTGCGTAATGACCGGCGATACAAGTGCCGGAGCATCGTGACGTCACGGCTCCGTCCCCCTCGTGCCGTCACAGCCCACCCCCTCAATACAAGTCTGTGGGAGGATGCATGGAGGCCATCACGCCCCCTCCCATAGACTTGCATTAAGGGGGCAGGCCATGATGTCACAAGGGGGGCGGAGCCGCAATGTCACAATGCTCTGGCCCCTGTATTGCCGGTCATTACGCACAAAGCGAGTTTGCTCTGTGCAGGCAGTAATGATAGCGTGGCGCTGCAGCGGAGATCCCGGGGGTCCCCAGCGGCGGGACCCCCGCGATCTGACATCTTATCCCCTATCCTTTGGATAGGGGATAAGATGATGGGGGCAAAGTACCCCTTTAACAGGGAGGGCGTCTTGAGAATATATGTTTTTGTGTGTCCAAGGGGACAGTTATAGATACATTTACATGCTTATGAGTGGCAGATATGTAGATTTGCCACATGACAACACTGTACACCAGGGGCGGACACAGACCACAGAGGGCCCCTGTGCAAAGAACATGCCTGCCCCCCCCCCCCCCACCCAGGTAATATGTTTGCTAGTTAAGCAGGGAGTACGTTTGCAAGTCATCATCCAGACCCCCGTCATTAACACCCTCATCATCATCACCCTGTCATCATCACCCTGTCATCATCCCCCCTTCATAATCCCCCTTCATCATCACCGCCTGTCATCATCCCCCCTTCATCATCCCACCCCCCCCCTTCATCATCCCCTTGTCATCATCCCCTTGTCATCATCCCACACCCCCCCTTCATCATCCCCTTGTCATCATCCCCTTGTCATCATCCTCTTGTCATCATCCTCTTGTCATCATCCCACACCCCCCCTTCATCATCCCCCTGTCATCATCCCACACACCCCCCTTCATCATCCCCTTGTTATAATCCCACACACCCCCCTTCATCATCCCCTTGTCATCATCACCACATGTCATCATCATCACCGCTTGTCAATGTCTGATACAGTGGTCTTCAACCTGCGGACCTCCAGATGTTTCAAAACTACAACTCCCAGCAAGCCCGGGCAGCCATCGGCTGTCCGGGCTTGCTGGGAGTTGAAGTTTTGAAACCTCTGGAGGTCCGCAGGTTGAAGACCACTGCGGCCTTCGACATCATCCAGCCCCCTCTCACCCCCTTTAGTTCTGTACTCACCTCTGCTCGGCACTGGTCCGGTGCTGCAGGACTGTCCGGTGGGGAGGTCGTCCGGTGGGATAGTGGTTCCGGGCTGCCATCTTCACCGGGGGGCCTCTTCTCCACGCTTCGGGCCCGGAATAGAGGCGTTGCCTTGACGATGACGCAGAGGGACGTTGGTAATGAACGTACCTCTGCATCGTCGTTAAGGCAACGTGACTATTCCGGGCCCGAAGCGCGGAAAAGAGGCCCCCCCGATGAAGATGGCAGCCCGGAACCACTATCCCACCGGACGACCTCCCCACCGGACAGTCCTGCAGCACCGGACCAGCGCCGAGCGGAGATGAGTACAGAACTAAAGGGGGTGAGAGGGGCTGGATGATATCGAAGGCCGCAGTGGTCTTCAACCTGCGGACCTCCAGAGGTTTCAAAACTACAACTCCCAGCATGCCCGGACAGTCGATGGCTGCCCGGGCTTGCTGGGAGTTGTAGTTTTGAAACCTCTGGAGGTCCGCAGGTTGAAGACCACTGAGGGCGGAGAGTTCACTCAAGTATAAGCGGAGGGGGGTGTTTTCAGCACAAAAATACTCGAGTATATACGGTATATGTTTGTTAGGTAGGCAGGAAAAGCATTTGTAGGTAATATGTTTGGTTGGTAGGTGGGTGGCCACGTTACATTTGGTAGGTAGGCCCTTAGTCCAGTGTTTTCCAAACAGGCTTTGGCTGTTTGGGCATGCTGGGAGTTGTAGTTTTGCAACAGCTGGAGGCACTCAGGTTGGGAAACACTGGACTAAGGGCCCAACTACCCACCAAAATGCCACCTTCTGCTGCAAAACTCTAACTTCCAGCTTAAGACTGTCCGAGCATGCTGGGAGTTGTAGTTTTGCAACAGATGGAGAGACAATGTTTCGAAAACACTGCCGTAGTTAGTGTTTCCCAACCTGGGGGCCTCCAGCTGTTGCAAAACTACAGCTCCCAGCATGCCCGGACAGTCTTAAGCTGGGAGTTAGAGTTTTTCAACAGCTGGAGGCACCCAGGTTGGAAAACAATGGACTAAGGACCTACCTACCAAATCTGAGTGTCTCCAGCTGTTGCAGAACTATAACTCCCAGCATGCCTGGACAGCTAAAGACTGTCAGGGGAATGCTGGGAGTTGTAGTTTTGCAACAGCTGGAAGTCCCCAGGTTGGAAAATACTGACTAAGGCAGTGTTTTCAAAAGAGTGTCTCTCCAGGTGGTCCAAAACTACAACTCCCAGCATTCCCGGACAGTCTCTAACTGTCAAGGCATGCTGGAAGTTATAGTTTTGCAACAGCTGGAGGCACACTTATTTGTAAACACTGGTGTAACACTGGAGGCACACTGATTTGTAAAACTGGTGCTGAAACAATGATGACACTGAGCGCACCGTGATTCACTGACCTGCAGGAAAAGCAGAAGGCGGCGAACAGAGAACGGGACACCAATATTGGAGCAACGGGGGAGCATAGACAGTTGAGTTAGTTTCTTTTAGAATAATTTTCATCTCTGGCACAGTGGATAAAACTAAAATAAAATACTAAAAAAGCCAGCAAGTAGAAGTAAAACGTCCGTCTTTATTCAGGTTTCTTCCTTAAAAGCCTTCACGGTGGCAGACAAACCGTGAACATATCAAAAATATGAAATATTGCACAAACAGAGGGGGGTCCCAAGCATGGCTGACGCGTTTCTGATCTATCGATCCTTACTCATAGCCTGTAGATCCTCAAATGAGGCACCCTTATATACTCCAGGGCATATTCCCCATTCCCACAGGAAGGGGAGGGACAGGTCCACATCACATGTGCACGTGATTAAAACAAAAACAAAAACATGGGACCAAACACAGATAAATTATTCGGAGACATATCAGTAATGTAATATTAAATCTGTTTTGCTATTTAGACCATGGGGTTGAATGCAATTCAAAAGATAAATCCACATGATTTCCCTGTTGTGGAGGGATCAAATATGGTCACCTCCCCTTTTATTTAGCTTCACCTTCTCAATGCCTGAGAACCTGAGGGAAGTGGTGTCTGAATTATGACATATTAGAAAATGTTTAGATATGTTAGAAATGTTCGAGCTTAAAGGGCCAGCAGCATGTCTAATGTGCTCTTGCATGCGTTTTTTAAGGGACCTTTTGGTGGAACCCACATATGTTAAGTGACATTGTGTGCACATGATTTTATATACAACAAAAGTGCTATCACAGTTTATAAAGTTGTGAATGACATGGCATTTGCCATCCACCGTACCTTCTATTTTCTGGCATTTTTCAGCAAAGGGACATACCACACACTGCGATTTACCGCACTTGTGGAAGCCCTTGGTGCTAATCCACTGGGTGGTAACACTAGCTGTGTCCACCATACTGGGAACAAGGAGATTGGATAGAGTAGGTGCCCGCCTCGCTGCAAATCTCACACCTGACTTTATAATCTCCCCTACCGTGGGATCTGTTGATAGCAAAGGTAAGTGTTCTATTACAATGCGTTTAATGTCATTAAAATCTGGACTGAACGTGGTGACAAATGTAGGACAATCTTGTGATTCAGTTGGTTGCTTACTTGTAAAAAGGGATTTTCGATCCATAGGATCCACTCTCGACCAAGCTTTTTTCAAGAGCCATCCAGGGTAACCTCGAGCCGCCAGGCGTGTGCATGCTGCATCAGCTTCCCTGCGGTACACCTCGGCGGAAGAACTGTTCCGCTTAATTCGTATAAGTTCACCTACTGGTATGGCTCTTACTGTTTGTTTGGAATGGCATGAATTCGCCCTTAGGATGGTATTGCCTGATATCTTTTTTCTGTAAGGATCAACCTCAATTTTATTTGTATCAGGGTTGCCACGTAATATGACATCCAAAAAGGGGGTTTCACTTTTACACCATGTGTGGGTAAACGTAAGATTGAACCGATTATTATTGATATATGTCATGAATGCATCAACGGTCAGATGGTCAGACGACCAAATGATGAACACATCGGATACATACCTCCCATACCACGGAAAATGGATTGGTGTCAGAATAAATTAACTGCTCCTCCCACCAAAAAACAAAAAGCTTAACCCGAGCTGGTGATGACTTTGCTCCCATTGAAGCACCCGTGCGCTGCAAATAAAAATTGTTACCAAACATAAAATAATTGTGTTTTAACACAAAATCTACCACCTCAAAAATGTAATGTCTCAAATCCACAGAATATTTAGAAAATCTCATCAGTATATCTGAGATAGCTGATAATGCCAGGTTTTGCGAAATACTGGAATAGAGCGATTCAATGTCGCAAGTAAGCCACGACAGAGAATCGCTCCATGTGAATTCATCCATGATTTTTAGCAAGTGCTTAGTGTCCTTGATATAACTTGGGCATTGCATAACCAGAGGTTGCAGTACTGAGTCCAACCACTCGCATAGGTGCTCGTTAAGGGATCCGATCCCCGCCACGTTCGGACGCATTGGCGACGGGAATCGGTCCTTATGCAGCTTGGGAAGCGAGTGGAAGATAGGAATAATTGGAGCAGGCATGAAAATATAATCCACTTCTTTTTGGGTCAAAATAGATCTGGCTTTCCCCTCTTCCAACAGAGTCAACAGTTCTTTTTTAAAAGGTTCAGTGGGATCCCCACAAAGTTTAAGGTAAGTTTTATCATCAGATAGTAGATTTTCATTTAAATTGATATACAGTCCCGTGTCCATACATACTACGGAGCCGCCTTTATCGGCGGATCGGATCGTCAAATCTTTGTTTTTCTTTAATTTCTTTATGGCAGCAGCCTCCTTTTTATTCAAATTAGGACAAGTTGTATTGGACATTACTTTTGATTGTAGATTAACCAAATCTTTCATGATAAGGTCCTGGAACCAATCAAAAATTGCTGGTCTGGTCTGTATGGGGTAAAAATGTTGGTTTTTAGTGGAAAAGGTATGTGCAGTATTCACTTCATCACAAATTGATATCCCACTATTTTCAAGGAGACAGAGATCTCTAAAAGCAATTTGTTCTGCTAACGTATGCATTAGTGGTAAATCAGGGTTTATAGAAAGTTGAGGTGGGTCCGATGGTTCATCAGCATTTTCCACGAAAAAATGTTTCTTAACTGTTAAAGTTCTCACAAATTAATTTATATCCAAAATTGTCCGATGAACATCAAAATGATGTGTAGGAGAGAAACCCAGTCCTTTCCACAGGACCGAGGTTTCTTCATCTGTAATGATTTGTGCAGAAATGTTAATGACTTGAAAATCCGCTTTTATTACTTTTTTCGTTTGTCCTTGTTACGCTCCGAAGCTCTTCTTCCTATGTTTTCTGCCACCGCGCCTTCCTCGTTTTTTGACTGTCTTCTCGCATTGCGATTCTTGTGAGTGTTCACATATTGCGGTTCTGAGTCCCCGCTAGTGTCCATGGTATCTGAACAATCTGAATTTTCAGTAAACTCCTGGTCAGAAGAACTAAATTCACATGGAGCGATTCTCTGTCGTGGCTTACTTGCGACATTGAATTGCTCTATTCCGGTATTCCGCAAAACCTGGCATTATCAGCTATCTCGGATATACTGATGAGATTTTCTAAATATTCTGTGGATTTGAGACATTACATTATTGAGGTGGTAGATTTTGTGTTAAAACACAATTATTTTATGTTTGGTAACAATTTTTATTTGCAGCGCACGGGTGCTTCAATGGGAGCAAAGTCATCACCAGCTCCGGCTAACCTTTTCGTTTTTTGGTGGGAAGAGCAGTTTATTTTTTCTGACACCAATCCATTTTCCACATGCCTTGCATGGTATGGGAGGTATGTAGACGATGTGGTCATCATTTGGTCATCCGACCATCTGACCGTTGATGCATTCATGACATATATCGATAATAATCGGTTCAATCTTAACCCCTTAAGGACCCAGCCATTTTAC
Organism: Hyla sarda; assembly: GCF_029499605.1. Classification (NCBI taxonomy): domain Eukaryota; kingdom Metazoa; phylum Chordata; class Amphibia; order Anura; family Hylidae; genus Hyla; species Hyla sarda. The sequence goes on along the minus strand of NC_079190.1, from coordinate 144,016,420 downwards.
ACCTTAGGACCCGGCCATTTTTTGCACATCTGACCACTGTCACTTTAAACATTAACAACTCTGGAATGCTTTTAGTTATCATTCTGATTCCGAGATTGTTTTTTCGTGACATATTCTACTTTAACACAGTGGTAAATTTTTGGCGATACTTGCATCCTTTCTTGGTGAAAAATCCCCAAATTTGATGAAAAATTTTGGAAGACACCAGAGGGCTTCAAAGTTCAGCAGCAATTTTCCAATTTTTCACAAAATTTCAAATCTCACTATTTTTCAGGGACCAGTTCAGGTTTGAAGTGAATTTGAAGGGTCTTCATCTTAGAAATACCCCACAAATGACCCCATTATAAAAACTGCACCCCCCAAAGTATTCAAAATCACATTCAGTTAGCGTTTTAACCCTTTAGGTGTTTCACAGGAATAGCAACAAAGTGAAGGAGAAAATTCCCAATCTTCATTTTTTACACTCACATGTTCTTGTAGACCCAATTTTTGAATTTTTACAAGGGGTAAAAGGAGAAAATGTATACTTATATTTGTAGCCCAATTTCTCTCGAGTAAGCACATACCTCATACGTCTATGTAAAGTGTTCGGCGGGCGCAGTAGAGGGCTCAGAACGAAGGAGCGACAAGGGGATTTTGGAGAGTACGTTTTTCTGAAATGTTTTTTGGGGGGCATATTGCATTTAGGAAGCCCCTATGGTGCCAGAACAGCAAAAACACCCACATGGCATACCATTTTGGAAACTAGACCCCTTGAGGAACATAACAAGGAATCAAGTGAGCCTTAATACCCCACAGGGGTTTCACGACTTTTCCATATGTAAATGTTTTTTATTTTTTTTTCACTAAAATGTGTGTTTCCCCCCAAATTTCACATTTTTGCAAGGGTTAATAGCAGTAAATACTGACCAAAATTTGTAACCCCATCTCTTCTGAGTATGGAGGTACCCCATAAGTTCCCCTGAAGTGCACTACGGGCGAACTACAATGCTCAGAAGAGAAGGAGTAATATTTGGCTTTTTGAGAGCAAATTTTGCTAGGGGGGCATGTCGCATTTAAGAAGCCTCTATGGTGCCAGAACAGCAAAAACACCCATATGGCATTCCATTTTGGAAACTAGACCCCTTGAGGAACATAACAAGGAATTAAGTGAGCCTTAATACCCCACAGGGGTTTCACGACTTTTCCATATGTACATTTTTTTTATTTTTTTTTCACTAAAATGTGTGTTTCCCCCCAAATTTCACATTTTTGCAAGGGTTCATAGCAGTAAATACTGCCCAAAATTTGTAACCCCATCTCTTCTGAGTATGGACGTACCCCATAAGTTCCCCTGAAGTGCACTACGGGCAAACTACAATGCTCAGAAGAGAAGGAGTAATATTTGGCTTTTTGAGAGCAAATTTTGCTAGGGGGGCATGTCGCATTTAGGAAGCCTCTATGGTGCCAGAACAGCAAAAACACCCATATGGCATACCATTTTGGAAACTAGACCCCTTGAGGAACATAACAAGGAATTAAGTGAGCCTTAATACCCCACAGGGGTTTCACGACTTTTCCATATGTACATTTTTTTTATTTTTTTTTCACTAAAATGTGTGTTTCCCCCCAAATTTCACATTTTTGCAAGGGTTCATAGCAGTAAATACTGCCCAAAATTTCTAACCCCATCTCTTCTGAGTATGGACGTACCCCATAAGTTCCCCTGAAGTGCACTACGGGCAAACTACAATGCTCAGAAGAGAAAGAGTAATATTTGGCTTTTTGAGAGCAAATTTTGCTAGGGGGGCATGTCGCATTTAGGAAGCCTCTATGGTGCCAGAACAGCAAAAACACCCACATGACATACCATTTTGGAAACTAGACCCCTTGAGGAACATAACAAGGAATTAAGTGAGCCTTAATACCCCACAGGGGTTTCACGACTTTTCCATATGTACATATTTTTTATTTTTTTTTCACTAAAATGTGTGTTTCCCCCCAAATTTCACATTTTTGCAAGGGTTAATATCAGAAAATACCCCCTAAAATTTGTAACCCCATCTCTTCTGAGTATGGACGTACCCCATAAGTTCCCCTGAAGTGCAATACGGGCAAACTACAATGCTCAGAAGAGAAGGAGTAATATTTGGCTTTTTGAGAGCAAATTTTGCTAGGGGGGCATGTCGCATTTAGGAAGCCTCTATGGTGCCAGAACAGCAAAATAACCCCACATGGCATACCATTTTGGAAACTAGACCCCTTGAGGAATGTAACAAGGAATTAAGTGAGCCTTTATACCCCACAGGGGTTTCACGACTTTTCCATATGTAAAATTTTTTTATTTTTTTTTCACTAAAATGTGTGTTTTCCCCCAAATTTCACATTTTTGCAAGGGTTAATAGCAGAAAATACCCCCCAAAATTTGTAACCCCATCTCTTCTGAGTATGGAGGTACCCCATAAGTGGACGTCAAGTGCACTGCAGGAGCGCCACAATGCTCAGAAGAGAAGGAGTCACATTTGCAAACTTTGCTGAAATGGGGGGGACATGTCGCATTTGGGAAGCCCCTATGGTGCCAGGACAGCAAAAAAAAAAACACATGGCATCACATTTTGGAAACTAGACCCCTTGAGGAACGTAACAAGGGGTAAAGTAAGCCTTAATACCCCACAGGGGTTTCACGACTTTTGCATATGTCAACATTTTTAAGTTTTTTTCACTAAAATGTGGGTTTTCCCCAAAATTTTACATTTTTAAAAGGGTTAATAACAGAAAAGACCCCACACAATTTGTAAATACATTTATTTGGAGTAAGGACATACCTTATTTTTTGATGAATTTGGCATGGCGGGTGCACAGCAGGTCTTGCTTGAGTGGGAGCGCAGTCAGGGACCTTGAGCTTGATATGGAGCCAGGATGTGGGACCCCCCCTCAAAGAGCATTAATGGGGGGGAGCACTGAGCCCTAAAATAGGGGAACATTATGGGGGACAACGGGCCGTAGCTGGGGTAGACAGGTGGGGTACAGAGGCCCGTAAATATGGGGTACAGTGGGCCAGAAAATTATAAATCATTATTTAAAAAAAGGATATATTCCCAGAATGATGACCCAGAGCATAGCCAAAACTAAAAAAAATATGCCCGCCCCAAACCCCATGCTCTGAATCATCATTCTGGGAATGTGATGTGTGTGGCCGTCCCTAATCTGTTGCCTCAAATGTGCACCCGCTCAGGTAGAGAGAGAGCGCTGCGCATTTCAGGCAACATTAAAAGTCCTGGATGATAGTGACTCAGTGACCCATGACCCATTTCTGAAAAAAACACCCCCAGAGGTCTTATCAGGTTTTTTTTTTCTCAGGTTTTTTGGGGCAATTTAGTGATTTATGGGGGTTAAATTTTGGAATGTACTCTGGACTTGGTACATTGGTAACCCTTATCCAGCAATGGGTGCAAAAGGTCCCAAACGAGTTTCCCGCTAACACCCAGAGTGGGGGAACAATCTGGGGGTTCAATACGGGAATCTCGTCCCTCATATACTCTAAACCTGCAAGTGTACCCGGAGGTACTCTCGCAGAGTTTATAGAGCTTCACGCCATACCGCGCCCGCTTCGAGGGAATATACTGGCGGAAGATGAGTCTCCCCTTAAAACTGATGAGAGACTCATCTACCGAGAGGTCCCTGAGCAGTACGTAGGCCTCCAAAAATTTGGCCCCAAAGTGATCGATGACCGGCCTCACTTTGTAAAGCCGGTCATGAGCGGGATCACCTTGGGGCGAACATGCCTCATTATCTGCATAATGCAGGCATTTCCGAATCGCCTCGTACCGCTTCCGTGTCATCGCCATACTGTAAAGCGGGGTCTGGTATAGGACGTCCCCGCTCCAGTAATGACGAGCACTTGGTTTGTGGGCAATGAACTGCTGGGTGTACAAGTTCGTTTGCTCCACCATTAGATTGACCAGGCTGTCACTGAAAAAAAACTTAAAAAAGTCTAGATCAGTGAAGCCAGCCGAGTCAATCCGGATTCCTGAGTCGCCAACAAACTCAGGAATCTGTGGCTGATAATCCTCTGGGGGGCTCCAGACAGCGTCATCGGAAGGGGGCTCCGATACACTTGTCTGGGGGGCCGGACTCCTATTACGAGCGGCATTGCCACTCGTACTAGTGTCAGCCACTGGGTCACTCTCATGGGGGGTGCGTGGCCTCGCCTGGCGGCGTCTCCGCCGCCATGCAGGGGGCTCATCATCACTACTAGATGATGAGGAGGGCGATGAAGAACACAAAAAAGTTGGATCTTCATCGTCCTCACTGGCAGATAACTTTATATAATAACGGTGTGTGATTTACAACCACACACCGTTATTAGAAACAAAAAAAAAGCTGCAGCCAAAAAAAAAAGGGGTGGCAAATGCGGCTCCCTGAACCCCTAATAGGACCCGGGGTAAGGGATCAGACCCTAATAGGACCCTGGGGGACCTATTAGGGGGTCAGGGGGGATTTTTTTTTAATAAAAAAAAAAAGCTGCCGCCAAAAAAAAAAACGGATGGCGCACGCAGCTACCTGAACCCCTAATAGGGCCCGGGGTCAGGGATCAGACCCTAATAGGACCCTTGGGGACCTATTAGGGGGTCAGGGGGGGGGGGTTACTTTTTTTTTTCTTTTTTTTTACTTTTAATAATTTTTATTGACACTTTTTTCACCTACCTGTCCCTGCAAGAGACTATCCCTATTCTAACGGCTCCAGAGGGGGCTCCGGAGCTCTGAGGGGGATCCACGGTCCTCTCTGCGCTGCTGTACCCGCTGACTGAACGCAGCGAGCGGGTACAGCGGCGGGAAGGACCGTTAACCCCTCCTCTGCCGCGCTACTATTGGCCAGACGATCGCTGGCCAATAGTAGCGTTGCTGGGGCGGTGACAGTATTGTCAACGCTCCCCAGCAATGGCAGGTGATTGGTGGTGTATGGTACACCCCTGATCACCCTGTATTTCGCGGTCATCGGGTCACAAGTGACCCGAATGACCCGAATCGCCGAAGATCGCTTGCGTGAATTTGGAAGCGATCTCCGGCGATCGCCGACATCCGGGGGTCCCTGGACCCCCCTCGGCATATGCACGGCAAGCCTGCTGAAAGATTTCAGCCGGCCAGCCGTTCCGATCTCTGCCCGGGGCGCGGCAGAGACCGGAGAAACACCAGGACGTACTAGTACGTCCTGGGTCCTTAAAGCCCAGGGTGCCAGGACGTTCTAGTACGTCCTGGGTCCTTAAGGGGTTAAAGGGGTATTCCAGGCAAAAACTTTTTTATATATATATCAACTGGCTCCAGAAAGTTAAACAGATTTGTAAATTACTTCTATTAAAAAATCTTAACCCTTTCAGTACTTATGAGCTTCTGAAGTTAAGGTTGTTATTTTCTGTCTAAGTGCTCTCTGATGACACCTGTCTCGGGAAACGCCCAGTTTAGAAGAGGTTTGCTATGGGGATTTGCTTCTAAACTGGGCGTTGCCCGAGACAGGTGTCATCAAAGAGGACTTAGACAGAAAAAAACAACATTAACTTCAGAAGGTCATAAGTACTGAAAGGATTAAGATTTTTTAATAGAAGTAATTTACAAATCTGTTTAACTTTCTGGAGCCAGTTGATATATAAAAAAAAGTTTTGGCCTGGAATACCCCTTTAAGTCCCAGGATGCCCTTGATCCTAGTGGGGTTAAAAGGTCAAAAGATTAAAATATATAAACTAAGAAGACACTGTGAAGTACGGGGATATACTCGACAGGCCTGGAGAAATATTTTTCTAAAATATGTTTTTATGTACATGATGTATTTCTAGGTGTATATATATATATATATATATATATATATATATATGTCAAAGAAGAAAGCAGCACTCCTAAAGCGTGAGTAGGTGCCTCCAGCTAGGATCCGGGTCCAGGATCCTGCATACGTAGTTCCAAGGAAAATGCTGTGGCACTCAAGGTATGGTGAAAAAATGAAAACTATTTATTCATCCCAAATGTGCAAAGAGCGACGTTTCGATGGTCTCACACCATCATTATCAAGTGGCTTGATGATGATGGTGTGAGACCATTGAAACGTTGCTCTTTGCACATTTGGGATGAATAAATAGTTTTCACTTTTTCACCATACCTTGAGGGCCACAGCATTTTCCTTGGAACTACGTATGCAGAAACCTGGACACGGACCCTAGCTGGAGGCACCTACTCACGCTTGTAAATATATATATATATATATATGTATATATATATATATATATATATATATATATATTTATATATACACACAAATCAAAAAATATGTTGCAGTCTCTTGTACCTTTTTTATTGGACTAACAGAATTTTGTAGAGACAAGCTTTCAGGATTCCTCCCTTTATCAAGTCCAATAGTCAAGGACTAATGATCAAAGGACTTTATAAATTATCAGGGAGGAATCCCAAAAGTTTGTCTCTACAAAATTCTGTTAGTCCAATAAAAAAGGTATTACAATCTGCATCACTGGACTAATACGGCTACTCACATTTACTATACAGATATACACATACCTGAAGATGGTTTAGAACCCTGTGATGTCACACATGCTTGTGATGATGTCACCGTAAGCTGTACAAGGAGGTGCGTGCCGGCTGCAGTCTCTTCAGTGTGTTTTGCATTCCCAACCTGTGGTGCAAAGTGTTTGTTAGAGAGTTTCTATTTGCGATAGAGAATTCAAGATTTTGACCGTTCCTTGTCTGAAGAGAGAACCACAAGGTAAGTCTCAGCCTCTTCTATTCATACAAAAACAGGGCTTTTTGTTTGACAGTCTTTTTTTTTATTGCTGTTGTTTTTTTTTTTTTAGCAAAACAAAAAAAAACAAGAAATTAATTTCCAAAAGAAATAACAAAAGTTATATTTCTCATAGCATTGTGACAATACTTGGCTTAGGCATTAAACATAATAAAACACACAGATAGTATCATGACCAGAGATTTTTCTTGCAAAACTGCTAAAATGCAATTATGCCCAAAAAAGCCCCCAAGAAAAAGAGTCCTAATTCATAAAGTTCTAAAAGATATAAGTCTATGAGAAAGATTTGGTGGTGTAGTAAAAGAATAACAGAAAGATTAGGGCAGAAATATAATATTATATAATAGAATTCTGTGTGTACTAACAATAGAAATACTCCGGGTACTCCGAAAGGGAAAATTTTCAAATCAACTAGTGGCAGAAAGTCATATAGGGGACGGATAGATCCCAATGAGGTGGGGTAGGTTCATTATTTGTAAATGTATATAGCAGGATAGCCCAATTGTATCTACAGTATGAAGTTCACATGGCCCAGTGACCATACAGCCAAGCCCTTATAATCCGCCATTACTGGGACAGATTAAGGGTTATCAGATATTACTATGACCGGAGAGGTTCAGGTTTATCAGATATTACTAGGACTGGACAGGTTCAGGGTTATCAGATATTACTAGGACCGGACAGGTTCAGGGTTATAAGGTATTACTAGGACCGGACAGGTTCAGGGTTATCAGATATTACTAGGACCGGACAGGTTCAGGGTTATCAGATATTACTAGGACCGGACAGGTTCAGGGTTATCAGATATTACTAGGACCGGACAGGTTCAGGGTTATCAGATATTACTAGGACCGGACAGGATCAGGGTTGTCAGATATTACTAGGACCGGACAGGTTCAGGGTTATCAGATATTAATAGGACCGGACAGGTTCAGGGTTATCAGATATTACTAGGACCGGACAGGTTCAGGGTTATCAGATATTACTAGGACCGGACAGGTTCAGGGTTATCAGATATTACTAGGACCGGACAGGTTCAGGGTTATCAGATATTACTAGGACCGGACAGGTTCAGGGTTATCAGATATTACTAGGATCGGACAGAATCAGGGTTGTCAGATATTACTAGGACCGGACAGGTTCAGGGTTATCAGATATTACTAGGACCGGACAGGTTCAGGGTTATCAGATATTACTAGGACCGGACAGGTTCAGGGTTATCAGATATTACTAGGACCGGACAGGTTCAGGGTTATCAGATATTACTAGGACCGGACAGGTTCAGGGTTATCAGATATTACTAGGACCGGACAGGTTCAGGGTTATCAGATATTACTAGGACCGGACAGGTTCAGGGTTATCAGATATTACTAGGACCGGACAGAATCAGGGTTGTCAGATATTACTAGGACCGGACAGAATCAGGGCTATCAGATATTACTAGGACCGGACAGGTTCAGGGTTATCAGATATTACTAGGACCGGACAGGTTCAGGGTTATCAGATATTACTAGGACCGGACAGAATCAGGGTTATCAGATATTACTATGACCGGAGAGGTTCAGGTTTATCAGATATTACTAGGACTGGGCAGGTTCAGGGTTATCAGATATTACTAGGACCGGACAGGTTCAGGGTTATAAGGTATTACTAGGACCGGACAGGTTCAGGGTTATCAGATATTACTAGGACCGGAGAGGTTCAGGGTTATCAGGTATTACTAGGACCGGAAAGGTTCAGGGTTATCAGATATTACTAGGACCGGACAGGTTCAGGGTTATCAGATATTACTAGGACCGGACAGGTTCAGGGTTATCAGATATTACTAGGACCGGACAGGTTCAGGGTTATCAGATATTACTAGGACCGGACAGGTTCAGGGTTATCAGATATTACTAGGACCGGACAGGTTCAGGGTTATCAGATATTACTAGGACCGGACAGGTTCAGGGTTATCAGATATTACTAGGACCGGACAGAATCAGGGTTGTCAGATATTACTAGGACCGGACAGGTTCAGGGTTATCAGATATTAATAGGACCGGACAGGTTTAGGGTTATCAGATATTAATAGGACCGGACAGGTTCAGGGTTATCAGATATTACTAGGACCGGACAGGTTCAGGGTTATCAGATATTACTAGGACCGGACAGGTTCAGGGTTATCAGATATTACTAGGACCGGACAGGTTCAGGGTTGTCAGATATTACTAGGACCGGACAGGTTCAGGGTTATCAGATATTACTAGGACCGGACAGAATCAGGGTTGTCAGATATTACTAGGACCGGACAGGTTCAGGGTTATCAGATATTACTAGGACCGGACAGGTTCAGGGTTATCAGATATTACTAGGACCGGACAGGTTCAGGGTTATCAGATATTACTAGGACCGGACAGGTTCAGGGTTATCAGATATTAATAGGACCGGACAGGTTCAGGGTTATCAGATATTACTAGGACCGGACAGGTTCAGGGTTATCAGATATTACTAGGACCGGACAGGTTCTGGGTTATCAGATATTACTAGGACCGGACAGGTTCAGGGTTATCAGATATTACTAGGACCGGACAGGTTCAGGATTATCAGATATTACTAGGACCGGACAGAATCAGGGTTGTCAGATATTACTAGGACCGGACAGGTTCAGGGTTATCAGATATTACTAGGACCGTACAGGTTCAGGGTTGTCAGATATTACTAGGACCGGACAGGTTTAGGGTTATCAGATATTACTAGGACCGGACAGGTTCAGGGTTATCAGATATTACTAGGACCGGACAGGTTCAGGGTTATCAGATATTACTAGGACCGGACAGGTTCAGGGTTATCAGATATTACTAGGACCGGACAGGTTCAGGGTTATCAGATATTACTAGGACCGGACAGGTTCAGGGTTATCAGATATTACTAGGACCGGACAGGTTTAGGGTTATCAGATATTACTAGGACTGGACAGGTTCAGGGTTATCAGATATTACTAGGACCGGACAGGTTCAGGGTTATCAGATAATACTAGGACCGGACAAGTTATGGGTTATCAGACATTGGTAACCTCAGGGAAGATGTCTCCATATAAAACACTTATAGAGAAGCGACTTCTTCTGAGGCTGCGATGGTCTTAGTGTTATCTTGTGGTTCTGTGCTGGACATTTCTGCTCTGTATAAAGGATCTATTGTATAATGACAGGAATGATGACATGTTGTCTAATGTGTTCACTTATCTCTCTCTCTCTAGTGTTTTCAGGCTCTGACCTGTGACCATGGCCTCTCCACAAGACCCATTGCTGAAGGAGGAGGAAGAAGCAATGGAGGACCATAGTGATATGGATGTAGAAAAGGGCGATATCCCTGAGAGGCAGAACCTGCCATCTCTAAGCGTGATGTCCACCGCACGTTCCATCATCACCGTAGTGATCCTCGCCTTTGTTAATTTGCTCATCAATGCAAATCGCTCCAGCGTGGCGGGGGTGCTGCCTTATATCCAGAAAGCATATAACACCAATGCTAGTCTGTCCGGCTTATTGAATACATTGTTCATTGGAAGCTACGTGCTGGTCGCACCAATTGCCGGATATTTGGGCGACCACTGTAATAAGAAATATACTGTTTGCGCAGGAGTCATCGTTTGGCTGAGCATGACACTTACCCTGTCATTCATCCCTGACGGGTACTTCCTGCTCTTCCTGCTGACGAGTGGACTGGTTGGAGCCGGAGAGGCGACTTTCTGCACCATCGCCCCCTCCATCATTGCAGACGTTTTTACAAGTGACCAGCGGACCCGCATGCTGAACGTGTTTTACTCCGTCATACCTGTAGGCTGCGGACTAGGATACATCATCGGGCCCAAAGTGACTGATGCAGCAAGGGGCGATTGGCACTGGGCATTTCGGGTCACCCCTGGCCTGGGCCTCATAGCTGTGGCTTTGATGATTTTGGTCACAAAGGAGCTTCCAAGAGCGACTACATACGGGAAGAAGAACAACAAATCCCAGAAGTTTTCCAAATGGGCGACAGATCTGAAAAAACTATTTAAAAATCGAAGCTTCATGTTAACCACCATGGGATCGACGGCTGTATCCTTCATAGTGGGAGCCATAGGTGTATGGGGTCCGTCATACCTGACCCACGAACGAACACTCCTACAAGAGAAGGACCCTTGCCATGCTGAACCATGTGACTATCACGACATCCTAATATTTGGTGTGGTTACAGTCGTTTCCGGCATTCTGGGAGTTGTAGCAGGGACGGAGATAAGTAAAAGATATCGCAAATCCAACCCACGGGCGGACCCGCTTGTGTGTGGATGCGCGATGATGCTCTCCGCCCCTTTTCTTCTGTTGGCATTGACTTTTGGCAACATCAGCCTCGTTGCCACCAACATCTTCATCTTCATCGGAGAGACGCTTCTGTCAGTAAATTTCACCCTCATATCTGACATTATACTAAAAGTAGTAACTCCGTGGAGGAGATCTTCAGCCCTGGCCGTGCAGATGACAATCTATCACCTCCTAGGTGACGCCGGCAGCCCGTACCTCATCGGCCTGATATCTGACACCTACGAACGAGGATATGCCAAATCCCCTCTTCTGAAATACCGCAGCCTGGAGTATGCCCTCATGACCTGCACCATAATGGCAGTCATCGGAGGGGCCTTCTTCATGGCCACGGCCCTATATATAGAGAGGGACGAAAAAGAAGCAATGATGGAATCAGAACCTCTGTCATCCTCCTCCTCCTCACTGCTTCCTGCCGATGAGGACCGCGCTTCAGACTGAGCAAAAGTCATTGCTTACCTTTATCTCGTTTACTTCATTAAAAAAAAATTAAGAAAAAAATAACTGCATTTGTTCTATGTTCCACTTTACCCCTTATTCTCTACCCAGGGGCGGACACAGACAGCAGAGGGCCCTTGTGCAAAGAATGTGCCTGTGCCCCCACAAAACATCAATTGTTCAGCACCCCCCCTCCATGTGTCACTTACTCAGCTGGACCCCCATATGTCACTTGCTGTATAAGTTTCTAATTATTTATTAAGGCCTCCCATATGCCTCAGCTCATTCAAGCCCCCCACATTAGGTAGCATAGATTCCCAACATTAGGTAGCATAGATTCCCCACATTAGGTAGCATAGTTTCCTCACATTAGGTAGCATAGTTTCCCCACATTAGGTAGCATAGATTCCCTACATTAGGTAGCAGTTTCCCCACATTAGGTAGCATAGTTTGCCCACATTAGGTAGCATAGTTTGCCCACAATAGGTAGCACAGATTCCCCACATTAGGTAACATAGTTTCCCCACATTAGGTAGCATAGTTTGCCCACATTAGGTAGCACAGATTCCCCACATTAGGTAACATAGTTTCCCCACATTAGGTAGCATAGTTTCCCCACATTAGGTAGCACAGATTCCCCACATCAGGTAAAATAGTTTCCCCACATTAGGTAACATAGTTTCCCCACATTAGGTAGCATAGTTTGCCCACATTATGTAGCACAGATTCCCCACATTAGGTAACAGTTTCCCCACATTAGGTAGCATAGTTTCCCCACATTAGGTAGCACAGATTCCCCACATTAGGTAACATAGTTTCCCCACATTAGGTAGCATAGATTCCTCACATTAGGTAGCCATAGCCCCCCCAAACACACAGACAGACACAGACATACACAGAGACACACTTACCTGCCCTGCACAGCGCTTCTCCGCTCCAGCAGCGGCCTGACGAGTGACGTCACTGACGTCCTCCTGAGCGGGTCTGCAGAAGTACGTCACTTGTGCGACGTCCCTCGTCAGACCCCGGTCGGCCGGAGGCAGACTCACTGTCTAAAGTGCCCGCTGCACTATTATACCCCGCAGCTGCTTTAGAACAGTGAGCAGCGGCGGCACCAACCCTACCATGAACCTACTAGGCACAAAAAAAAGGGGGCAGCAAAATGCCGCCCCTGAAAAGTGCCACCTGGGACTTATGGTCCCACCGGGTCCCATGGTAGGGCCGACCCGAGGCGGCTCTAGACTTTGTGAGGCCTTAGGTGAAACTTGAACATGAGGCCCTACTTTATTTTCTGCTGAAATTACATGGTGGTCCGGCTGTGAGATGGTTATACTGTGACATCACTGTGTATTATTCCTGTACTGTGACATCACTGTGTATTATCTCTGTACTGTGCCATCACTCTGTGTATTTTCCCTGTAATGTGACATCACTGTGTATTAACTCTGTACTGTGCCATCACTGTGCATTATCCCTGTACTGTGACGTCACTGTGTATTATCTCTGTACTGTGCCATCACTCTGTGTATTATCCCTGTACTGTGACATCACTGTGTGTATTATCCCTGTACTGTGACATTACTGTGTATTATCCCTGTACTGTGACATCACTGTGTGTATTATCTCTGTACTGTGACATCACTGTGTATTATCTCTGTACTGTGCCATCACTCTGTGTATTATCCCTGTACTGTGACATCACTGTGTATTATCCCTGTACTGAGACATCACTGTGTGTATTATCCCTGTACTGTGACATCACTGTGTATTATCTCTGTACTGTGCCATCACTCTGTGTATTATCCCTGTAATGTGACATCACTGTGTATTATCTCTGTACTGTGACATCACTGTGTATTGTCCCTGTACTGTGACATCACTGTGTGTATTATCCCTGTAATGTGACATCACTGTGTATTATCCCTGCACTGTGACATCACTCTGTATATTATCCCTGTACTGTGACATCACTCTGTATATTATCCCTGTACTGTGACATTACTGTGTGTATTATCCCTGTACTGTGACATCACTGTGTATTATCCCTGTACTGTGACATCACTTTGTATTATCTCTGTACTGTGACATCACTGTGTCTTATCCCTGTACTGTGACATCACTCTGTATATTATCCCTGTACTGTGACATCACTCTGTATATTATCCCTGTACTGTGACATCACTCTGTATATTATCCCTGTACTGTGACATCACTGTGTATCATTCCTGTACTGTGACATCACTGTGAATTATTCCTGTACTGTGACATCACTGTGTATTATTCCTGTACTGTGACATCACTGTGTATTATCCCTGTACTGTGACGTCACTGTGTATTATACCTGTACTATGACGTCACTGTGTATTATCCCTGTACTATGACATCACTGTGTATATTATCCCTCCCTGTACTGTGACATCACTGTGTGTATTATCTCTGTACTGTGACATCACTGTGTATTATCCCTGTACTCTGACATTGCTGTGTGTATTATCTCTGTACTGTGACATCACTGTGTATTATCCCTGTACTGTGACATCACTGTGTGTGTTATCTCTGTATTGTGACATCACTGTGTGTATTATCTCTGTACTGTGACATCACTGTGTATTATCCCTGTACTGTGACATCACTGTGTATTATCCCTGTACTGTGACATCACTGTGTATTATCCCTGTACTGTGACATCACTGTGTATTATCCCAGTACTGTGACATCACTGTGTATTATGCCTTTACTGTGACATCACTGTGTATTATCCCTGTACTGTGACATCACTGTGTATATTATCCCTGTACTGTGACATCACTGTGTATATTATCCCTGTACTGTGACATCACTGTGTGTATTATCCCTGTACTGTGACATCACTGTGTATATTATCCCTGTACTGTGACATCACTGTGTGTATTATCCCTGTACTGTGACATCACTGTGTATATTATCCCTGTACTGTGACATCACTGTGTGTATTATCCCTGTACTATGACCTCACTGTGTGTATTATCCCTGTACTGTGACATCACTGTGTGTATTATCTCTGTACTGTGACATCACTGTGTGTATTATCCCTGTAATGTGACATCACTGTGTATTATCCCTGTACTGTGACATCATTCTGTTTATTATACCTGTACTGTGACATCACTCTGTATATTATCCCTGTACTGTGACATCCCTGTGTATTATTCCAGTACTGTGACATCACTGTGTATTATTCCTGTACTGTAACATCACTGTGTATTATTCCTGTACTGTGATATCACTGTGTATTATCCCTGTACTGTGACATCACTGTGTATTATCCCTGTACTGTGACGTCACTGTGTATTATCCCTGTACTGTGACATCACTGTGTATTATCTCTGTACTGTGACATCACTGTGTATTATCCCTGTACTGTGACATCACTGTGTGTATTATCTCTGTACTGTGACATCACTGTGTGTATTATCTCTGTACTGTGACATCACTGTGTATTATCCCTGTACTGTGACATCACTGTGTATATTATCCCTGTACTGTGACATCACTGTGTATATTATCCCTGTACTGTGACATCACTGTGTATATTATCTCTGAACTATAACATCACTGTGTGTTATCTCTATACTGCAACATCACTGTTGATACTTACACTGCACTGTGACATCACTGTATATATTAAGCCTGTATACCCTAATGCCACTG
Source organism: Hyla sarda (assembly GCF_029499605.1). Lineage (NCBI taxonomy): Eukaryota > Metazoa > Chordata > Amphibia > Anura > Hylidae > Hyla > Hyla sarda. The sequence goes on along the minus strand of NC_079190.1, from coordinate 144,001,174 downwards.
TACATATTTACCTTGCACTGCGAGTGACAATACAGGGTAAATATGCACAGTGACATCACAGTTCAGAGTTAATATAAACAGTAATGTCTCTGTACAGGGACAATAAACAGTTTTGCCACTACAGGGTTAATAAACGCAGTGTTGTCACAGTAGAGGGTAACTATACAGTGATGTCATTGTACCGGGAAAATATACACAGTGAAGTCAGCATTCAAGAATAATAAACTGTGATGTCACTACAGGGTTGTTATACACAGTGACATCAAATTACAGGATGAAGCACAGTGATGTCAGTTTATTATGAAGCACAGTGATGTCACAGTTTATTATGAAGCACAGTGATGTCACAGTTTATTATGAAGCACAGTGATGTCACAGTTTATTATGAAGCACAGTGATGTCACAGTTTATTATGAAGCACAGTGATGTCACAGTTTATTATGAAGCACAGTGATGTCACAGTTTATTATGAAGCACAGTGATGTCAGTTTATTATGAAGCACAGTGATGTTACAGTTTATTATGAAGCACAGTGATGTCCCAGTTTATTATGAAGCAGAGTGATGTCACAGTTTATTATGAAGCAGAGTGATGTCACAGTTTATTATGAAGCACAGTGATGTCACAGTTTATTATGGAGCACAGTGATGTCACAGTTTGTTATGGAGCACAGTGATGTCACAGTTTATTATGAAGCACAGTGATGTCACACTTTATTATGAAGCACAGTGATGTCACAGTTTATTATGAAGCACAGTGATGTCACAGTTTATTATGAAGCACAGTGATGTCACAGTTTATTATGAAGCACAGTGATGTCACAGTTTATTATGAAGCACAGTGATGTCACAGTTTATTATGAACACAGTGATGTCACAGTTAATTATGAAGCACAGTGATGTCACAGTTTATTGTGAAGCACAGTGATGTCACAGAGACTACAGAATGTACAACTGTACGTATGATGAAGATGGTGGGATGCTATCGAAACGTCACACATACATGGGGGAATAAAACACTTTGTTTTTGCACCTTATCTGGGAGTGCCGCTGGATCTTTAGTTTTGTAGATAGATAGATAGATGATAGATAGATAGATAGATAGATAGATAGATAATAGATATGAGATAGATAGATAGATTGATAGATATGAGATAGATAGATAGATCAGTGTATCCCAACCAGGGGGCCTCTAGCTATTCCAAAATGACAACTCCCAGCATGTCTTTGGCTTTATGAGTAAACTGGGAGTTGTAGTTTTGCAACAGCTGGAGGCCCCCTGGTTGGGAAACACTGATCTATCTATCAATCATCTATCTATCCATCTATCTCCTATCTATCTATCTATCTATCTATATCATATCTATCTATCATCTATCTATCTATATCATATCTATCTATCTATCATCTATCTATCATCTATTAATCTATCTTTCTATCTATCTCATATCTATCTATATATCTATATATCATCTATCTATCTCTCATATCTATCTATCTTTCATCTATCTCTCATCTATCTGAGATAGATATGAGATAGATAGATAAATAGAAAGATAGATACATAAATAGATGGATATAGATGGATGGATAGATATGATATAGATAGATATGATATAGATCGATAGATATGAGATAGATAGATAGATAGATAAGATATAGATAGATATAGATAGATAGATATCAGATAGATAGATATGAGATAGATAGATAGATAGGAGATAGATGGATAGATAGATAAATAAAATAAACTCCAGAAGAGCAGCACAACAAAATTAAGAAAACCAATTCAATGGTGCACGCTGGGTGTGGACCTTGGTGAGAGGTTCACTTGTACTAGAAAAAAGCAAGAGACCAGCAGCACACGGAAAAATGAGTGCAAAAAAGGTGGAGATTTATTGCATTATCCCAGTGTACAAAAGAAGCGACGTTTCAGCGACCTCTCGTCGCCGTTCTCAAGGAGCTTGAGAACGGCACGAGAGGTCGCTGAAACGTCGCTTCTTTTGTACACTGGGATAATGCAATAAATCTCCACCTTTTTTGCACTCATTTTTTCTGTGTGCTGCTGGTCACTTGCTTTTTTTTTTTTTTTTGGATAGATAGATAGATAGATAATAGATAGATGATTGATATAGATCAGTGTTTCCCAACTAGGGGGGCCTCCAGCTGTTGCAAAACTACAACTCCCAGTATGCTCATAAAGCCAAAGGAATGCTGGGAGTTGTAGTTTTGCAACAGCTGGAGGTCCCCTGGTTGGGAAACTGATCTATCTATCAATATCATATAAATGTATCTATATCATATCCATCTATCTATATCATATCTATCTATCTATCTATCTATCTATCTATCTATCTGTCTATATCATATCTATCTATCATCTATCTATCTATATCATATCTATGTATCTATCATCTATCTATCGATCTGTCTATCATCTATCGATCTGTCTATAGATCTATTTATGTATCTTTCTATATATCATCTCTCTATCTATATATCATCTATTTATCTTTCTATCTATCTCATATATATATATATATATATATATATATATATATATATATATATATATATATACTGTGGCAGTGTGGCAAGGAAAGGGTGTATTTCCCTTGCTATCTCTGCAGAATGCTCCACCTGTGGCCTGATTAATGAGGTATCAGGAAGGGAAAGTGTGTGTTTTTAAAAGGAAAATAAACAGAATAGTTGGGGCTCTCCCTGGGTAACAGCACATCGCTGTAGGGGGAGACACACGGACCCTGTTGAGGAAACACACAGCGAACTGTGAGCGGTCCAAGAAGTGAAGAAGTGGTGTGAACTGTGAGTAACAGGTTGCAGGGGCACATGTTTTATGCTGGCTGAGGGTACCTCACCAGATAGTAGTCAGGGCATGCTGATATGTGTAGTCAGTGACCAGACGGTCTGGGACTTTGGTTTGTTCCTGAGTTATGTTTTGTTTTACCTGCAACCTGTCTAAATAAAGCTGGCAAGGTGCCAGGCGTACATGAATAACCGTTGTCTGTGGGTTTATTGAGTGGAAATGTGTCCCGTGGCAGTGTCCAGGACGATCCCGGAGCTAATCCCCAAGGAGGAATCCTTACAATATATAAAAAAAAATATATATAATATATATATATATATATATATATATATATATCTCCTTCTTTGAGGATATATATATATATATATATATATATATATATATATATATATATAATTTTTTTATTTTTTTTATGTATCTCTTATATCTATCTATCTCTCATCTATCTGAGTTGGATAGATAGATAGATATGAGGATAGATAGATATGAGGATAGATCGATAGATGGATGGATAGATATGAGATAGATAGATCAGTGTTTCCCAACCTGAGGGCCTCCAGCTGTTGCAAAACTACAACTCCCAGTATGCTCATAAAGCCAAAGGAATGCTGGGAGTTGTAGTTTTGCAACAGCTGGAGGCCCCCTGGTTGGGAAACACTGAACTACCTCCCACTGTCTCCTACAACTTTCCCCCTCTCCTCCAAGCAAGTTACTTACTTTAAAAGGGCAGCATCAGCAGTGGGCAGTGGGCAGGTAAGTCTTCCATACTGGTGGTGTCCGGGCCTGTATACACACAGCGGGCCTGCTCCACAAGGTCCAGCAGCAGCATACAGGGGAGTGAGAGAGGGGGAGGAGCTTCCTGTCTGCTCTTCCCAGTCTGCATAGCGCGGCCCCTGCGTGGTGACAGGGCTGCAGGCTGAAGATTTATTTTTAAAAAGGATGCCGGAGTAGATGGCTCAGGGGGGTGGGGGGTGCAGCGGGGGCTCGGGCCCCTTACTGGTGGCCATGAGAGCTGCTAGTGACCTACTGCTGCTAGGGGGGGCACAAGGGGGGGGGGGGAATCATGATGTAGGGGGGGCCGTGCCCCCCCCCCCCCCAGAGACGCCACTGGCTGCAGGGGTGGTTGAACGCAGCGTCCATCCGGGTGCTGTCAAACTTGCTGTGGTCGGGGAGTATGCGGTGGTCTGTGGCCTAATGCTCGCCTCTGGGGCCGGACCTGGAGAGGGCAGCGGGCCCCCTCTCACGCTGGGCCCCTGTGCAGCTGAACCGGCTGCACAGGCGATATGTCCGCCCCTGCTGTACACATTCCATACATAGATTTGCACATTGCACATTTAAATCCACAGTACTAACACACACACATACAGTGTATATATATATATATATATATATATATATATATATATATATATATATATATTTAGAGGGCTTGAGTCCTGTAGGAATGCACAGGAACGGCATTCCTTTGCTTTTTCCAGAGGGGGAACGCTGTCCCTGTTACATTACTCATGCAGGACCGACCTCTAAATATTTCTTACCCTCCCACCGTCTCCTCCCCTGGCCCGGGCTGCTAGATGCTAGAGATGTAGGACCTGTGATGATGTCACCATCACATGTTGAGGGTGGAACTTAGCTGTGGAGGAGAGGAGAGATCGTGACTGAAGGACCTGTGTGATGCTGTGGAGGTGGTGGGGCTGAGCTGGAGGTGCCCATTTGCCCCTAGTCCTTGACAAAGCCACTGATGTGGTAAAACATTGGTTGGGTAATTGTTGCCAGTGATTTTAAAATTCCACCAACACTCCAATAATCAGATTTGTAGTGAGTGGACTGCAGCCACAACGCCTTGAGTGAGTACCCAAAATATGTAGCAAGCATAGATCTTGCACCGATAGACAGTAACTGAGAGTGAATTGGTGGAAATGTTTTTATTCAGAAATGAGACAATAAAAGTTAAGTATTATTATTTTGGTGGATGGTAAATTCAGGATTTAGTGGTCACGCTAGTGACCAATTGTAAATATGAGCTGGAGGAGAGGTCACATGTCACTCCAGTAAGGTAATTACATGGTAGGAGATTTGTTACAGTATGTCACCATAGTAGTAGGGTAATTACATGAGGAGGTTTGTTACAGTTTGTCACCCCATGTCAGGATTCGGCAGGCTGGAGGTGGATCCTCTGTGTCAGAGAGGGATTGGCGTGGACCGTGTTGGTGGACCGGTTCTAAGTTGCTACTGGTTTTCACCAGAGCCCGCCGCAAAGCGGAATGGTCTTGCAGCGGCGGTAGCAACCAGGTCATATCCACCGGCAACGGCTCAACCTCTCTGACTGCTGAGATAGGCGCGGTACAAGGGATTAGACAAGAGCAAGGTCGGACGTAGCAGAAGGTCAGGGCAGGCAGCAAGGATCGTAGTCAGGGGCAACGGCAAGAGGTCTGGAACACTGGCTTGGGATACACAAGGAACGCTTTCACTGGCACAATGGCAACAAGATCCGGCAAGGAAGTGAAGGGGAAGTGAGGTAATATAGGGAAGTGCACAGGTGAACACACTAATTAAAACCATACCGCCAATCAGTGGCGCACTGGCCCTTTAAATCGCAAGGAGCCGGCGCACGCGGGCGCCCTAGGGAGCAGGGCCGCGCTTGCCGGGACAGCACAGACGGGGAATGGGAGTCTGGTAAGCGGGTCGGGATGCGCACCGTGAGCGGACGCGTCCCGCATCGCGAATCGCATCCCGGCTGGGGACATTATCGCAGTGCACCCGGTCAGCGGGTCTGACCAGGGCGCTGCGAACAGGAGAACGCTGCGAGCGCTCCGGGGAAGAGCGGGGACCCGGAGCGCTCGGCGTAACACCCCAGTATTAAGGATATTACACGAGGAGGAGGTTTGTTACAGTGTGTCACCCAAGTAGTAAGGATATTACACGAGGAGGAGGATTGTTACAGCTTGTCACCCCAGTAGTAATGAGATTACATGAAGAGGTTTGTTACAGTGTGTCACCCCAGTAGTATGGTAATTACATGAGAAGGAGGTTTGTTACAGTGTGTCACCCCAGTAGCAAGGAGATTACATGAGGAGGAGGTTTGTTACAGTGTGTCACCCCAGTAGCAAGGAGATTACATGAGGAGGAGGTTAAAAAAGTTATAAGGGTCAGAACACAATTAAAAAAAAAACACTTTCCTTTTTTTAAAAGCAGCACAATAATAGAAAAGCATGTAGGTATGGGTACCATTTTAATCATATTGGCCCACAGAATATAGATGGCATACAATTTTTACCATAAAGTGCTCTCCAAATAAACAACCCCCCCCCAAAAAAAAAAAAAAGTTGATAAATTGCGTTTTTCTTTTCAATTTCCTTCACAAATTATATATTTTTTGGTTGCGCCATACACTTTATAGTAAAATGAGTGATGTCATAACAAAGTACAATTGGTCGTGCAAAAACAAGCCACTTATTTGTCTGTGGATGGCAAAATTAGTTATAGTTCTTAGAAAGCGAGGAGGAAAAAATAATAAAGGCAAAAAAAGTAAACTTTCTGTGTCTTCAAGGCCAAAATGGGCTGTGTCCTTAATTATATGGTGGGTTTGTTACAGTTTGTTATCAGAAAGGTAACTTGTTAGAGTGTGTATTCTTGAGTGAAAGTCACCCAGGGCTGTCACCGCCACATTAGGAATGCAGCCGCCCTCTACCACTTTAACAGGGCAATGGCTGCTGGGAGTAGACATGCTGAGACAGTCATGTCTGTTAGAATAAACCGGGCCCTCTGCTGCCCGCCAATGAGGAGCAGAACAGCCACTCAGGGGCGTACCTAGAGCATTTGGCACCCGGGGCGGACCCTTTGTTTGGCACCCCCCACATACACACACACGCACCCCCCCCTTAATTACACCCCATCCCTCCCCTCACCCCAGGGGCAGACTGACAACACTCGCGGCCCCCGGACCAAAAAAAAGGCAATGGCCCCTGCTAGGCTCTGCAGCTCGTCAATCTTCTGCCACGCTCCTATTCCACCCAAATCACACACACAATAAATTTAAAATTTATATATGTAAGAAATACTTTAACGTAGGTAAATTTCCATGACCAATAATACTGGTATACAAGGAGCAAATATATACCACCACACAATAACTGGATAATACCGCCATACTGTCCTGAATAAAACCATTATACACAGACCAGTATACTATAAAGAATCTGTATACAATATAAGTGATTTATATACAGGACTATATGGCGGTAGATATAAGCTATACACAGGATGCGTATACCATAAAAGTGATTACAGTTACATTTTGGGACTCACAATTACGTCTTTTCTGATCAGTGGCGTCCTCTTTCCTTTTCTTCTCTGTCCGGATAAGACCGCCATGTGGATCTCTTAATATCTGCAGGAAAAACATGTCAGACTCTGCATTTTTTCAGTGCCCTCCCCTCCTCTACACAATTTTCCCATCTATAGGCCCACAAACTGTCATAATGCCCTCCTTGGTGTCCTGCACATTAAAAGGGCAGGTAGGTAGGTAGCCAGGTAACCCCCTCTTTCCCATAGGTATATGCAGAGTTACACGCCCCCCTCTTTCCCATAGGTATATGCAGAGTTACACCCGCCTCTTTCCCATAGGTATATGCAGAGCTACACCCACCACCCCCTCTTTCCCATAGGTATATTCAGAGCTACCCCCCCTCTTTCCCATAGGCATATGCAGAGTTACACCCCCCCCCCCTCTTTCCCATAGGTATATGCAGAGCTACAACCCCAATCTTTCCCATAGGTATATGCAGGGTTACCCCCCCTCTTTCCCATAGGTATATGCAGAGCTCCCCCCCTCTTTCCCATAGGTATATGCAGAGCTACACCACCCCCCTCTTTCCCATATGTATATGCAGAGCTACACCCCCCCCTTCCCCATAGGTATATGCAGAGCTACACCCCCCTCTTCCCCATAGGTATATGCAGAGCTACACCCCACCCCCTCTTCCCCATAGGTATATGCAGGGCTACACCCCCCTCTCCCTCCCTTTCCCATAGGTATATGCAGAGCATCCCCCCTCTCCCTCCCTTTCCCATAGGTATATGCAGAGCACCCCCCTTTTCCCCATACGTATATGCAGAGCACCCCCCTCTCCCTCCCTTTCCAAAGGTATATGCAGAGCACCCCCCTCTTCCCCATAGGTATATGCAGAGCCCCCCCTTCTCCCTCCCTTTTCCATAGGTATATGCAGAGCACCCCCTGTCAGGCCCAAGGCATGATTATTAAAATTATATATGTGTATTATAATTATAACTGTGTGTGATGGATTGTCCAGGACATGGGTGAGAGGTCATTCAGACGGTGTGTCCTTTTGTGTATTGCATTTTATTGGGGGGGGGGGTCTGGCTGTGTGTTTACATCTCCTTTGAAGTCATGCACTCTGGTCCCATCATATAATGAACCAGATAAGAGGGCCAGGAAGAGAGATGCCCCCCTGGTGGGATCAGAGGGGAGGGGGGAATGGAGTCTCCCTCCAAAAAAGGCATATATAATATTTAACATATTTGTTCAATGCTGTGGAACAAGCTGACAAGACCATCCTAAGAACAGCTGGAACTCTCTCATGGACTGCTAATATCATCATGCTTTAAGAACTTCATTTTTGCTTTCTGAACTTGTCTTGCTAAACTCTTTTATACATTTTTGCAACTGTATGTCATTTGCTTATTTTTATGCATAGCACTGTGATACCTTTTATCAGATTAAATGTTTAATTAATCAGCTTTGGTCTTTGATCTCTAAATATGTGAACTCACCTTTCTGAAGGCAGCTCGGGTGAAACACGTTTATCTAAGGGTTAATTTGGTGACTTGCTGGAACTAGTAGTGGATACCCAGAGGTCTGGCGGCTTTAACCCTTGCACCATCACACTCTCTCTAGCGTCTTGGCTGGACCGATAGGGTGTTATCGTGACAACCCCCCCCCTCTCCCTCCCTTTCCCATAAGTATATGCAGAGCACTCCCTCTCTCCCTCCCTTTCCCATAGGTATATGCAGAGCACCCCCTCTCTCCCTCCCTTTCCCATAGGTATATGCAGAGCACCCCCCCTCTTCCTCCCTTTCCCATAGGTATATGC